>NC_133412.1:67272500-67581875 GCF_049350105.2 Macaca mulatta
GAACTGTCTTAGCGAAAGGCTTCTTGAGGGGAAAGCTGTAACTCTGTGAGATGATTTCACAGAACACAAAGAAGTTTCTCAGAAAGCTTCTTTCTCTTTGTTATCGGAGGATATTTCCTTTGGCCCTATGGTCTTCAAAGGGGTCCGAAATATCTGTTCTCAGATTCCACAGAAATAAGGCTAGCAAAGAGATCCACGAAATACAGATGTAACTCTGTGAGATGAATTAACAGAACACTAAGCAGTTTCTCAGAAAGCTTCTTTCCAGATTTCCTCTGAGGATA
Organism: Macaca mulatta; assembly: GCF_049350105.2. Lineage (NCBI taxonomy): Eukaryota > Metazoa > Chordata > Mammalia > Primates > Cercopithecidae > Macaca > Macaca mulatta. The sequence goes on from NC_133412.1 coordinate 67,272,785, forward strand.
TTTCCTTTTTCACCATAGCCCTCTATGGGCTTCCAAATATCACTTTGCCAATTCCACAAGAACTGTCTTAGCGAAAGGCTTCTTGAGGGGAAAGCTGTAACTCTGTGAGATGATTTCACAGAACACAAAGAAGTTTCTCAGAAAGCTTCTTTCTCTGTGTTATCGGAGGATATTTCCCTTGGCCCTATAGTCTCCAAAGGGATCCGAAATATCTGTTCTCAGATTCCACAGAAATAAGGCTAGCAAAGAGATCCACGAAATACAGATGTAACTCTGTGAGATGAATTAACAGTACACTAAGCAGTTTCTCAGAAAGCTTCTTTCCAGATTTCATCTGAGGATATTTCCTTTTTCACCATAGCCCTCTATGGGCTTCCAAATATCACTTTGCCAATTCCTCAAGAACTGTCTTAGCGAAAGGCTTCTGGAGGGGAAAGCTGTAACTCTGTGAGATGATTTCACAGAACACAAAGAAGTTTCTCAGAACGCTTCTTTCTCTTTGTTATCGGAGGATATTTCCTTTGGCCCTATAGTCTTCAAAGGGATCCAAAATATCTGTTCTCAGATTCCACAGAAATAAGGCTAGCAAAGAGATCCACGAAATACAGATGTAACTCTGTGAGATGAATTAACAGAACACTCAGCAGTTTCTCAGAAAGCTTCTTTCCAGATTTCATCTGAGGATATTTCCTTTTTCACCATGGCCCTCTATGGGCTTCCAAATATCACTTTGCCAATTCCACAAGAACTGTCTTAGCGGAAGGCTTCTTGAGGGGAAAGCTGTAACTCTGTGATATGATTTCACAGAAGACAAAGAAGTTTCTCAAAAAGCTTCTTTCTCTTTGTTATCGGAAGATATTTCCTTTGGCCCTATAGTCTCCAAAGGGATCCGAAATATCTGTTCTCAGATTCCACAGAAATAAGGCTAGCAAAGAGATCCACGAAATACACATGTAACTCTGTGAGATGAATTAACAGAACACTCAGCAGTTTCTCAGAAAGCTTCTTTCCAGATTTCCTCTGAGGATATTTCCTTTTTCACCAAAGACCTCGAAGGGCTTCCAAATATCACTTTGCCAATTCCACAAGAACTGTCTTAGCGAAAGTCTTCTTGAGGGGAAAGTTGCAACTCTGTGAGTTGATTTCACAGAACACAAAGAAGTTTCTCCGAAAGCTTCTTTCTTTTTGTTATCGGAGGATATTTCCTTTGGCCCTATAGTCTTGAAAGGGATCCGACATATATGTTCTCAGATTCCACAGAAATAAGGCTAGCAAAGAGATCCACGACATACAGATGTAACTCTGTGAGATGAATTAACAGAACACTAAGCAGTTTCTCAGAAAGCTTCTTTCCAGATTTCCTCTGAGGATATTTCCTTTCTCACCCTGGCCCTCTATGGGCCACCAAATATCACTTTGCCAATTCCACAAGCACTGTCTTAGCGAAAGGCTTCTTGAGGGGAAAGCTGTAACTCTGTGAAATGATTTCACAGAACACAAAGAAGTTTCTCAGAAAACTTCTTTCTCTTTGTTATCGGAAGATATTTCCTTTGGCCCTGTAGTCTTCAAAGGGATCCGAAATATCTGTTCTCAGATTCCACAGAAATAAGGCTAGCAAAGAGATCCACGAAATACAGATGTAACTCTGTGAGATGAATTAACAGAACACTAAGCAGTTTCTCAGAAAGCTTCTTTCCAGATTTTATCTGAGGATATTTCTTGTTTCACCATAGCCCTCTATGGGCTTCCAAATATCACTTTGCCAATACCACAAGAACTGTCTTAGCGAAAGGCTTCTTGAGGGGAAAGCTGTAACTCTGTGAGATGATTTCACAGAACACAAAGAAGTTTCTCAGAAAGCTTCTTTCTCTTTGTTATCGGAGGATATTTCCTTTGGCCCTATAGTCTCCAAAGGGATCCGAAATATCTGTTCTCAGATTCCACAGAAATAAGGCTAGCAAAGAGATCCACGAAATACAGATGTAACTCTGTGAGATGAATTAACAGAACACTAAGCAGTTTCTCAGAAAGCTTCTTTCCAGATTTCATGTGAGGATATTTCCTTTTTCACCATAGCCCTCTATGGGCTTCCAAATATCACTTTGCCAATTCCACAAGAACTGTCTTAGCGAAAGGCTTCTTGAGGGGAAAGCTGTAACTCTGTGAGTTGATTTCACAGAACACAAAGGAGTTTCTCAGAAAGCTTCTTTCTCTTTGTTATCGGAGGATATTTCCTTTGGCCCTATAGTCTTCAAAGGGATCAGAAATATCTGTTCTCAGTTTCCACAGACATAAGGCTAGCAAAGAGATCCACGAAATACAGATGTAACTCTGTGAGATGAATTAACAGAACACTAAGCAGTTTCTCAGAAAGCTTCTTTCCAGATTTCATGTGAGGATATTTCCTTTTTCACCATAGCCCTCTATGGGCTTCCAAATATCACTTTGCCAATTACACAAGAACTGTCTTAGCGAAAGGCTTCTTGAGGGGAAAGCTGTAACTCTGTGAGATGATTTCACAGAACACAAAGAAGTTTCTCAAAAAGCTTCTTTCTCTTTGTTATCGCAGGATATTTCCTTTGGCCCTATAGTCTCCAAAGGGATCCGAAATATCTATTCTCAGATTCCACAGAAATAAGGCTAGCAAAGAGATCCACGAAATACAGATGTAACTCTGTGAGATGAATTAACAGAACACTAAGCAGTTTCTCAGAAAGCTTCTTTCCAGATTTCCTCTGAATATTTCCTTTCTCACCATAGCGTTCTATGGGCTACCAAATATGACTTTGCCAATTCCACAAGAACTGTCTTAGCGAAAGGCTTCTTGAGGGGAAAGCTGTAACTCTGTGAAATGATTTCACAGAACACCAAGAAGTTTCTCAGAAAACTTCTTTCTCTTTGTTATCGGAGGATATTTCCTTTGGCCCTATAGTCTCCAAAGGGATCCGATATATCTGTTCTCATATTCCACAGAAATAAGGCTAGCAAAGAGATCCACGAAATACAGATGTAACTCTGTGAGATGAATTAACAGAACACTAAGCAGTTTCTCAGAAAGCTTCTTTCCAGATTTCATCTGAGGATATTTCCTTTTTCACCTTGGCCCTCTATGGGCTTCCAAATATCACTTTGCCAATTCCACAAGAACTGTCTTAGCGAAAGGCTTCTTGAGGGGAAAGCTGTAACTCTGTGAGATGATTTCACAGAACACAAAGAAGTTTCTCAAAAAGCTTCTTTCTCTTTGTTATCGGAGGATATTTCCTTTGACCCTATAGTCTCCAAAGGGATCCGAAATATCTGTTCTCAGATTCCACAGAAATAAGGCTAGCAAAGAGATCCACGAAATACACATGTAACTCGGTGAGATGAATTAACAGAACACTCAGCAGTTTCTCAGAAAGCTTCTTTCCAGATTTCCTCTGAGGATATTTCCTTTTTCACCATAGCCCTCGAAGGGCTTCCAAATATCACTTTGCCAATTCCACAAGAACTGTCTTAGCGAAAGGCTTCTTAAGGGGAAAGCTGTAACTCTGTGAGATGATTTCACAGAACACAAAGAAGTTTCTCAAAAAGCTTCTTTCTCTTTGTTATCGGAGGATATTTCCTTTGGCCCTATAGTCTCCAAAGGGATCCGAAATATCTGTTCTCAGATTCCACAGAAATAAGGCTAGCGAAGAGATCCACGAAATACAGATGTAACTCTGTGAGATGAATTAACAGAACACTAAGCAGTTTCTCAGAAAGCTTCTTTCCAGTTTTCCCCTGAATATATCCTTTCTCACCCTAGCCCTCTATGGGCTACCAAATATCACTTTGCAAATTCCACAAGAACTGTCTTAGCGAAAGGCTTCTTGAGGGGAAAGCTGTAACTCTGTGAGATGATTTCACAGAACACAAAGAAGTTTCTCAGAAAGCTTCTTCCTCTGTGTTATCGGAGGGTATTTCCCTTGGCCCTATGGTCTCCAAAGGGGTCCGAAATATCTGTTCTCAGATTCCACAGAAATAAGGCTAGCAAAGAGATCCACGAAATACAGATGTAACTCTGTGAGATGAATTAACAGAACACTAAGCAGTTTCTCAGAAAGCTTCTTTCCAGATTTCCTCTGAGGATATTTCCTTTTTCAACATCGCCCTCTATGGGCTTCCATATATCACATTGCCAATTCCACAAGAACTGTCTTAGCGAAAGGCTTCTTGAGGGGAAAGCTGTAACTCTGCGAGATGATTTCACAGAACACAAAGAAGTTTCTCAGAAAGCTTCTTTCTCTTTGTTATCGGAGGATATTTCCTTTGGCCCTATAGTCTCCAAAGGGATCCGATATATCTGTTCTCATATTCCACAGAAATAAGGCTAGCAAAGAGATCCACGAAATACAGATGTAACTCTGTGAGATGAATTAACAGAACACTAAGCAGTTTCTCAGAAAGCTTCTTTCCAGATTTTATCTGAGGATATTTCCTTTTTCACCTTGGCCCTCTATGGGCTTCCAAATATCACTTTGCCAATTCCACAAGAACTGTCTTAGCGAAAGGCTTCTTGAGGGGAAAGCTGTAACTCTGTGAGATGATTTCACAAAACACAAAGAAGTTTCTCAAAAAGCTTCTTTCTCTTTGTTATCGGAGGATATTTCCTTTGACCCTATAGTCTCCAAAGGGATCCGAAATATCTGTTCTCAGATTCCACAGAAATAAGGCTAGCAAAGAGATCCACGAAATACACATGTAACTCTGTGAGATGAATTAACAGAACACTCAGCAGTTTCTCAGAAAGCTTCTTTCCAGATTTCCTCTGAGGATATTTCCTTTTTCACCATAGCCCTCGAAGAGCTTCCAAATATCACATTGCCAATTCCACAAGAACTGTCTTAGCGAAAGGCTTCTTAAGGGGAAAGCTGTAACTCTGTGAGATGATTTCACAGAACACAAAGAAGTTTCTCAAAAAGCTTCTTTCTCTTTGTTATCGGAGGATATTTCCTTTGGCCCTATAGTCTCCAAAGGGATCCGAAATATCTGTTCTCAGATTCCACAGAAATAAGGCTAGCGAAGAGATCCACGAAATACAGATGTAACTCTGTGAGATGAATTAACAGAACACTAAGCAGTTTCTCAGAAAGCTTCTTTCCAGATTTCCCCTGAATATATCCTTTCTCACCCTAGCCCTCTATGGGCTACCAAATATCACTTTGCAAATTCCACAAGAACTGTCTTAGCGAAAGGCTTCTTGAGGGGAAAGCTGTAACTCTGTGAGATGATTTCACAGAACACAAAGAAGTTTCTCAGAAAGCTTCTTTCTCTTTGTTATCGGAGGATATTTCCTTTGGCCCTATGGTCTTCAAAGGGGTCCGAAATATCTGTTCTCAGATTCCACAGAAATAAGGCTAGCAAAGAGATCCACGAAATACAGATGTAACTCTGTGAGATGAATTAACAGAACACTAAGCAGTTTCTCAGAAAGCTTCTTTCCAGATTTCCTCTGAGGATATTTCCTTTTTCACCATAGCCCTCTATGGGCTTCCAAATATCACTTTGCCAATTCCACAAGAACTGTCTTAGCGAAAGGCTTCTTGAGGGGAAAGCTGTAACTCTGTGAGATGATTTCACAGAACACAAAGAAGTTTCTCAGAAAGCTTCTTTCTCTGTGTTATCGGAGGATATTTCCCTTGGCCCTATAGTCTCCAAAGGGATCCGAAATATCTGTTCTCAGATTCCACAGAAATAAGGCTAGCAAAGAGATCCACGAAATACAGATGTAACTCTGTGAGATGAATTAACAGTACACTAAGCAGTTTCTCAGAAAGCTTCTTTCCAGATTTCATCTGAGGATATTTCCTTTTTCACCATAGCCCTCTATGGGCTTCCAAATATCACTTTGCCAATTCCTCAAGAACTGTCTTAGCGAAAGGCTTCTGGAGGGGAAAGCTGTAACTCTGTGAGATGATTTCACAGAACACAAAGAAGTTTCTCAGAACGCTTCTTTCTCTTTGTTATCGGAGGATATTTCCTTTGGCCCTATAGTCTTCAAAGGGATCCAAAATATCTGTTCTCAGATTCCACAGAAATAAGGCTAGCAAAGAGATCCACGAAATACAGATGTAACTCTGTGAGATGAATTAACAGAACACTCAGCAGTTTCTCAGAAAGCTTCTTTCCAGATTTCATCTGAGGATATTTCCTTTTTCACCATGGCCCTCTATGGGCTTCCAAATATCACTTTGCCAATTCCACAAGAACTGTCTTAGCGGAAGGCTTCTTGAGGGGAAAGCTGTAACTCTGTGATATGATTTCACAGAAGACAAAGAAGTTTCTCAAAAAGCTTCTTTCTCTTTGTTATCGGAAGATATTTCCTTTGGCCCTATAGTCTCCAAAGGGATCCGAAATATCTGTTCTCAGATTCCACAGAAATAAGGCTAGCAAAGAGATCCACGAAATACACTTGTAACTCTGTGAGATGAATTAACAGAACACTAAGCAGTTTCTCAGAAAGCTTCTTTCCAGATTTCCTCTGAGGATATTTCCTTTTTCACCAAAGACCTCGAAGGGCTTCCAAATATCACTTTGCCAATTCCACAAGAACTGTCTTAGCGAAAGTCTTCTTGAGGGGAAAGTTGCAACTCTGTGAGTTGATTTCACAGAACACAAAGAAGTTTCTCCGAAAGCTTCTTTCTTTTTGTTATCGGAGGATATTTCCTTTGGCCCTATAGTCTTGAAAGGGATCCGACATATATGTTCTCAGATTCCACAGAAATAAGGCTAGCAAAGAGATCCACGACATACAGATGTAACTCTGTGAGATGAATTAACAGAACACTAAGCAGTTTCTCAGAAAGCTTCTTTCCAGATTTCCTCTGAGGATATTTCCTTTCTCACCCTGGCCCTCTATGGGCCACCAAATATCACTTTGCCAATTCCACAAGCACTGTCTTAGCGAAAGGCTTCTTGAGGGGAAAGCTGTAACTCTGTGAAATGATTTCACAGAACACAAAGAAGTTTCTCAGAAAACTTCTTTCTCTTTGTTATCGGAGGATATTTCCTTTGGCCCTGTAGTCTTCAAAGGGATCCGAAATATCTGTTCTCAGATTCCACAGAAATAAGGCTAGCAAAGAGATCCACGAAATACAGATGTAACTCTGTGAGATGAATTAACAGAACACTAAGCAGTTTCTCAGAAAGCTTCTTTCCAGATTTTATCTGAGGATATTTCTTGTTTCACCATAGCCCTCTATGGGCTTCCAAATATCACTTTGCCAATACCACAAGAACTGTCTTAGCGAAAGGCTTCTTGAGGGGAAAGCTGTAACTCTGTGAGATGATTTCACAGAACACAAAGAAGTTTCTCAGAAAGCTTCTTTCTCTTTGTTATCGGAGGATATTTCCTTTGGCCCTATAGTCTCCAAAGGGATCCGAAATATCTGTTCTCAGATTCCACAGAAATAAGGCTAGCAAAGAGATCCACGAAATACAGATGTAACTCTGTGAGATGAATTAACAGAACACTAAGCAGTTTCTCAGAAAGCTTCTTTCCAGATTTCATCTGAGGATATTTCCTTTTTCACCATAGCCCTCTATGGGCTTCCAAATATCACTTTGCCAATTCCACAAGAACTGTCTTAGCGAAAGGCTTCTTGAGGGGAAAGCTGTAACTCTGTGAGATGATTTCACAGAACACAAAGAAGTTTCTCAGAAAGCTTCTTTCTCTGTGTTATCGGAGGATATTTCCTTTGGCCCTATTGTCTCCAAAGGGATCCGAAATATCTGTTCTCAGATTCCACAGAAATAAGGCTAGCAAAGAGATCCACGAAATACAGATGTAACACTGTGAGATGAATTAACAGTACACTAAGCAGTTTCTCAGAAAGCTTCTTTCCAGATTTCATCTGACGATATTTCCTTTTTCACCATAGCCCTCTATGGGCTTCCAAATATCACTTTGCCAATTCCTCAAGAACTGTCTTAGCGAAAGGCTTCTGGAGGGGAAAGCTGTAACTCTGTGAGATGATTTCACAGAACACAAAGAAGTTTCTCAGAACGCTTCTTTCTCTTTGTTATCGGAGGATATTTCCTTTGGCCCTATAGTCTTCAAAGGGATCCGAAATATCTGTTCTCAGATTCCACAGAAATAAGGCTAGCAAAGAGATCCACGAAATACAGATGTAACTCTGTGAGATGAATTAACAGAACACTCAGCAGTTTCTCAGAAAGCTTCTTTCCAGATTTCAACTGAGGATATTTCCTTTTTCACCATGGCCCTCTATGGGCTTCCAAATATCACTTTGCCAATTCCACAAGAACTGTCTTAGCGGAAGGCTTCTTGAGGGGAAAGCTGTAACTCTGTGAGATGATTTCACAGAAGACAAAGAAGTTTCTCAAAAAGCTTCTTTCTCTTTGTTATCGGAAGATATTTCCTTTGGCCCTATAGTCTCCAAAGGGATCCGAAATATCTGTTCTCAGATTCCACAGAAATAAGGCTAGCAAAGAGATCCACGAAATACACATGTAACTCTGTGAGATGAATTAACAGAACACTCAGCAGTTTCTCAGAAAGCTTCTTTCCAGATTTCCTCTGAGGATATTTCCTTTTTCACCATAGACCTCGAAGGGCTTCCAAATATCACTTTGCCAATTCCACAAGAACTGTCTTAGCGAAAGTCTTCTTGAGGGGAAAGTTGCAACTCTGTGAGTTGATTTCACAGAACACAAAGAAGTTTCTCCGAAAGCTTCTTTCTTTTTGTTATCGGAGGATATTTCCTTTGGCCCTATAGTCTTGAAAGGGATCCGACATATATGTTCTCAGATTCCACAGAAATAAGGCTAGCAAAGAGATCCACGAAATACAGATGTAACTCTGTGAGATGAATTAACAGAACACTAAGCAGTTTCTCAGAAAGCTTCTTTCCAGATTTCATCTGAGGATATTTCCTTTTTCACCATAGCCCTCTATGGGCTTCCAAATATCACTTTGCCAATTCCACAAAAAATGTCTTAGCGAATGGTTTCTTGAGGGGAAAGCTGTAACTCTGTGAGTTGATTTCACAGAACACAAAGAAGTTTCTCAGAAAGCTTCTTTCTCTTTGTTATCGGAGGATATTTCCTTTGGCCCTATAGTCTTCAAAGGGATCCGAAATATCTGTTCTCAGATTCCACAGACATAAGGCTAGCAAAGAGATCCACGAAATACAGATGTAACTCTGTGAGATGAATTAACAGAACACTAAGCAGTTTCTCAGATAGCTTCTTTCCAGATTTCCTCTGAATATTTCCTTTCTCACCCTAGCCCTCTATGGGCTACCAAATATCACTTTGCCAATTCCACAAGAACTGTCTTAGCGAAAGGCTTCTTGAGGGGAAAGCTGTAACTCTGTGAAATGATTTCACAGAACACCAAGAAGTTTCTCAGAAAACTTCTTTCTCTTTGTTATTGGAGGATATTTCCTTTGGGCCTATAGTCTTCAAAGGGATCCGAAATATCTCTTCTCAGATTCCACAGAAATATTCCTAGCAAAGAGATCCAAGAAATACAGATGTAACTCTGTGAGATGAATTAACAGAACACTAAGTACTTTCTCAGAAAGCTTCTTTCCAGATTTCATCTGAGGATATTTCCTTTTTCACCATAGCCCTCTATGGGCTTCCAAATATCACTTTGCCAATTCCACAAGAACTGTCTTAGCGAAAGGCTTCTTGAGGGGAAAGCTGTAACTCTGTGAGATGATTTCACAGAACACAAAGAAGTTTCTCAAAAAGCTTCTTTCTCTTTGTTATCGGAGGATATTTCCTTTGGCCCTATAGTTTTCAAAGGGATCCGAAATATCTGTTTTCAGATTCCACAGAAATAAGGCCAGCAAAGAGATCCACGAAATACACATGTAACTCTGTGAGATGAATTAAGAGAACACTAAGCAGTTTCTCAGAAAGCTTCTTTCCAGATTTCCTCTGAGGATATTTCCTTTTTCAACATCGCCCTCTATGGGCTTCCAAATATCACATTGCCAATTCCACAAGAACTGTCTTTGCGAAAGGCTTCTTGAGGGGAAAGCTGTAACTCTGTGAGATGATTTCACAGAACACAAAGAAGTTTCTCAGAAAGCTTCTTTCTCTTTGTTATCGGAAGATATTTCCTTTGGCCCTGTAGTCTTCAAAGGGGTCCGAAATATCTGTTCTCAGATTCCACAGAAATAAGGCTAGCAAAGAGATCCACGAAATACAGATGAAGCTCTGTGAGATGAATTAACAGAACACTAAGCAGTTTCTCAGAAAGCTTCTTTCCAGATTTCATCTGAGGATATTTCCTTTTTCACCATGGCCCTTTATGGGCTTCCAAATATCACTTTGCCAATTCCACAAGAACTGTCTTAGCGGAAGGCTTCTTGAGGGGAAAGCTGTAACTCTGTGAGATGATTTCACAGAAGACAATGAAGTTTCTCAAAAAGCTTCTTTCTCTTTGTTATCGGAAGATATTTCCTTTGGCCCTATAGTCTCCAAAGGGATCCGAAATATCTGTTCTCAGATTCCACAGAAATAAGGCTAGCAAAGAGATCCACGAAATACACATGTAACTCAGTGAGATGAATTAACAGAACACTCAGCAGTTTCTCAGAAAGCTTCTTTCCAGATTTCCTCTGAGGATATTTCCTTTTTCACCATAGACCTCGAAGGGCTTCCAAATATCACTTTGCCAATTCCACAAGAACTGTCTTAGCGAAAGTCTTCTTGAGGGGAAAGTTGTAACTCTGTGAGTTGATTTCACAGAACACAAAGAAGTTTCTCCGAAAGCTTCTTTCTTTTTGTTATCGGAGGATATTTCCTTTGGCCCTATAGTCTTGAAAGGGATCCGACATATATGTTCTCAGATTCCACAGAAATAAGGCTAGCAAAGAGATCCACGAAATACAGATGTAACTCTGTGAGATGAATTAACAGAACACTAAGCAGTTTCTCAGAAAGCTTCTTTCCAGATTTCATCTGAGGATGTTTCCTTTTTCACCATAGCCCTCTAGGGGCTTCCAAATATCACTTTGCCAATTCCACAAGAAATGTCTTAGCGAAAGGCTTCTTGAGGGGAAAGCTGTAACTCTGTGAGTTGATTTCACAGAACACAAAGAAGTTTCTCAGAAAGCTTCTTTCTCTTTGTTATCGGAGGATATTTCCTTTGGCCCTATAGTCTTCAAAGGGATCCGAAATATCTCTTCTCAGATTCCACAGAAATATTCCTAGCAAAGAGATCCAAGAAATACAGATGTAACTCTGTGAGATGAATTAACAGAACACTAAGTACTTTCTCAGAAAGCTTCTTTCCAGATTTCATCTGAGGATATTTCCTTTTTCACCATAGCCCTCTATGGGCTTCCAAATATCACTTTGCCAATTCCACAAGAACTGTCTTAGCGAAAGGCTTCTTGAGGGGAAAGCTGTAACTCTGTGAGATGATTTCACAGAACACAAAGAAGTTTCTCAGAACGCTTCTTTCTCCTTGTTATCGGAGGATATTTCCTTTGGCCCTATAGTCTCCAAAGGGATCCGAAATATCTGTTTTCAGATTCCACAGATATAAGGCCAGCAAAGAGATCCACGAAATACACATGTAACTCAGTGAGATGAATTAAGAGAACACTAAGCAGTTTCTCAGAAAGCTTCTTTCCAGATTTCCTCTGAGGATATTTCCTTTTTCAACATCGCCCTCTATGGGCTTCCATATATCACATTGCCAATTCCACAAGAACTGTCTTAGCGAAAGGCTTCTTGAGGGGAAAGGTGTAACTCCGTGAGATGATTTCACAGAACACAAAGAAGTTTCTCAAAAAGCTTCTTTCTCTTTGTTATCGGAGGATATTTCCTTTGACCCTATAGTCTCCAAAGGGATCCGAAATATCTATTCTGAGATTCCACAGAAATAAGGCTAGCAAAGAGATCCACGAAATACAGATGTAACTCTGTGAGATGAATTAACAGAACACTCAGCAGTTTCTCAGAAAGCTTCTTTCCAGATTTCCTCTGAGGATATTTCCTTTTTCACCATAGCCCTCGAAGGGCTTCCAAATATCACTTTGCCAATTCCACAAGAACTGTCTTAGCGAAAGGCTTCTTAAGGGGAAAGCTGTAACTCTGTGAGATGATTTCACAGAACACAAAGAAGTTTCTCAAAAAGCTTCTTTCTCTTTGTTATCGGAGGATATTTCCTTTGGCCCTATAGTCTCCAAAGGGATCCGAAATATCTGTTCTCAGATTCCACAGAAATAAGGCTAGCGAAGAGATCCACGAAATACAGATGTAACTCTGTGAGATGAATTAACAGAACACTAAGCAGTTTCTCAGAAAGCTTCTTTCCAGATTTCCCCTGAATATATCCTTTCTCACCCTAGCCCTCTATGGGCTACCAAATATCACTTTGCAAATTCCACAAGAACTGTCTTAGCGAAAGGCTTCTTGAGGGGATAGCTGTAACTCTGTGAGATGATTTCACAGAACACAAAGAAGTTTCTCAGAAAGCTTCTTTCTCTTTGTTATCGGAGGATATTTCCTTTGGCCCTATGGTCTTCAAAGGGGTCCGAAATATCTGTTCTCAGATTCCACAGAAATAAGGCTAGCAAAGAGATCCACGAAATACAGATGTATCTCTGTGAGATGAATTAACAGAACGCTAAGCAGTTTCTCAGAAAGCTTCTTTCCAGATTTCATCTGAGGATATTTCCTTTTTCACCATAGCCCTCTATGGGCTTCCAAATATCACTTTGCCAATTCCACAAGAACTGTCTTAGCGGAAGGCTTCTTGAGGGGAAAGCTGTAACTCTGTGAGATGATTTCACAGAAGACAAAGAAGTTTCTCAAAAAGTTTCTTTCTCTTTGTTATCGGAAGATATTTCCTTTGGCCCTATAGTCTCCAAAGGGATCCGAAATATCTGTTCTCAGATTCCACAGAAATAAGGCTAGCAAAGAGATCCACGAAATACACATGTAACTCTGTGAGATGAATTAACAGAACACTCAGCAGTTTCTCAGAAAGCTTCTTTCCAGATTTCCTCTGAGGATATTTCCTTTTTCACCATAGCCCTCTATGGGCTTCCAAATATCACTTTGCCAATTCCACAAGAACTGTCTTAGCGAAAGGCTTCTTGAGGGGAAAGCTGTAACTCTGTGAGATGATTTCACAGAACACAAAGAAGTTTCTTAGAAAGCTTCTTTCTCTTTGTTATGGGAGGATATTTCCTTTGGCCCTATAGTCTCCAAAGGGATCCGAAATATCTGTTCTCAGATTCCACAGAAATAAGGCTAGCAAAGAGATCCACGAAATACAGATGTAACTCTGTCAGATGAATTAACAGTACACTAAGCAGTTTCTCAGAAAGCTTCTTTCCAGATTTCATCTGAGGATATTTCCTTTTTCACCATAGCCCTCTATGGGCTTCCAAATATCACTTTGCCAATTCCTCAAGAACTTTCTTAGCGAAAGGCTTCTGGAGGGGAAAGCTGTAACTCTGTGATATGATTTCATAGAACACAAAGAAGTTTCTCAGAACGCTTCTTTCTCTTTGTTATCGGAGGATATTTCCTTTGGCCCTATAGTCTTCAAAGGGATCCGAAATATCTGTTCTCAGATTCCACAGAAATAAGGCTAGCAAAGAGATCCACGAAATACAGATGTAACTCTGTGAGATGAATTAACAGAACACTCAGCAGTTTCACAGAAAGCTTCTTTCCAGATTTCATCTGAGGATATTTCCTTTTTCACCATAGCCCTCTATGGGCTTCGAAATATCACTTTGCCAATTCCACAAGAACTGTCTTAGCGAAAGGCTTCTTAAGGGGAAAGCTGTAACTGTGTGAGATGATTTCACAGAACACAAAGAAGTTTCTCAAAAAGCTTCTTTCTCTTTGTTATCGGAGGATATTTCCTTTGGCCCTATAGTCTCCAAAGGGATCCGAAATATGTTTTCAGATTCCACAGAAATAAGGCCAGCAAAGAGATCCACGAAATACACATGTAACTCTGTGAGATGAATTAAGAGAACACTAAGCAGTTTCTCAGAAAGCTTCTTTCCAGATTTCCTCTGAGGATATTTCCTTTTTCAACATCGCCCTCTATGGGCTTCCAAATATCACATTGCCAATTCCACAAGAACTGTCTTAGCGAAAGGCTTCTTGAGGGGAAAGCTGTAACTCTGTGAGATGATTTCACAGAACACAAAGAAGTTTCTCAGAAAGCTTCTTTCTCTTTGTTATCGGAAGGTATTTCCTTTTGCCCTGTAGTCTTCAAAGGGGTCCGAAATATCTGTTCTCAGATTCCACAGAAATAAGGCTAGCAAAGAGATCCACGAAATACAGATGTAACTCTGTGAGATGAATTAACAGAACACTAAGCAGTTTCTCAGAAAGCTTCTTTCCAGATTTTATCTGAGGATATTTCCTGTTTCACCATAGCCCTCTATGGGCTTCCAAATATCACTTTGCCAATTCCACAAGAACTGTCTTAGCGAAAGGCTTCTAGAGGGGAAAGCTGTAACTCTGTGAGATGATTTCACAGAACACAAAGAAGTTTCTCAGAAAGCTTCTTTCTCTTTGTTATCGGAGGATATTTCCTTTGGCCCTATAGTCTCCAAAGGGATCCGAAATATCTGTTCTCAGATTCCACAGAAATAAGGCTAGCAAAGAGATCCACGAAATACAGATGTAACTCTGTGAGATGAATTAACAGAACACTAAGCAGTTTCTCAGAAAGCTTCTTTCCAGATTTCCCCTGAATATATCCTTTCTCACCCTAGCCCTCTATGGGCTACCAAATATCACTTTGCAAATTCCACAAGAACTGTCTTAGCGAAAGGCTTCTTGAGGGGAAAGCTGTAACTCTGTGAGATGATTTCACAGAACACAAAGAAGTTTCTCAGAAAGCTTCTTTCTCTTTGTTATCGGAGGATATTTCCTTTGGCCCTATGGTCTTCAAAGGGGTCCGAAATATCTGTTCTCAGATTCCACAGAAATAAGGCTAGCAAAGAGATCCACGAAATACAGATGTAACTCTGTGAGATGAATTAACAGAACACTAAGCAGTTTCTCAGAAAGCTTCTTTCCAGATTTCCTCTGAGGATATTTCCTTTTTCACCATAGCCCTCTATGGGCTTCCAAATATCACTTTGCCAATTCCACAAGAACTGTCTTAGCGAAAGGCTTCTTGAGGGGAAAGCTGTAACTCTGTGAGATGATTTCACAGAACACAAAGAAGTTTCTCAGAAAGCTTCTTTCTCTGTGTTATCGGAGGATATTTCCCTTGGCCCTATAGTCTCCAAAGGGATCCGAAATATCTGTTCTCAGATTCCACAGAAATAAGGCTAGCAAAGAGATCCACGAAATACAGATGTAACTCTGTGAGATGAATTAACAGTACACTAAGCAGTTTCTCAGAAAGCTTCTTTCCAGATTTCATCTGACGATATTTCCTTTTTCACCATAGCCCTCTATGGGCTTCCAAATATCACTTTGCCAATTCCTCAAGAACTGTCTTAGCGAAAGGCTTCTGGAGGGGAAAGCTGTAACTCTGTGAGATGATTTCACAGAACACAAAGAAGTTTCTCAGAACGCTTCTTTCTCTTTGTTATCGGAGGATATTTCCTTTGGCCCTATAGTCTTCAAAGGGATCCGAAATATCTGTTCTCAGATTCCACAGAAATAAGGCTAGCAAAGAGATCCACGAAATACAGATGTAACTCTGTGAGATGAATTAACAGAACACTCAGCAGTTTCTCAGAAAGCTTCTTTCCAGATTTCAACTGAGGATATTTCCTTTTTCACCATGGCCCTCTATGGGCTTCCAAATATCACTTTGCCAATTCCACAAGAACTGTCTTAGCGGAAGGCTTCTTGAGGGGAAAGCTGTAACTCTGTGAGATGATTTCACAGAAGACAAAGAAGTTTCTCAAAAAGCTTCTTTCTCTTTGTTATCGGAAGATATTTCCTTTGGCCCTATAGTCTCCAAAGGGATCCGAAATATCTGTTCTCAGATTCCACAGAAATAAGGCTAGCAAAGAGATCCACGAAATACACATGTAACTCTGTGAGATGAATTAACAGAACACTCAGCAGTTTCTCAGAAAGCTTCTTTCCAGATTTCCTCTGAGGATATTTCCTTTTTCACCATAGACCTCGAAGGGCTTCCAAATATCACTTTGCCAATTCCACAAGAACTGTCTTAGCGAAAGTCTTCTTGAGGGGAAAGTTGCAACTCTGTGAGTTGATTTCACAGAACACAAAGAAGTTTCTCCGAAAGCTTCTTTCTTTTTGTTATCGGAGGATATTTCCTTTGGCCCTATAGTCTTGAAAGGGATCCGACATATATGTTCTCAGATTCCACAGAAATAAGGCTAGCAAAGAGATCCACGAAATACAGATGTAACTCTGTGAGATGAATTAACAGAACACTAAGCAGTTTCTCAGAAAGCTTCTTTCCAGATTTCATCTGAGGATATTTCCTTTTTCACCATAGCCCTCTATGGGCTTCCAAATATCACTTTGCCAATTCCACAAGAAATGTCTTAGCGAAAGGTTTCTTGAGGGGAAAGCTGTAACTCTGTGAGTTGATTTCACAGAACACAAAGAAGTTTCTCAGAAAGCTTCTTTCTCTTTGTTATCGGAGGATATTTCCTTTGGCCCTATAGTCTTCAAAGGGATCCGAAATATCTGTTCTCAGATTCCACAGACATAAGGCTAGCAAAGAGATCCACGAAATACAGATGTAACTCTGTGAGATGAATTAACAGAACACTAAGCAGTTTCTCAGATAGCTTCTTTCCAGATTTCCTCTGAATATTTCCTTTCTCACCCTAGCCCTCTATGGGCTACCAAATATCACTTTGCCAATTCCACAAGAACTGTCTTAGCGAAAGGCTTCTTGAGGGGAAAGCTGTAACTCTGTGAAATGATTTCACAGAACACCAAGAAGTTTCTCAGAAAACTTCTTTCTCTTTGTTATTGGAGGATATTTCCTTTGGGCCTATAGTCTTCAAAGGGATCCGAAATATCTCTTCTCAGATTCCACAGAAATATTCCTAGCAAAGAGATCCAAGAAATACAGATGTAACTCTGTGAGATGAATTAACAGAACACTAAGTACTTTCTCAGAAAGCTTCTTTCCAGATTTCATCTGAGGATATTTCCTTTTTCACCATAGCCCTCTATGGGCTTCCAAATATCACTTTGCCAATTCCACAAGAACTGTCTTAGCGAAAGGCTTCTTGAGGGGAAAGCTGTAACTCTGTGAGATGATTTCACAGAACACAAAGAAGTTTCTCAAAAAGCTTCTTTCTCTTTGTTATCGGAGGATATTTCCTTTGGCCCTATAGTTTCCAAAGGGATCCGAAATATCTGTTTTCAGATTCCACAGAAATAAGGCCAGCAAAGAGATCCACGAAATACACATGTAACTCTGTGAGATGAATTAAGAGAACACTAAGCAGTTTCTCAGAAAGCTTCTTTCCAGATTTCCTCTGAGGATATTTCCTTTTTCAACATCGCCCTCTATGGGCTTCCATATATCACATTGCCAATTCCACAAGAACTGACTTAGCGAAAGGCTTCTTGAGGGGAAAGCTGTAACTCTGCGAGATGATTTCACAGAACACAAAGAAGTTTCTCAGAAAGCTTCTTTCTCTTTGTTATCGGAGGATATTTCCTTTGGCCCTATAGTCTCCAAAAGGATCCGAAATATCTGTTCTCAGATTCCACAGAAATAAGGCTAGCAAAGAGATCCACGAAATACAGATGTAACTCTGTGAGATGAATTAACAGAACACTAAGCAGTTTCTCAGAAAGCTTCTTTCCAGATTTCATCTGAGGATATTTCCTTTTTCACCTTGGCCCTCTATGGGCTTCCAAATATCACTTTGCCAATTCCACAAGAACTGTCTTAGCGAAAGGCTTCTTGAGGGGAAAGCTGTAACTCTGTGAGATGATTTCACAGAACACAAAGAAGTTTCTCAAAAAGCTTCTTTCTCTTTGTTATCGGAGGATATTTCCTTTGACCCTATAGTCTCCAAAGGGATCCGAAATATCTGTTCTGAGATTCCACAGAAATAAGGCTAGCAAAGAGATCCACGAAATACAGATGTAACTCTGTGAGATGAATTAACAGAACACTCAGCAGTTTCTCAGAAAGCTTCTTTCCAGATTTCCTCTGAGGATATTTCCTTTTTCACCATAGCCCTTCAAGGGCTTCCAAATATCACTTTGCCAATTCCACAAGAACTGTCTTAGCGAAAGGCTTCTTAAGGGGAAAGCTGTAACTCTGTGAGATGATTTCACAGAACACAAAGAAGTTTCTCAAAAAGCTTCTTTCTCTTTGTTATCGGAGGATATTTCCTTTGGCCCTATAGTCTCCAAAGGGATCCGAAATATCTGTTCTCAGATTCCACAGAAATAAGGCTAGCGAAGAGATCCACGAAATACAGATGTAACTCTGTGAGATGAATTAACAGAACACTAAGCAGTTTCTCAGAAAGCTTCTTTCCAGATTTCCCCTGAATATATCCTTTCTCACCCTAGCCCTCTATGGGCTACCAAATATCACTTTGCAAATTCCACAAGAACTGTCTTAGCGAAAGGCTTCTTGAGGGGAAAGCTGTAACTCTGTGAGATGATTTCACAGAACACAAAGAAGTTTCTCAGAAAGCTTCTTTCTCTTTGTTATCGGAGGATATTTCCTTTGGCCCTATGGTCTTCAAAGGGGTCCGAAATATCTGTTCTCAGATTCCACAGAAATAAGGCTAGCAAAGAGATCCACGAAATACAGATGTAACTCTGTGAGATGAATTAACAGAACACTAAGCAGTTTCTCAGAAAGCTTCTTTCCAGATTTTATCTGAGGATATTTCCTGTTTCACCATAGCCCTCTATGGGCTTCCAAATATCACTTTGCCAATTCCACAAGAACTGTCTTAGCGAAAGGCTTCTAGAGGGGAAAGCTGTAACTCTGTGAGATGATTTCACAGAACACAAAGAAGTTTCTCAGAAAGCTTCTTTCTCTTTGTTATCGGAGGATATTTCCTTTGGCCCTATAGTCTCCAAAGGGATCCGAAATATCTGTTCTCAGATTCCACAGAAATAAGGCTAGCAAAGAGATCCACGAAATACACATGTAACTCTGTGAGATGAATTAACAGAACACTAAGCAGTTTCTCAGAAAGCTTCTTTCCAGATTTCCTCTGAGGATATTTCCTTTTTCACCATAGCCCTCTATGGGCTTCCAAATATCACTTTGCCAATTCCACAAGACTGTCTTAGCGAAAGGCTTCTTAAGGGGAAAGCTGTAACTCTGTGAGATGATTTCACAGAACACAAAGAAGTTTCTCAAAAAGCTTCTTTCTCTTTGTTATCGGAGGATATTTCCTTTGGCCCTATATTCTCCAAAGGGATCCGAAATATCTGTTCTCAGATTCCACAGAAATAAGGCTAGCAAAGAGATCCACGAAATACAGATGTAACTCTGTGAGATGAATTAACAGAACACTAAGCAGTTTCTCAGAAAGCTTCTTTCCAGATTTCATCTGAGGATATTTCCTTTTTCACCATAGCCCTCTATGGGCTTCGAAATATCACTTTGCCAATTCCACAAGAACTGTCTTAGCGAAAGGCTTCTTAAGGGGAAAGCTTAACTCTGTGAGATGATTTCACAGAACACAAAGAAGTTTCTCAAAAAGCTTCTTTCTCTTTGTTATCGGAGGATATTTCCTTTGGCCCTATAGTCTCCGAAGGGATCTGAAATATCTGTTCTCAGATTCCACAGAAATAAGGCTAGCAAAGAGATCCACGAAATACAGATGTAACTCTGTGAGATGAATTAACAGAACACTAAGCAGTTTCTCAGAAAGCTTCTTTCCAGATTTCCTCTGAATATTTCCTTTCTCACCTTAGCACTCTATGGGCTACCAAATATCACTTTGCCAATTCCACAAGAACTGTCTTGGCGAAAGCCTTCTTGAGGGAAAAGCTGTAACTCTGTGAAATTATTTCACAGAACACCAAGAAGTTTCTCAGAAAACTTCTTTCTCTTTGTTATCGGAGGATATTTCCTTTGGCCCTATAGTCTTCAAAGGGATCCGAAATATCTGTTCTCAGATTCCACAGAAATAAGGCTAGCAAAGAGATCCAAGAAATACAGATGTAACTCTGTGAGATGAATTAACAGAACACTAAGTACTTTCTCAGATAACTTCTTTCCAGATTTCCTCTGAGGATATTTCCTTTTTCACCATAGCCCTCTATGGGCTTCCAAAAATCACTTTGCCAATTCCACAAGAACTGTCTTAGCGAAAGGCTTCTTGAGGGGAAAGCTGTAACTCTGTGAGATGATTTCACAGAACACAAAGAAGTTTCTCAAAAAGCTTCTTTCTCTTTGTTATCGGAGGATATTTCCTTG
The DNA here is from genome assembly GCF_049350105.2 of Macaca mulatta. Classification (NCBI taxonomy): domain Eukaryota; kingdom Metazoa; phylum Chordata; class Mammalia; order Primates; family Cercopithecidae; genus Macaca; species Macaca mulatta. The sequence continues at coordinate 67,293,180 of NC_133412.1, forward strand.
GGCCCTATAGTCTCCAAAGGGATCCGAAATATCTGTTTTCAGATTCCACAGAAATAAGGCCAGCAAAGTGATCCACGAAATACACATGTAACTCTGTGAGATGAATTAAGAGAACACTAAGCAGTTTCTCAGAAAGCTTCTTTCCAGATTTCCTCTGAGGATATTTCCTTTTTCAACATCGCCCTCTATGGGCTTCCAAATATCACATTGCCAATTCCACAAGAACTGTCTTAGCGAAAGGCTTCTTGAGGGGAAAGCTGTAACTCTGTGAGATGATTTCACAGAACACAAAGAAGTTTCTCAGAAAGCTTCTTTCTCTTTGTTATCGGAAGATATTTCCTTTGGCCCTGTAGTCTTCAAAGGGGTCCGAAATATCTGTTCTCAGATTCCACAGAAATAAGGCTAGCAAAGAGATCCACGAAATACAGATGTAACTCTGTGAGATGAATTAACAGAACACTCAGCAGTTTCTCAGAAAGCTTCTTTCCAGATTTCATCTGAGGATATTTCCTTTTTCACCATGGCCCTCTATGGGCTTCCAAATATCACTTTGCCAATTCCACAAGAACTGTCTTAGCGGAAGGCTTCTTGAGGGGAAAGCTGTAACTCTGTGAGATGATTTCACAGAAGACAAAGAAGTTTCTCAAAAAGCTTCTTTCTCTTTGTTATCGGAAGATATTTCCTTTGGCCCTATAGTCTCCAAAGGGATCCGAAATATCTGTTCTCAAATTCCACAGAAATAAGGCTAGCAAAGAGATCCACGAAATACAGATGTAACTCTGTGAGATGAATTAACAGTACACTAAGCAGTTTCTCAGAAAGCTTCTTTCCAGATTTCATCTGAGGATATTTCCTTTTTCACCATAGCCCTCTATGGGCTTCCAAATATCACTTTGCCAATTCCTCAAGAACTTTCTTAGCGAAAGGCTTTTGGAGGGGAAAGCTGTAACTCTGTGATATGATTTCATAGAACACAAAGAAGTTTCTCAGAACGCTTCTTTCTCTTTGTTATCGGAGGATATTTCCTTTGGCCCTATAGTCTTCAAAGGGATCCGAAATATCTGTTCTCAGATTCCACAGAAATAAGGCTAGCAAAGAGATCCACGAAATACAGATGAAACTCTGTGAGATGAATTAACAGAACACTCAGCAGTTTCTCAGAAAGCTTCTTTCCAGATTTCATCTGAGGATATTTCCTTTTTCACCATGGCCCTTTATGGGCTTCCAAATATCACTTTGCCAATTCCACAAGAACTGTCTTAGCGGAAGGCTTCTTGAGGGGAAAGCTGTAACTCTGTGAGATGATTTCACAGAAGACAATGAAGTTTCTCAAAAAGCTTCTTTCTCTTTGTTATCGGAAGATATTTCCTTTGGCCCTATAGTCTCCAAAGGGATCCGAAATATCTGTTCTCAGATTCCACAGAAATAAGGCTAGCAAAGAGATCCACGAAATACACATGTAACTCAGTGAGATGAATTAACAGAACACTCAGCAGTTTCTCAGAAAGCTTCTTTCCAGATTTCCTCTGAGGATATTTCCTTTTTCACCATAGACCTCGAAGGGCTTCCAAATATCACTTTGCCAATTCCACAAGAACTGTCTTAGCGAAAGTCTTCTTGAGGGGAAAGTTGTAACTCTGTGAGTTGATTTCACAGAACACAAAGAAGTTTCTCCGAAAGCTTCTTTCTTTTTGTTATCGGAGGATATTTCCTTTGGCCCTATAGTCTTGAAAGGGATCCGACATATATGTTCTCAGATTCCACAGAAATAAGGCTAGCAAAGAGATCCACGAAATACAGATGTAACTCTGTGAGATGAATTAACAGAACACTAAGCAGTTTCTCAGAAAGCTTCTTTCCAGATTTCATCTGAGGATATTTCCTTTTTCACCATAGCCCTCTATGGGCTTCCAAATATCACTTTGCCAATTCCACAAGAAATGTCTTAGCGAAAGGCTTCTTGAGGGGAAAGCTGTAACTCTGTGAGTTGATTTCACAGAACACAAAGAAGTTTCTCAGAAAGCTTCTTTCTCTTTGTTATCGGAGGATATTTCCTTTGGCCCTATAGTCTTCAAAGGGATCCGAAATATATGTTCTCAGATTCCACAGACATAAGGCTAGCAAAGAGATCCACGAAATACAGATGTAACTCTGTGAGATGAATTAACAGAACACTAAGCAGTTTCTCAGATAGCTTCTTTCCAGATTTCCTCTGAATATTTCCTTTCTCACCCTAGCCCTCTATGGGCTACCAAATATCACTTTGCCAATTCCACAAGAACTGTCTTAGCGAAAGGCTTCTTGAGGGGAAAGGTGTAACTCCGTGAGATGATTTCACAGAACACAAAGAAGTTTCTCAAAAAGCTTCTTTCTCTTTGTTATCGGAGGATATTTCCTTTGACCCTATAGTCTCCAAAGGGATCCGAAATATCTGTTCTGAGATTCCACAGAAATAAGGCTAGCAAAGAGATCCACGAAATACAGATGTAACTCTGTGAGATGAATTAACAGAACACTCAGCAGTTTCTCAGAAAGCTTCTTTCCAGATTTCCTCTGAGGATATTTCCTTTTTCACCATAGCCCTCGAAGGGCTTCCAAATATCACTTTGCCAATTCCACAAGAACTGTCTTAGCGAAAGGCTTCTTAAGGGGAAAGCTGTAACTCTGTGAGATGATTTCACAGAACACAAAGAAGTTTCTCAAAAAGCTTCTTTCTCTTTGTTATCGGAGGATATTTCCTTTGGCCCTATAGTCTCCAAAGGGATCCGAAATATCTGTTCTCAGATTCCACAGAAATAAGGCTAGCGAAGAGATCCACGAAATACAGATGTAACTCTGTGAGATGAATTAACAGAACACTAAGCAGTTTCTCAGAAAGCTTCTTTCCAGATTTCCCCTGAATATATCCTTTCTCACCCTAGCCCTCTATGGGCTACCAAATATCACTTTGCAAATTCCACAAGAACTGTCTTAGCGAAAGGCTTCTTGAGGGGAAAGCTGTAACTCTGTGAGATGATTTCACAGAACACAAAGAAGTTTCTCAGAAAGCTTCTTTCTCTTTGTTATCGGAGGATATTTCCTTTGGCCCTATGGTCTTCAAAGGGGTCCGAAATATCTGTTCTCAGATTCCACAGAAATAAGGCTAGCAAAGAGATCCAAGAAATACAGATGTAACTCTGTGAGATGAATTAACAGAACACTAAGCAGTTTCTCAGAAAGCTTCTTTCCAGATTTCCTCTGAGGATATTTCCTTTTTCACCATAGCCCTCTATGGGCTTCCAAATATCACTTTGCCAATTCCACAAGAACTGTCTTAGCGAAAGGCTTCTTGAGGGGAAAGCTGTAACTCTGTGAGATGATTTCACAGAACACAAAGAAGTTTCTCAGAAAGCTTCTTTCTCTTTGTTATCGGAGGATATTTCCTTTGGCCCTATAGTCTCCAAAGGGATCCGAAATATCTGTTCTCAGATTCCACAGAAATAAGGCTAGCAAAGAGATCCACGAAATACAGATGTAACTCTGTGAGATGAATTAACAGTACACTAAGCAGTTTCTCAGAAAGCTTCTTTCCAGATTTCATCTGAGGATATTTCCTTTTTCACCATAGCCCTCTATGGGCTACCAAATATCACTTTGCCAATTCCTCAAGAACTGTCTTAGCGAAAGGCTTCTGGAGGGGAAAGCTGTAACTCTGTGATATGATTTCACAGAACACAAAGAAGTTTCTCAGAACGCTTCTTTCTCTTTGTTATCGGAGGATATTTCCTTTGGCCCTATAGTCTTCAAAGGGGTCCGAAATATCTGTTCTCAGATTCCACAGAAATAAGGCTAGCAAAGAGATCCACGAAATACAGATGTAACTCTGTGAGATGAATTAACAGAACACTCAGCAGTTTCTCAGAAAGCTTCTTTCCAGATTTCATCTGAGGATATTTCCTTTTTCACCATGGCCCTCTAGGGGCTTCCAAATATCACTTTGCCAATTCCACAAGAACTGTCTTAGCGGAAGGCTTCTTGAGGGGAAAGCTGTAACTCTGTGAGATGATTTCACAGAAGACAAAGAAGTTTCTCAAAAAGCTTCTTTCTCTTTGTTATCGGAAGATATTTCCTTTGGCCCTATAGTCTCCAAAGGGATCCGAAATATCTGTTCTCAGATTCCACAGAAATAAGGCTAGCAAAGAGATCCACGAAATACACATGTAACTCTGTGAGATGAATTAACAGAACACTCAGCAGTTTCTCAGAAAGCTTCTTTCCAGATTTCCTCTGAGGATATTTCCTTTTTCACCATAGACCTCGAAGGGCTTCCAAATATCACTTTGCCAATTCCACAAGAACTGTCTTAGCGAAAGTCTTCTTGAGGGGAAAGTTGTAACTCTGTGAGTTGATTTCACAGAACACAAAGAAGTTTCTCCGAAAGCTTCTTTCTTTTTGTTATCGGAGGATATTTCCTTTGGCCCTATAGTCTTGAAAGGGATCCGACATATATGTTCTCAGATTCCACAGAAATAAGGCTAGCAAAGAGATCCACGAAATACAGATGTAACTCTGTGAGATGAATTAACAGAACACTAAGCAGTTTCTCAGAAAGCTTCTTTCCAGATTTCATCTGAGGATATTTCCTTTTTCACCATAGCCCTCTATGGGCTTCCAAATATCACTTTGCCAATTCCACAAGAACTGTCTTAGCGAAAGGCTTCTTGAGAGGAAAGCTGTAACTCTGTGAGATGATTTCACAGAACACAAAGAAGTTTCTCAAAAAGCTTCTTTCTCTTTGTTATCGGAGGATATTTCCTTTGGCCCTATAGTCTCCAAAGGGATCCGAAATATCTGTTCTCAGATTCCACAGAAATAAGGCTAGCGAAGAGATCCACGAAATACAGATGTAACTCTGTGAGATGAATTAACAGAACACTAAGCAGTTTCTCAGAAAGCTTCTTTCCAGATTTCCCCTGAATATATCCTTTCTCACCCTAGCCCTCTATGGGCTACCAAATATCACTTTGCAAATTCCACAAGAACTGTCTTAGCGAAAGGCTTCTTGAGGGGAAAGCTGTAACTCTGTGAGATGATTTCACAGAACACAAAGAAGTTTCTCAGAAAGCTTCTTTCTCTTTGTTATCGGAGGATATTTCCTTTGGCCCTATGGTCTTCAAAGGGGTCCGAAATATCTGTTCTCAGATTCCACAGAAATAAGGCTAGCAAAGAGATCCAAGAAATACAGATGTAACTCTGTGAGATGAATTAACAGAACACTAAGCAGTTTCTCAGAAAGCTTCTTTCCAGATTTCCTCTGAGGATATTTCCTTTTTCACCATAGCCCTCTATGGGCTTCCAAATATCACTTTGCCAATTCCACAAGAACTGTCTTAGCGAAAGGCTTCTTGAGGGGAAAGCTGTAACTCTGTGAGATGATTTCACAGAACACAAAGAAGTTTCTCAGAAAGCTTCTTTCTCTTTGTTATCGGAGGATATTTCCTTTGGCCCTATAGTCTCCAAAGGGATCCGAAATATCTGTTCTCAGATTCCACAGAAATAAGGCTAGCAAAGAGATCCACGAAATACAGATGTAACTCTGTGAGATGAATTAACAGTACACTAAGCAGTTTCTCAGAAAGCTTCTTTCCAGATTTCATCTGAGGATATTTCCTTTTTCACCATAGCCCTCTATGGGCTACCAAATATCACTTTGCCAATTCCTCAAGAACTGTCTTAGCGAAAGGCTTCTGGAGGGGAAAGCTGTAACTCTGTGATATGATTTCACAGAACACAAAGAAGTTTCTCAGAACGCTTCTTTCTCTTTGTTATCGGAGGATATTTCCTTTGGCCCTATAGTCTTCAAAGGGGTCCGAAATATCTGTTCTCAGATTCCACAGAAATAAGGCTAGCAAAGAGATCCACGAAATACAGATGTAACTCTGTGAGATGAATTAACAGAACACTCAGCAGTTTCTCAGAAAGCTTCTTTCCAGATTTCATCTGAGGATATTTCCTTTTTCACCATGGCCCTCTAGGGGCTTCCAAATATCACTTTGCCAATTCCACAAGAACTGTCTTAGCGGAAGGCTTCTTGAGGGGAAAGCTGTAACTCTGTGAGATGATTTCACAGAAGACAAAGAAGTTTCTCAAAAAGCTTCTTTCTCTTTGTTATCGGAAGATATTTCCTTTGGCCCTATAGTCTCCAAAGGGATCCGAAATATCTGTTCTCAGATTCCACACAAATAAGGCTAGCAAAGAGATCCACGAAATACACATGTAACTCTGTGAGATGAATTAACAGAACACTAAGCAGTTTCTCAGAAAGCTTCTTTCCAGATTTCCTCTGAGGATATTTCCTTTTTCACCATAGACCTCGAAGGGCTTCCAAATATCACTTTGCCAATTCCACAAGAACTGTCTTAGCGAAAGTCTTCTTGAGGGGAAAGTTGTAACTCTGTGAGTTGATTTCACAGAACACAAAGAAGTTTCTCCGAAAGCTTCTTTCTTTTTGTTATCGGAGGATATTTCCTTTGGCCCTATAGTCTTGAAAGGGATCCGACATATATGTTCTCAGATTCCACAGAAATAAGGCTAGCAAAGAGATCCACGAAATACAGATGTAACTCTGTGAGATGAATTAACAGAACACTAAGCAGTTTCTCAGAAAGCTTCTTTCCAGATTTCATCTGAGGATATTTCCTTTTTCACCATAGCCCTCTATGGGCTTCCAAATATCACTTTGCCAATTCCACAAGAAATGTCTTAGCGAAAGGCTTCTTGAGGGGAAAGCTGTAACTCTGTGAGTTGATTTCACAGAACACAAAGAAGTTTCTCAGAAAGCTTCTTTCTCTTTGTTATCGGAGGATATTTCCTTTGGCCCTATAGTCTTCAAAGGGATCCGAAATATCTGTTCTTAGATTCCACAGATATAAGGCTAGCAAAGAGATCCACGAAATACAGATGTAACTCTGTGAGATGAATTAACAGAACACTAAGCAGTTTCTCAGAAAGCTTCTTTCCAGATTTCATCTGAGGATATTTCCTTTTTCACCATAGCCCTCTATGGGCTTCGAAATATCACTTTGCCAATTCCACAAGAACTGTCTTAGCGAAAGGCTTCTTAAGGGGAAAGCTGTAACTCTGTGAGATGATTTCACAGAACACAAAGAAGTTTCTCAAAAAGCTTCTTTCTCTTTGTTATCGGAGGATATTTCCTTTGGCCCTATAGTCTCCAAAGGGATCTGAAATATCTGTTCTCAGATTCCACAGAAATAAGGCTAGCAAAGAGATCCACGAAATACAGATGTAACTCTGTGAGATGAATTAACAGAACACTAAGCAGTTTCTCAGAAAGCTTCTTTCCAGATTTCCTCTGAATATTTCCTTTCTCACCTTAGCCCTCTATGGGCTACCAAATATCACTTTGCCAATTCCACAAGAACTGTCTTGGCGAAAGGCTTCTTGAGGGAAAAGCTGTAACTCTGTGAAATTATTTCACAGAACACCAAGAAGTTTCTCAGAAAACTTCTTTCTCTTTGTTATCGGAGGATATTTCCTTTGGCCCTATAGTCTTCAAAGGGATCCGAAATATCTGTTCTCAGATTCCACAGAAATAAGGCTAGCAAAGAGATCCAAGAAATACAGATGTAACTCTGTGAGATGAATTAACAGAACACTAAGCAGTTTCTCAGAAAGCTTCTTTCCAGATTTCATCTGAGGATATTTCCTTTTTCACCATAGCCCTCTATGGGCTTCCAAATATCACTTTGCCAATACCACAAGAACTGTCTTAGCGAAAGGCTTCTTGAGGGGAAAGCTGTAACTCTGTGAGATGATTTCATAGAACACAAAGAAGTTTCTCAAAAAGCTTCTTTCTCTTTGTTATCGGAGGATATTTCCTTTGGCCCTATAGTCTCCAAAGGGATCCGAAATATCTGTTCTCAGATTCCACAGAAATAAGGCTAGCAAAGAGTTCCACGAAATACAGATGTAACTCTGAGAGATGAATTAACAGAACACTAAGCAGTTTCTCAGAAAGCTTCTTTCCAGATTTCCTCTGTGGATATTTCCTTTTTCACCATCGCCCTCTATGGGCTTCCAAATATCACTTTGCCAATTCCACAAGAACTGTCTTAGCGAAAGGCTTCTTGAGGGGAAAGCTGTAACTCTGTGAGATGATTTCACAGAACACAAAGAAGTTTCTCAGAAAGCTTCTTTCTCGTTGTTATCGGAGGATATTTCCTTTGGCCCTTTAGTGTTTAAAGGGATCCGAAATATCTGTTCTCAGATTCCACAGAAATAAGGCTAGCAAAGAGATCCACGAAATACAGATGTAACTCTGTGAGATGATTTAACAGAACACTAACCGGTTTCTCAGAAAGCTTCTTTCCAGATTTCCTCTGAGGATATTTCCTTTTTCACCATCGCCCTCTATGGGCTTCCAAATATCACTTTGCCAATTCCACAAGAACTGTCTTAGCGAAAGACTTCTTGAGGGGAAAGCTGTAACTCTGTGAGACGATTTCACAGAACACAAAGAAGTTTCTCAAAAAGCTTCTTTCTCTTTGTTATCGGAGGATATATCCTTTGGCCCTATAGTCTTCAAAGGGATCCGAAATATCTGTTCTCAGATTCCACAGAAATAACTCTAGCAAAGAGACACACGAAATACAGATGTAACTCTGTGAGATGAATTAACAGAACACTAAGCAGTTTCTCAGAAAGCTTCTTTCCAGATTTCATCTCAGGATATTTCCTTTTCCCCATAGCCCTCTATGGGCTTCCAAATATCACTTTGCCAATTCCACAAGAACTGTCTTAGCGAAAGGCTTCTTGAGAGGGAAGCTGTAACTCTGTGAGATGATTTCACAGAACACAAAGAAGTTTCTCAAAAAGCTTCTTTCTCTTTGTTATCGGAGGATATTTCCTTTGGCCCTATAGTCTCCAAAGGGATCCGAAATATCTGTTCTCAGATTCCACAGAAATAAGGCTAGCAAAGAGATCCACGAAATACAGATGTAACTCTGTGAGATGAATTAACAGAACACTAAGCAGTTTCTCAGAAAGCTTCTTTCCAAATTTCATCTGAGGATATCTCCTTTTTCACCATAGCCCACTATGGGCTTCCAAATATCACTTTGCCAATTCCACAAGACCTGTCTTAGCGAAAGGCTTTTTGAGAGGAAAGCTGTAACTCTGTGAGATGATTTCACAGAAGACAAAGAAGTTTCTCAAAAAGCTTCTTTCTCTTTGTTATCGGAGGATATTTCCTTTGGCCCTGTAGTCTCCAAAGGGATCCGAAATATCTGTTCTCAGATTCCACAGAAATAAGGCTAGCAAATAGATCCACGAAATACAGATGAAACTCTGTGAGATGATTTAACAGAACACTAAGCAGTTTCTCAGAAAGCTTCTTTCCAGATTTCCTCTGAGGATATTTCCTTTTTCACTGTAGCCCTCTATGGGCTTCCAAATATCACTTTGCCAATTCCACAAGAACTGTCTTAGCGAAAGGCTTCTTGAGGGGAAAGCTGTAACTCTGTGAGACGATTTCACAGAACACAAAGAAGTTTCTCAAAAAGCTTCTTTCTCTTTGTTATCGGAGGATATTTCCTTTGGCCCTATAGTCTCCAAAGGGATCCGAAATATCTGTTCTCAGATTCCACAGGATAAGGCTAGCAAAGAGACCTACGAAATACAGATGTAACTCTGTGAGATGAATTAACAGAACACTAAGCAGTTTCTCAGAAAGCTTCTTTCCAGATTTCATCTCAGGATATTTCCTTTTTCACCATAGCCCTCTAAGGGCTTCCAAATATCACTTTGCCAATTCCACAAGAACTGTCTTAGCGAAAGGCTTCTTGAGGGGAAAGCTGTAACTCTGTGAGATGATTTCAAAGAACACAAAGAAGTTTCTCAAAAAGCTTCTTTCTCTTTGTTATCGGAGGATATTTCCTTTGGCCCTATAGTCTCCAAAGGGATCCGAAATATCTGTTCTCAGATTCCACAGAAATAACGCTAGCAAAGAGATCCACGAAATACAGATGTAACTCTGTGAGATGAATTAACAGAACACTAAGTAGTTTCTCAGAAAGCTTCTTTCCAAATTTCATCTGAGGATATCTCCTTTTTCACCAAAGCCCACTATGGGCTTCCAAATATCACTTTGCCAATTCCACAAGAACTGTCTTAGCGAAAGGCTTCTTGAGGGGAAAGCTGTAACTCTGTGAGTTGATTTCACAGAACACAAAGAAGTTTCTCAGAAAGCTTCTTTCTCATTGTTATCGGAGGATATTTCCTTTGGCCCTATAGTCTTCAAAGGGATCCGAAATATCTGTTCTCAGATTCCACAGAAATAAGGCTAGCAAAGTGATCCACGAAATACAGATGTAACTCTGTGAGATGAATTAACAGAACACTAAGCAGTTTCTCAGAAAGCTTCTTTCCACATTTCATCTCAGGATATTTCCTTTTTCACCATAGCCCTCTATGGGCTTCCAAATATCACTTTGCCAATTCCACAAGAACTGTCTTAGCGAACGGCTTCTTGAGAGGAAAGCTGTAACTCTGTGAGATGATTTCACAGAACACAAAGAAGTTTCTCAAAAAGCTTCTTTCTCTTTGTTATCGGAGGATATTTCCTTTGGCCCTATAGTCTCCAAAGGGATCCGAAATATCTGTTCTCAGATTCCACAGAAATAAGGCTAGCAAAGAGTTCCACGAAATACAGATGTAACTCTGAGAGATGAATTAACAGAACACTAAGCAGTTTCTCAGAAAGCTTCTTTCCAGATTTCCTCTGTGGATATTTCCTTTTTCACCATCGCCCTCTATGGGCTTCCAAATATCACTTTGTCAATTCCACAAGAACTGTCTTAGCGAAAGGCTTCTTGAGGGGAAAGCTGTAACTCTGTGAGATGATTTCACAGAACACAAAGAAGTTTCTCAGAAAGCTTCTTTCTCTTTGTTATCGGAGGATATTTCCTTTGGCCCTTTAGTGATTAAAGGGATCCGAAATATCTGTTCTCAGATTCCACAGAAATAAGGCTAGCAAAGAGATCCACGAAATACAGATGTAACTCTGTGAGATGATTTAACAGAACACTAACCGGTTTCTCAGAAAGCTTCTTTCCAGATTTCCTCTGAGGATATTTCCTTTTTCACCATCGCCCTCTATGGGCTTCCAAATATCACTTTGCCAATTCCACAAGAACTGTCTTAGCGAAAGGCTTCTTGAGGGGATAGCTGTAACTCTGTGAGACGATTTCACAGAACACAAAGAAGTTTCTCAAAAAGCTTCTTTCTCTTTGTTATCGGAGGATATATCCTTTGGCCCTATAGTCTTCAAAGGGATCCGAAATATCTGTTCTCAGATTCCACAGAAATAACGCTAGCAAAGAGACACACGAAATACAGATGTAACTCTGTGAGATGAATTAACAGAACACTAAGCAGTTTCTCAGAAAGCTTCTTTCCAGATTTCATCTCAGGATATTTCCTTTTCCCCATAGCCCTCTATGGGCTTCCAAATATCACTTTGCCAATTCCACAAGAACTGTCTTAGCGAAAGGCTTCTTGAGAGGGAAGCTGTAACTCTGTGAGATGATTTCAAAGAACACAAAGAAGTTTCTCAAAAAGCTTCTTTCTCTTTGTTATCGGAGGATATTTCCTTTGGCCCTATAGTCTCCAAAGGGATCCGAAATATCTGTTCTCAGATTCCACAGAAATAAGGCTAGCAAAGAGATCCACGAAATACAGATGTAACTCTGTGAGATGAATTAACAGAACACTAAGCAGTTTCTCAGAAAGCTTCTTTCCAAATTTCATCTGAGGATATCTCCTTTTTCACCATAGCCCACTATGGGCTTCCAAATATCACTTTGCCAATTCCACAAGACCTGTCTTAGCGAAAGGCTTCTTGAGAGGAAAGCTGTAACTCTGTGAGATGATTTCACAGAACACAAAGAAGTTTCTCAAAAAGCTTCTTTCTCTTTGTTATCGGAGGATATTTCCTTTGGCCCTGTAGTCTCCAAAGGGATCCGAAATATCTGTTCTCAGATTCCACAGAAATAAGGCTAGCAAATAGATCCACGAAATACAGATGATACTCTGTGAGATGATTTAACAGAACACTAAGCAGTTTCTCAGAAAGCTTCTTTCCAGATTTCCTCTGAGGATATTTCCTTTTTCACTGTAGCCCTCTATGGGCTTCCAAATATCACTTTGCCAATTCCACAAGAACTGTCTTAGCGAAAGGCTTCTTGAGGGGAAAGCTGTAACTCTGTGAGACGATTTCACAGAACACAAAGAAGTTTCTCAAAAAGCTTCTTTCTCTTTGTTATCGGAGGATATTTCCTTTGGCCCTATAGTCTCCAAAGGGATCCGAAATATCTGTTCTCAGATTCCACAGGAATAAGGCTAGCAAAGAGACCTACGAAATACAGATGTAACTCTGTGAGATGAATTAACAGAACACTAAGCAGTTTCTCAGAAAGCTTCTTTCCAGATTTCATCTCAGGATATTTCCTTTTTCACCATAGCCCTCTAAGGGCTTCCAAATATCACTTTGCCAATTCCACAAGAACTGTCTTAGCGAAAGGCTTCTTGAGGGGAAAGCTGTAACTCTGTGAGATGATTTCAAAGAACACAAAGAAGTTTCTCAAAAAGCTTCTTTCTCTTTGTTATCGGAGGATATTTCCTTTGGCCCTATAGTCTCCAAAGGGATCCGAAATATCTGTTCTCAGATTCCACAGAAATAAGGCTAGCAAAGAGATCCACGAAATACAGATGTAACTCTGTGAGATGAATTAACAGAACACTAAGTAGTTTCTCAGAAAGCTTCTTTCCAAATTTCATCTGAGGATATCTCCTTTTTCACCAAAGCCCACTATGGGCTTCCAAATATCACTTTGCCAATTCCACAAGAACTGTCTTAGCGAAAGGCTTCTTGAGGGGAAAGCTGTAACTCTGTGAGTTGATTTCACAGAACACAAAGAAGTTTCTCAGAAAGCTTCTTTCTCATTGTTATCGGAGGATATTTCCTTTGGCCCTATAGTCTTCAAAGGGATCCGAAATATCTGTTCTCAGATTCCACAGAAATAAGGCTAGCAAAGTGATCCACGAAATACAGATGTAACTCTGTGAGATGAATTAACAGAACACTAAGCAGTTTCTCAGAAAGCTTCTTTCCACATTTCATCTCAGGATATTTCCTTTTTCACCATAGCCCTCTATGGGCTTCCAAATATCACTTTGCCAATTCCACAAGAACTGTCTTAGCGAACGGCTTCTTGAGAGGAAAGCTGTAACTCTGTGAGATGATTTCACAGAACACAAAGAAGTTTCTCAAAAAGCTTCTTTCTCTTTGTTATCGGAGGATATTTCCTTTGGCCCTATAGTCTCCAAAGGGATCCGAAATATCTGTTCTCAGATTCCACAGAAATAAGGCTAGCAAAGAGTTCCACGAAATACAGATGTAACTCTGAGAGATGAATTAACAGAACTTTAAGCAGTTTCTCAGAAAGCTTCTTTCCAGATTTCCTCTGTGGATATTTCCTTTTTCACCATCGCCCTCTATGGGCTTCCAAATATCACTTTGCCAATTCCACAAGAACTGTCTTAGCGAAAGGCTTCTTGAGGGGAAAGCTGTAACTCTGTGAGATGATTTCACAGAACACAAAGAAGTTTCTCAGAAAGCTTCTTTCTCTTTGTTATCGGAGGATATTTCCTTTTGCCCTTTAGTGTTTAAAGGGATCCGAAATATCTGTTCTCAGATTCCACAGAAATAAGGCTAGCAAAGAGATCCACGAAATACAGATGTAACTCTGTGAGATGATTTAACAGAACACTAACCGGTTTCTCAGAAAGCTTCTTTCCAGATTTCCTCTGAGGATATTTCCTTTTTCACCATCGCCCTCTATGGGCTTCCAAATATCACTTTGCCAATTCCACAAGAACTGTCTTAGCGAAAGACTTCTTGAGGGGAAAGCTGTAACTCTGTGAGACGATTTCACAGAACACAAAGAAGTTTCTCAAAAAGCTTCTTTCTCTTTGTTATCGGAGGATATATCCTTTGGCCCTATAGTCTTCAAAGGGATCCGAAATATCTGTTCTCAGATTCCACAGAAATAACGCTAGCAAAGAGACACACGAAATACAGATGTAACTCTGTGAGATGAATTAACAGAACACTAAGCAGTTTCTCAGAAAGCTTCTTTCCAGATTTCATCTCAGGATATTTCTTTTTCCCCATAGCCCTCTATGGGCTTCCAAATATCACTTTGCCAATTCCACAAGAACTGTCTTAGCGAAAGGCTTCTTGAGAGGGAAGCTGTAACTCTGTGAGATGATTTCAAAGAACACAAAGAAGTTTCTCAAAAAGCTTCTTTCTCTTTGTTATCGGAGGATATTTCCTTTGGCCCTATAGTCTCCAAAGGGATCCGAAATATCTGTTCTCAGATTCCACAGAAATAAGGCTAGCAAAGAGATCCACGAAATACAGATGTAACTCTGTGAGATGAATTAACAGAACACTAAGCAGTTTCTCAGAAAGCTTCTTTCCAAATTTCATCTGAGGATATCTCCTTTTTCACCATAGCCCACTATGGGCTTCCAAATATCACTTTGCCAATTCCACAAGACCTGTCTTAGCGAAAGGCTTCTTGAGAGGAAAGCTGTAACTCTGTGAGATGATTTCACAGAACACAAAGAAGTTTCTCAAAAAGCTTCTTTCTCTTTGTTATCGGAGGATATTTCCTTTGGCCCTGTAGTCTCCAAAGGGATCCGAAATATCTGTTCTCAGATTCCACAGAAATAAGGCTAGCAAATAGATCCACGAAATACAGATGAAACTCTGTGAGATGATTTAACAGAACACTAAGCAGTTTCTCAGAAAGCTTCTTTCCAGATTTCCTCTGAGGATATTTCCTTTTTCATTGTAGCCCTCTATGGGCTTCCAAATATCACTTTGCCAATTCCACAAGAACTGTCTTAGCGAAAGGCTTCTTGAGGGGAAAGCTGTAACTCTGTGAGACGATTTCACAGAACACAAAGAAGTTTCTCAAAAAGCTTCTTTCTCTTTGTTATCGGAGGATATTTCCTTTGGCCCTATAGTCTCCAAAGGGATCCGAAATATCTGTTCTCAGATTCCACAGGAATAAGGCTAGCAAAGAGACCTACGAAATACAGATGTAACTCTGTGAGATGAATTAACAGAACACTAAGCAGTTTCTCAGAAAGCTTCTTTCCAGATTTCATCTCAGGATATTTCCTTTTTCACCATAGCCCTCTAAGGGCTTCCAAATATCACTTTGCCAATTCCACAAGAACTGTCTTAGCGAAAGGCTTCTTGAGGGGAAAGCTGTAACTCTGTGAGATGATTTCAAAGAACACAAAGAAGTTTCTCAAAAAGCTTCTTTCTCTTTGTTATCGGAGGATATTTCCTTTGGCCCTATAGTCTCCAAAGGGATCCGAAATATCTGTTCTCAGATTCCACAGAAATAAGGCTAGCAAAGAGATCCACGAAATACAGATGTAACTCTGTGAGATGAATTAACAGAACACTAAGCAGTTTCTCAGAAAGCTTCTTTCCAGATTTCCTCTGAGGATATTTCCTTTTTCAGCATAGCCCTCTATGGGCTTCCAAATATCACTTTGCCAATTCCACAAGAACTGTCTTAGCGAAAGACTTCTTGCGGGAAAAGCTGTAACTCTGTGAGATGATTTCACAGAACACAAAGAAGTTTCTCAGAAAGCTTCTTTCTCTTTTTTATCGGAGGATATTTCCTTTGGCCCTATAGTCTCCAAAGGGATCCGAAATATCTGTTCTCAGATTCCACAGAAATAAGGCCAGCAAAGAGATCCACGAAATACAGATGTAACTCTGTGAGATGAATTACCAGAACAATAAGCAGTTTCTCAGAAAGCGTCTTTCCATATTTCCTCTGAGGATATTTCCTTTTTCACCATCGCCCTCTATGGGATTCCAAATATCACTTTGCCGATTCCACAAGAACTGTCTTAGCGAAAGGCTTCTTGAGGGGAAAGCTGTAACTCTGTGAGATGATTTCACAGAACACAAAGAAGTTTCTCAAAAAGCTTCTTTCTATTTGTTATCGGAGGATATTTCCTTTGGCCCTATAGTGTTTAAAGGGATCCGAAATATCTGTTCTCAGATTCCACAGAAATAAGGCTAGCAAAGAGATCCACGAAATACAGATGTAACTCTGTGAGATGATTTAACAGAACACTAAGCAGTTTCTCAGAAAGCTTCTTTCCAGATTTCATCTGAGGATATTTCCTTTTTCACCATAGCCCTCTATGGGCTTCCAAATATCACTTTGCCAATTCCACAAGAACTGTCTTAGCGAAAGGCTTCTTGAGGGGAAAGCTGTAACTCTGTGAGATGATTTCACAGAACACAAAGAAGTTTCTCAAAAAGCTTCTTTCTCTTTGTTATCGGAGGATATTTCCTTTTGCCCTATAGTCTTCAAAGGGATCCGAAATATCTGTTCTCAGATTCCACAGAAATAGGGCTAGCAAAGAGACCCACGAAATACAGATGTAACTCTGTGAGATGAATTAACAGAACACTAAGCAGTTTCTCAGAACGCTTCTTTCCAGATTTCATCTCAGGATATTTCCTTTTTCACCATAGCCCTCTATGGGCTTCCAAATATCACTTTGCCAATTCCACAAGAACTGTCTTAGCGAAAGGCTTCTTGAGGGGAAAGCTGTAACTCTGTGAGATGATTTCAAAGAACACAAAGAAGTTTCTCAAAAAGCTTCTTTCACTTTGTTATCGGAGGATATTTCCTTTGGCCCTATAGTCTCCAAAGGGATCCGAAATATCTGTTTTCAGATTCCACAGAAATAAGGCCAGCAAAGTGATCCACGAAATACACATGTAACTCTGTGAGATGAATTAAGAGAACACTAAGCAGTTTCTCAGAAAGCTTCTTTCCAGATTTCCTCTGAGGATATTTCCTTTTTCAACATCGCCCTCTATGGGCTTCCAAATATCACATTGCCAATTCCACAAGAACTGTCTTAGCGAAAGGCTTCTTGAGGGGAAAGCTGTAGCTCTGTGAGATGATTTCACAGAACACAAAGAAGTTTCTCAGAAAGCTTCTTTCTCTTTGTTATCGGAAGATATTCCCTTTGGCCCTGTAGTCTTCAAAGGGGTCCGAAATATCTGTTCTCAGATTCCACAGAAATAAGGCTAGCAAAGAGATCCACGAAATACACATGTAACTCTGTGAGATGAATGAACAGAACACTAAGCAGTTTCTCAGAAAGCTTCTTTCCAGATTTTATCTGAGGATATTTCTTGTTTCACCATAGCCCTCTATGGCCTTCCAAATATCACTTTGCCAATTCCACAAGAACTGTCTTAGCGAAAGGCTTCTTGAGGGGAAAGCTGTAACTCCGTGAGATGATTTCACAGAACACAAAGAAGTTTCTCAGAAAGCTTCTTTCTCTTTGTTATCGGAGGATATTTCCTTTGGCCCTATAGTCTCCAAATGGATCCGAAATATCTGTTCTCAGATTCCACAGAAATAAGGCTAGCAAAGTGATCCACAAAATACAGATGTAACTCTGTGAGATGAATTAACAGAACACTAAGCAGTTTCTCAGAAAGCTTCTTTCCAGATTTCATCTGAGGATATTTCCTTTTTCACCATAGCCCTCTATGGGCTTCCAAATATCACTTTGCCAATTCCACAAGAACTGTCTTAGCGAAAGGCTTCTTGAGGGGAAAGCTGTAACTCTGTGAGTTGATTTCACAGAACACAAAGAAGTTTCTCAGAAAGCTTCTTTCTCTTTGTTATCGGAGGATATTTCCTTTCGCCCTATAGTCTTCAAAGGGATCCGAAATATCTGTTCTCAGATTCCACAGAAATAAGGCTAGTAAAGAGATCCACGAAATACAGATGTAACTCTGTGAGATGAATTAACAGAACACTAAGCAGATTCTCAGAAAGCTTCTTTCCAGATTTCCTCTGAGGATAGTTCCTTTTTCACCATCGCCCTCTATGGGCTTCCAAATATCACTTTGCCAATTCCACAAGAACTGTCTTAGCGAAAGGCTTCTTGAGGGGAAAGCTGTAACTCTGTGAGATGATTTCACAGAACACAAAGAAGTTTCTCAGAAAGCTTCATTCTCTTTGTTATCGGAGGATATTTCCTTTGGCCCTATAGTCTCCAAAGGGATCCGAAATATCTGTTCTCAGATTCCACAGAAATAAGGCTAGCAAAGAGATCCACGAAATACAGATGTAACTCTGTGAGATGAATTAACAGAACACTAAGCAGTTTCTCAGAAAGCTTCTTTCCAGATTTCCTCTGAGGATATTTCCTTTTTCACCATAGACCTCGAAGGGCTTCCAAATATCACTTTGCCAATTCCACAAGAACTGTCTTAGCGAAAGTCTTCTTGAGGGGAAAGTTGTAACTCTGTGAGTTGATTTCACAGAACACAAAGAAGTTTCTCCGAAAGCTTCTTTCTTTTTGTTATCGGAGGATATTTCCTTTGGCCCTATAGTCTTGAAGGGGTCCGACATATATGTTCTCAGATTCCACAGAAATAAGGCTAGCAAAGAGATACACGAAATACAGATGTAACTCTGTGAGATGAATTAACAGAACACTAAGCAGTTTCTCAGAAAGCTTCTTTCCAGATTTCATCTAAGGATATTTCCTTTTTCACCATAGCCCTCTATGGGCTTCCAAATATCACTTTGCCAATTCCACAAGAAATGTCTTAGCGAAAGGCTTCTTGTGGGGAAAGCTGTAACTCTGTGAGTTGATTTCACAGAACACAAAGAAGTTTCTCAGAAAGCTTCTTTCTCTTTGTTATCGGAGGATATTTCCTTTGGCCCTATAGTCTTCAAAGGGATCCGAAATATCTGTTCTCAGATTCCACAGACATAAGGCTAGCAAAGAGATCCACGAAATACAGATGTAACTCTGTGAGATGAATTAACAGAACACTAAGCAGTTTCTCAGAAAGCTTCTTTCCAGATTTCATCTGAGGATATTTCCTTTTTCACCATAGCCCTCTATGGGCTTCGAAATATCACTTTGCCAATTCCACAAGAACTGTCTTAGCGAAAGGCTTCTTAAGGGGAAAGCTGTAACTCTGTGAGATGATTTCACAGAACACAAAGAAGTTTCTCAAAAAGCTTCTTTCTCTTTGTTATCAGAGGATATTTCCTTTGGCCCTATAGTCTCCAAAGGGATCTGAAATATCTGTTCTCAGATTCCACAGAAATAAGGCTGGCAAAGAGATCCACGAAATACAGATGTAACTCTGTGAGATGAATTAACAGAACACTAAGCAGTTTCTCAGAAAGCTTCTTTCCAGATTTCCTCTGAATATTTCCTTTCTCACCTTAGCCCTCTATGGGCTACCAAATATCACTTTGCCAATTCCACAAGAACTGTCTTGGCGAAAGGCTTCTTGAGGGAAAAGCTGTAACTCTGTGAAATTATTTCACAGAACACCAAGAAGTTTCTCAGAAAACTTCTTTCTCTTTGTTATCGGAGGATATTTCCTTTGGCCCTATAGTCTTCAAAGGGATCCGAAATATCTGTTCTCAGATTCCACAGAAATAAGGCTAGCAAAGAGATCCAAGAAATACAGATGTAACTCTGTGAGATGAATTAACAGAACACTAAGTACTTTCTCAGAAAACTTCTTTCCAGATTTCCTCTGAGGATATTTCCTTTTTCACCATAGCCCTCTAAGGGCTTCCAAATATCACTTTGCCAATTCCACAAGAACTTTCTTAGCGAAAGGCTTCTTGAGGGGAAAGCTGTAACTCTGTGACATGATTTCACAGAACACAAAGAAGTTTCTCAGAAAGCTTCTTTCTCTTTGTTATCGGAAGATATTTACTTTGGCCCTGTAGTCTTCAAAGGGGTCCGAAATATCTGTTCTCAGATTCCACAGAAATAAGGCTAGCAAAGAGATCCACGAAATACAGATGTAACTCTGTGAGATGAATTAACAGAACACTAAGCAGTTTCTCAGAAAGCTTCTTTCCAGATTTTATCTGAGGATATTTCTTGTTTCACCATAGCCCTCTATGGGCTTCCAAATATCACTTTGCCAATTCCACAAGAACTGTCTTAGCGAAAGGCTTCTTGAGGGGAAAGCTGTAACTCTGTGAGATGATTTCACAGAACACAAAGAAGTTTCTCAGAAAGCTTCTTTCTCTTTGTTATCGGAGGATATTTCCTTTGGCCCTATAGACTCCAAAGGGATCCGAAATATCTGTTCTCAGATTCCACAGAAATAAGGCTAGCAAAGAGATCCACGAAATACAGATGTAACTCTGTGAGATGAATTAACAGAACACTAAGCAGTTTTTCAGAAAGCTTCTTTCCAGATTTCATCTGAGGATATTTCCTTTTTCACCATAGCCCTCTATGGGCTTCCAAATATCACTTTGCCAATTCCACAAGAACTGTCTTAGCGAAAGGCTTCTTGAGGGGAAAGCTGTAACTCTGTGAGTTGATTTCACAGAACACAAAGAAGTTTCTCAAAAAGCTTCTTTCTCTTTGTTATCGGAGGATATTTCCTTTGGCCCTATAGTCTTCAAAGGGATCAGAAATATCTGTTCTCAGTTTCCACAGACATAAGGCTAGCAAAGAGATCCACGAAATACAGATGTAACTCTGTGAGATGAATTAACAGAACACGAAGCAGTTTCTCAGAAAGCTTCTTTCCAGATTTCATCTGAGGATATTTCCTTTTTCACCATAGCCCTCTATGGGCTTCCAAATATCACTTTGCCAATTACACAAGAACTGTCTTAGCGAAAGGCTTCTTAAAGGGAAAGCTGTAACTCTGTGAGATGATTTCACAGAACACAAAGAAGTTTCTCAAAAAGCTTCTTTCTCTTTGTTATCGCAGGATATTTCCTTTGGCCCTATAGTCTCCAAAGGGATCCGAAATATCTATTCTCAGATTCCACAGAAATAAGGCTAGCAAAGAGATCCACGAAATACAGATGTAACTCCGTGAGATGAATTAACAGAACACTAAGCAGTTTCTCAGAAAGCTTCTTTCCAGATTTCCTCTGAATATTTCCTTTCTCACCATAGCCTTCTATGGGCTACCAAATATCACTTTGCCAATTCCACAAGAACTGTCTTAGCGAAAGGCTTCTTGAGGGGAAAGCTGTAACTCTGTGAAATGATTTCACAGAACACCAAGAAGTTTCTCAGAAAACTTCTTTCTCTTTGTTATCGGAGGATATTTCCTTTGGCCCTATAGTCTTCAAAGGGATCCGAAATATCTGTTCTCAGATTCCACAGAAATAAGGCTAGCAAAGAGATCCAAGAAATACAGATGTAACTCTGTGAGATGAATTAACAGAACACTAAGCAGTTTCTCAGAAAGCTTCTTTCCAGATTTCATCTGAGGATATTTCCTTTTTCACCATAGCCCTCTATGGGCTTCCAAATATCACTTTGCCAATTCCACAAGAACTGTCTTAGCGAAAGGCTTCTTGAGGGGAAAGATGTAACTCTGTGAGATGATTTCGCAGAACACAAGGAAGTTTCTCAAAAAGCTTCTTTCCCTTTGTTATCGGAGAATATTTCCTTTGGACCTATAGTCTCCAATGGGATCCGAAATATCTGTTTTCAGATTCCACAGAAATAAGGCTAGCAAAGAGATCCACGAAATACAGATGTAACTCTGTGAGATGAATTAACAGAACACTCAGCAGTTTCTCAGAAAGCTTCTTTCCAGATTTCATCTGAGGATATTTCCTTTTTCACCATAGCCCTCTATGGGCTTCCAAATATCACTTTGCCAATTCACAAGAACTGTCTTAGCGAAAGGCTTCTTGAGGGGAAAGTTGTAACTCTGTGAGATGATTACATAGAACACAAAGAAGTTTCTCAAAAAGCTTCTTTCTCTTTGTTATCGGAGGATATTTCCTTTGGCCCTATAGTCTCCAAAGGGATCCGAAATATCTGTTCTCAGATTCCACAGAAATAAGGCTAGCAAAGAGATCCACGAAATACACATGTCACTCTGTGAGATGAATTATCAGAACACTCAGCAATTTCTCAGAAAGCTTCTTTCCAGATTTCCTCTGAGGATATTTCCTTTTTCACCATAGACCTCGAAAGGCTTCCAAATATCACTTTGCCAATTCCAAAAGAGCTGTCTTAGCGAAAGGCTTCTTGAGGGAAAAGCTGTAACTCTGTGAAATTATTTCACAGAACACCAAGAAGTTTCTCAGAAAACTTCTTTCTCTTTGTTATCGGAGGATATTTCCTTTGGCCCTATATTCTTCAAAGGGATCCGAAATATCTGTTCTCAGATTCCACAGAAATAAGGCTAGCAAAGTGATCCAAGAAATACAGATGTAACTCTGTGAGATGAATTAACAGAACACTAAGTACTTTCTCAGAAAACTTCTTTCCAGATTTCCTCTGAGGATATTTCCTTTTTCACCATAGCCCTCTGTGGGCTTCCAAATATCACTTTGCCAATTCCACAAGAACTGTCTTAGCGAAAGGCTTCTTGAGGGGAAAGCTGTAACTCTGTGACATGATTTCACAGAACACAAAGAAGTTTCTCAGAAAGCTTCTTTCTCTTTGTTATCGGAAGATATTTACTTTGGCCCTGTAGTCTTCAAAGGGGTCCGAAATATCTGTTCTCAGATTCCACAGAAATAAGGCTAGCAAAGAGATCCATGAAATACACATGTAACTCTGTGAGATGAATTAACAGAACACTAAGCAGTTTCTCAGAAAGCTTCTTTCCAGATTTTATCTGAGGATATTTCTTGTTTCACCATAGCCCTCTATGGGCTTCCAAATATCACTTTGCCAATTCCACAAGAACTGTCTTAGCGAAAGGCTTCTTGAGGGGAAAGCTGTAACTCTGTGAGATGATTTCACAGAACACAAAGAAGTTTCTCAGAAAGCTTCTTTCTCTTTGTTATCGGAGGATATTTCCTTTGGCCCTATAGTCTCCAACGGGATCCGAAATATCTGTTCTCAGATTCCACAGAAATAAGGCTAGCAAAGAGATCCACGAAATACAGATGTAACTCTGTGAGATGAATTAACAGAACACTAAGCAGTTTCTCAGAAAGCTTCTTTCCAGATTTCCTCTGAGGATATTTCCTTTTTCACCATAGCCCTCTATGGGCTTCCAAATATCACTTTGCCAATTCCACAAGAACTGTCTTAGCGAAAGGCTTCTTGAGGGGAAAGCTGTAACTCTGTGAGTTGATTTCACAGAACACAAAGAAGTTTCTCAGAAAGCTTCTTTCGCTTTGTTATCGGAGGATATTTCCTTTGGCCCTATAGTCTTCAAAGGGATCAGAAATATCTGTTCTCAGTTTCCACAGACATAAGGCTAGCAAAGAGATCCACGAAATACAGATGTAACTCTGTGAGATGAATTAACAGAACACTAAGCAGTTTCTCAGAAAGCTTCTTTCCAGATTTCATCTGAGGATATTTCCTTTTTCACCATAGCCCTCTATGGGCTTCCAAATATCACTTTGCCAATTACACAAGAACTGTCTTAGCGAAAGGCTTCTTAAGGGGAAAGCTGTAACTCTGTGAGATGATTTCACAGAACACAAAGAAGTTTCTCAAAAAGCTTCTTTCTCTTTGTTATCGCAGGATATTTCCTTTGGCCCTATAGTCTCCAAAGGGATCCGAAATATCTATTCTCAGATTCCACAGAAATAAGGCTAGCAAAGAGATCCACGAAATACAGATGTAACTCTGTGAGATGAATTAACAGAACACTAAGCAGTTTCTCAGAAAGCTTCTTTCCAGATTTCCTCTGAATATTTCCTTTCTCACCATAGCCTTCTATGGGCTTCCAAATATCTCTTTGCCAATTCCACAAGAACTGTCTTAGCGAAAGGCTTCTTGAGGGGAAAGCTGTAACTCTGTGAAATGATTTCACAGAACACCAAGAAGTTTCTCAGAAAACTTCTTTCTCTTTGTTATCGGAGGATATTTCCTTTGGCCCTATAGTCTTCAAAGGGATCCGAAATATCTGTTCT
The DNA here is from genome assembly GCF_049350105.2 of Macaca mulatta. Taxonomy (NCBI): domain Eukaryota; kingdom Metazoa; phylum Chordata; class Mammalia; order Primates; family Cercopithecidae; genus Macaca; species Macaca mulatta. The sequence continues at coordinate 67,317,209 of NC_133412.1, forward strand.
CAGATTCCACAGAAATAAGGCTAGCAAACAGATCCAAGAAATACAGATGTAACTCTGTGAGACGAATTAACAGAACACTAAGCAGTTTCTCAGAAAGCTTCTTTCCAGATTTCATCTGAGGATATTTCCTTTTTCACCATAGCCCTCTGTGGTCTTCCAAATATCACTTTGCCAATTCCACAAGAACTGTCTTAGCGAAAGGCTTCTTGAGGGGAAAGATGTAACTCTGTGAGCTGATTTCGCAGAACACAAGGAAGTTTCTCAAAAAGCTTCTTTCCCTTTGTTATCGGAGAATATTTCCTTTGGACCTATAGTCTCCAAAGGGATCCGAAATATCTGTTCTCAGATTCCACAGAAATAAGGCTAGCAAAGAGATCCACGAAATACAGATGTAACTCTGTGAGATGAATTAACAGAACACTCAGCAGTTTCTCAGAAAGCTTCTTTCCAGATTTCATCTGAGGATATTTCCTTTTTCACCATAGCCCTCTATGGGCTTCCAAATATCACTTTGCCAATTCACAAGAACTGTCTTAGCGAAAGGCTTCTTGAGGGGAAAGTTGTAACTCTGTGAGATGATTACATAGAACACAAAGAAGTTTCTCAAAAAGCTTCTTTCTCTTTGTTATCGGAGGATATTTCCTTTGGCCCTATAGTCTCCAAAGGGATCCGAAATATGTGTTCTCAGATTCCACAGAAATAAGGCTAGCAAGAGATCCACGAAATACACATGTCACTCTGTGAGATGCATTATCAGAACACTCAGCAGTTTCTCAGAAAGCTTCTTTCCAGATTTCCTCTGAGGATATTTCCTTTTTCACCATAGACCTCGAAAGGCTTCCAAATATCACTTTGCCAATTCCAAAAGAGCTGTCTTAGCGAAAGGCTTCTTGAGGGGAAAGCTGTAAGTCTGTGAGATGATTTCACAGAACACAAAGAAGTTTCTGAGAAAGCTTCTTTCTCTTTGTTATCGAAGCATATTTCCTTTGGCCCTATAGTGTTTAAAGGGATCCGAAATATCTGTTCTCAGATTCCACAGAAATAAGGCTAGCAAAGAGATCCACGAAATACAGATGTAACTCTGTGAGATGAATTAACAGAACACTAAGCAGTTTCTCAGAAAGCTTCTTTCCAGATTTCATCTGAGGATATTTCCTTTTTCACCATACCCCTCTATGGGCTTCCAAATATCACTTGGCCAATTCCACAAGAACTGTCTTAGCGAAAGGCTTCTTGAGGGGAAAGCTGTAACTCTGTGAGATGATTTCATAGAACACAAAGAAGTTTCTCAAAAAGCTTCTTTCTCTTTGTTATCGGAGGATATTTCCTTTGGCCCTATAGTCTCCAAAGGGATCCGAAATATCTGTTCTCAGATTCCACAGAAATAAGGCTAGCAAAGAGTTCCACGAAATACAGATGTAACTCTGAGAGATGAATTAACAGAACACTAAGCAGTTTCTCAGAAAGCTTCTTTCCAGATTTCCTCTGTGGATATTTCCTTTTTCACCATCGCCCTCTATGGGCTTCCAAATATCACTTTGCCAATTCCACAAGAATTGTCTTAGCGAAAGGCTTCTTGAGGGGAAAGCTGTAACTCTGTGAGATGATTTCACAGAACACAAAGAAGTTTCTCAGAAAGCTTCTTTCTCTTTGTTATCGGAGGATATTTCCTTTGGCCCTTTAGTGTTTAAAGGGATCCGAAATATCTGTTCTCAGATTCCACAGAAATAAGGCTAGCAAAGAGATCCACGAAATACAGATGTAACTCTGTGAGATGATTTAACAGAACACTAACCGGTTTCTCAGAAAGCTTCTTTCCAGATTTCCTCTGAGGATATTTCCTTTTTCACCATCGCCCTCTATGGGCTTCCAAATATCACTTTGCCAATTCCACAAGAACTGTCTTAGCGAAAGACTTCTTGAGGGGAAAGCTGTAACTCTGTGAGACGATTTCACAGAACACAAAGAAGTTTCTCAAAAAGCTTCTTTCTCTTTGTTATCGGAGGATATATCCTTTGGCCCTATAGTCTTCAAAGGGATCCGAAATATCTGTTCTCAGATTCCACAGAAATAAGGCTAGCAAAGAGACCCACGAAATACAGATGTAACTCTGTGAGATGAATTAACAGAACACTAAGCAGTTTCTCAGAAAGCTTCTTTCCAGATTTCATCTCAGGATATTTCCTTTTCCCCATAGCCCTCTATGGGCTTCCAAATATCACTTTGCCAATTCCACAAGAACTGTCTTAGCGAAAGGCTTCTTGAGAGGAAAGCTGTAACTCTGTGAGATGATTTCAAAGAACACAAAGAAGTTTCTCAAAAAGCTTCTTTCTCTTTGTTATCGGAGGATATTTCCTTTGGCCCTATAGTCTCCAAAGGGATCCGAAATATCTGTTCTCAGATTCCACAGAAATAAGGCTAGCAAAGAGATCCACGAAATACAGATGTAACTCTGTGAGATGAATTAACAGAACACTAAGCAGTTTCTCAGAAAGCTTCTTTCCAAATTTCATCTGAAGATATCTCCTTTTTCACCATAGCCCACTGTGGGCTTCCAAATATCACTTTGCCAATTCCACAAGACCTGTCTTAGCGAAAGGCTTCTTGAGAGGAAAGCTGTAACTCTGTGAGATGATTTCACAGAACACAAAGAAGTTTCTCAAAAAGCTTCTTTCTCTTTGTTATCGGAGGATATTTCCTTTGGCCCTGTAGTCTCCAAAGGGATCCGAAATATCTGTTCTCAGATTCCACAGAAATAAGGCTAGCAAATAGATCCACGAAATACAGATGAAACTCTGTGAGATGATTTAACAGAACACTAAGCAGTTTCTCAGAAAGCTTCTTTCCAGATTTCATCTGAGGATATTTCCTTTTTCACCATAGCCCTCTATGGGCTTCCAAATATCACTTTGCCAATTACACAAGAACTGTCTTAGCGAAAGGCTTCTTAAGGGGAAAGCTGTAACTCTGTGAGATGATTTCACAGAACACAAAGAAGTTTCTCAAAAAGCTTCTTTCTCTTTGTTATCGCAGGATATTTCCTTTGGCCCTGTAGTCTCCAAAGGGATCCGAAATATCTATTCTCAGATTCCACAGAAATAAGGCTGGCAAAGAGATCCACGAAATACAGATGTAACTCTGTGAGATGAATTAACAGAACACTAAGCAGTTTCTCAGAAAGCTTCTTTCCAGATTTCCTCTGAATATTTCCTTTCTCACCATAGCCATCTATGGGCTACCAAATATCACTTTGCCAATTCCACAAGAACTGTCTTAGCGAAAGGCTTCTTGAGGGGAAAGCTGTAACTCTGTGAAATGATTTCACAGAACACCAAGAAGTTTCTCAGAAAACTTCTTTCTCTTTGTTATCGGAGGATATTTGTTTGGCCCTATAGTCTTCAAAGGGATCCGAAATATCTGTTCTCAGATTCCACAGAAATAAGGCTAGCAAAGAGATCCAAGAAATACAGATGTAACTCTGTGAGATGAATTAACAGAACACTAAGCAGTTTCTCAGAAAGCTTCTTTCCAGATTTCATCTGAGGATATTTCCTTTTTCACCATAGCCCTCTATGGGCTTCCAAATATCACTTTGCCAATTCCACAAGAACTGTCTTAGCGAAAGGCTTCTTGAGGGGAAAGATGTAACTCTGTGAGATGATTTCGCAGAACACAAGGAAGTTTCTCAAAAAGCTTCTTTCCCTTTGTTATCGGAGAATATTTCCTTTGGACCTATAGTCTCCAAAGGGATCCGAAATATCTGTTCTCAGATTCCACAGAAATAAGGCTAGCAAAGAGATCCACGAAATACAGATGTAACTCTGTGAGATGAATTAACAGAACACTCAGCAGTTTCTCAGAAAGCTTCTTTCCAGATTTCATCTGAGGATATTTCCTTTTTCACCATAGCCCTCTATGGGCTTCCAAATATCACTTTGCCAATTCACAAGAACTGTCTTAGCGAAAGGCTTCTTGAGGGGAAAGTTGTAACTCTGTGAGATGATTACATAGAACACAAAGAAGTTTCTCAAAAAGCTTCTTTCTCTTTGTTATCGGAGGATATTTCCTTTGGCCCTATAGTCTCCAAAGGGATCCGAAATATCTGTTCTCAGATTCCACAGAAATAAGGCTAGCAAAGAGATCCACGAAATACACATGTCACTCTGTGAGATGAATTATCAGAACACTCAGCAATTTCTCAGAAAGCTTCTTTCCAGATTTCCTCTAAGGATATTTCCTTTTTCACTATAGACCTCGAAAGGCTTCCAAATATCACTTTGCCAATTCCAAAAGAGCTGTCTTAGCGAAAGGCTTCTTGAGGGGAAAGCTGTAACTCTGTGAGATGATTTCACAGAACACAAAGAAGTTTCTGAGAAAGCTTCTTTCTCTTTGTTATCGAAGCATATTTCCTTTGGCCCTATAGTGTTTAAAGGGATCCGAAATATCTGTTCTCAGATTCCACAGAAATAAGGCTAGCAAAGAGATCCACGAAATACAGATGTAACTCTGTGAGATGAATTAACAGAACACTAAGCAGTTTCTCAGAAAGCTTCTTTCCACATTTCATCTCAGGATATTTCCTTTTTCACCATACCCTTCTATGGGCTTCCAAATATCACTTTGCCAATTCCACAAGAACTGTCTTAGCGAAAGGCTTCTTGAGGGGAAAGCTGTAACTCTGTGAGATGATTTCATAGAACACAAAGAAGTTTCTCAAAAAGCTTCTTTCTCTTTGTTATAGGAGGATATTTCCTTTGGCCCTATAGTCTCCAAAGGGATCCGAAATATCTGTTCTCAGATTCCACAGAAATAAGGCTAGCAAAGAGTTCCACGAAATACAGATGTAACTCTGTGAGATGAATTAACAGAACACTAAGCAGTTTCTCAGAAAGCTTCTTTCCAGATTTCCTCTGTGGATATTTCCTTTTTCACCATCGCCATCTATGGGCTTCCAAATATCACTTTGCCAATTCCACAAGAACTGTCTTAGCGAAAGGCTTCTTGAGGGGAAAGCTGTAACTCTGTGAGATGATTTCACAGAACACAAAGAAGTTTCTCAGAAAGCTTCTTTCTCTTTGTTATCGGAGGATATTTCCTTTGGCCCTTTAGTGTTTAAAGGGATCCGAAATATCTGTTCTCAGATTCCACAGAAATAAGGCTAGCAAAGAGATCCACGAAATACAGATGTAACTCTGTGAGATGATTTAACAGAACACTAACCGGTTTCTCAGAAAGCTTCTTTGCAGATTTCCTCTGAGGATATTTCCTTTTTCACCATCGCCCTCTATGGGCTTCCAAATATCACTTTGCCAATTCCACAAGAACTGTCTTAGCGAAAGGCTTCTTGAGGGAAAAGCTGTAACTCTGTGAAATTATTTCACAGAACACCAAGAAGTTTCTCAGAAAACTTCTTTCTCTTTGTTATCGGAGGATATTTCCTTTGGCCCTATAGTCTTCAAAGGGATCCGAAATATCTGTTCTCAGATTCCACATAAATAAGGCTAGCAAAGAGATCCAAGAAATACAGATGTAACTCTGTGAGATGAATTAACAGAACACTAAGTACTTTCTCAGAAAACTTCTTTCCAGATTTCCTCTGAGGATATTTCCTTTTTCACCATAGTCCTCTGTGGGCTTCCAAATATCACTTTGCCAATTCCACAAGAACTGTCTTAGCGAAAGACTTCTTGAGGGGAAAGCTGTAACTCTGTGACATGATTTCACAGAACACAAAGAAGTTTCTCAGAAAGCTTCTTTCTCTTTGTTATCGGAAGATATTTACTTTGGCCCTGTAGTCTTCAAAGGGGTCCGAAATATGTGTTCTCAGATTCCACAGAAATAAGGCTAGCAAAGAGATCCACGAAATACAGATGTAACTCTGTGAGATGAATTAACAGAACACTAAGCAGTTTCTCAGAAAGCTTCTTTCCAGATTTTATCTGAGGATATTTCTTGTTTCACCATAGCCCTCTTTGGGCTTCCAAATATCACTTTGCCAATTCCACAAGAACTGTCTTAGCGAAAGGCTTCTTGAGGGGAAAGCTGTAACTCTGTGAGATGATTTCACAGAACACAAAGAAGTTTCTCAGAAAGCTTCTTTCTCTTTGTTATCGGAGGATATTTCCTTTGGCCCTATAGTCTCCAAAGGGATCCGAAATATCTGTTCTCAGATTCCACAGAAATAAGGCTAGCAAAGAGATCCACGAAATACAGATGTAACTCTGTGAGATGAATTAACAGAACACTAAGCAGTTTCTCAGAAAGCTTCTTTCCAGATTTCCTCTGAGGATATTTCCTTTTTCACCATAGCCCTCTAGGGGCTTCCAAATATCACTTTGCCAATTCCACAAGAACTGTCTTAGCGAAAGGCTTCTTGAGGGGAAAGCTGTAACTCTGTGAGTTGATTTCACAGAACACAAAGAAGTTTCTCAGAAAGCTTCTTTCTCTTTGTTATCGGAGGATATTTCCTTTGGCCCTATAGTCTTCAAAGGGATCAGAAATATCTGTTCTCAGTATCCACAGACATAAGGCTAGCAAGGAGATCCACGAAATACAGATGTAACTCTGTGAGATGAATTAACAGAACACTAAGCAGTTTCTCAGAAAGCTTCTTTCCAGATTTCATCTGAGGATATTTCCTTTTTCACCATAGCCCTCTATGGGCTTCCAAATATCACTTTGCCAATTACACAAGAACTGTCTTAGCGAAAGGCTTCTTAAGGGGAAAGCTGTAACTCTGTGAGATGATTTCACAGAACACAAAGAAGTTTCTCAAAAAGCTTCTTTCTCTTTGTTATCGCAGGATATTTCCTTTGGCCCTATAGTCTCCAAAGGGATCCGAAATATCTATTCTCAGATTCCACAGAAATAAGGCTAGCAAAGAGATCCACGAAATACAGATGTAACTCTGTGAGATGAATTAACAGAACACTAAGCAGTTTCTCAGAAAGCTTCTTTCCAGATTTCCTCTGAATATTTCCTTTCTCACCATAGCCTTCTATGGGCTACCAAATATCACTTTGCCAATTCCACAAGAACTGTCTTAGCGAAAGGCTTCTTGAGGGGAAAGCTGTAACTCTGTGAAATGATTTCACAGAACACCAAGAAGTTTCTCAGAAAACTTCTTTCTCTTTGTTATCGGAGGATATTTCCTTTGGCCCTATAGTCTTCAAAGGGATCCGAAATATCTGTTCTCAGATTCCACAGAAATAAGGCTAGCAAAGAGATCCAAGAAATACAGATGTAACTCTGTGAGATGAATTAACAGAACACTCAGCAGTTTCTCAGAAAGCTTCTTTCCAGATTTCATCTGAGGATATTTCCTTTTTCACCATACCCCTCTATGGGCTTCCAAATATCACTTGGCCAATTCCACAAGAACTGTCTTAGCGAAAGGCTTCTTGAGGGGAAAGCTGTAACTCTGTGAGATGATTTCATAGAACACAAAGAAGTTTCTCAAAAAGCTTCTTTCTCTTTGTTATCGGAGGATATTTCCTTTGGCCCTATAGTCTCCAAAGGGATCCGAAATATCTGTTCTCAGATTCCACAGAAATAAGGCTAGCAAAGAGTTCCACGAAATACAGATGTAACTCTGAGAGATGAATTAACAGAACACTAAGCAGTTTCTCAGAAAGCTTCTTTCCAGATTTCCTCTGTGGATATTTCCTTTTTCACCATCGCCCTCTATGGGCTTCCAAATATCACTTTGCCAATTCCACAAGAATTGTCTTAGCGAAAGGCTTCTTGAGGGGAAAGCTGTAACTCTGTGAGATGATTTCACAGAACACAAAGAAGTTTCTCAGAAAGCTTCTTTCTCTTTGTTATCGGAGGATATTTCCTTTGGCCCTTTAGTGTTTAAAGGGATCCGAAATATCTGTTCTCAGATTCCACAGAAATAAGGCTAGCAAAGAGATCCACGAAATACAGATGTAACTCTGTGAGATGATTTAACAGAACACTAACCGGTTTCTCAGAAAGCTTCTTTCCAGATTTCCTCTGAGGATATTTCCTTTTTCACCATCGCCCTCTATGGGCTTCCAAATATCACTTTGCCAATTCCACAAGAACTGTCTTAGCGAAAGACTTCTTGAGGGGAAAGCTGTAACTCTGTGAGACGATTTCACAGAACACAAAGAAGTTTCTCAAAAAGCTTCTTTCTCTTTGTTATCGGAGGATATATCCTTTGGCCCTATAGTCTTCAAAGGGATCCGAAATATCTGTTCTCAGATTCCACAGAAATAAGGCTAGCAAAGAGACCCACGAAATACAGATGTAACTCTGTGAGATGAATTAACAGAACACTAAGCAGTTTCTCAGAAAGCTTCTTTCCAGATTTCATCTCAGGATATTTCCTTTTCCCCATAGCCCTCTATGGGCTTCCAAATATCACTTTGCCAATTCCACAAGAACTGTCTTAGCGTAAGGCTTCTTGAGAGGAAAGCTGTAACTCTGTGAGATGATTTCAAAGAACACAAAGAAGTTTCTCAAAAAGCTTCTTTCTCTTTGTTATCGGAGGATATTTCCTTTGGCCCTATAGTCTCCAAAGGGATCCGAAATATCTGTTCTCAGATTCCACAGAAATAAGGCTAGCAAAGAGATCCACGAAATACAGATGTAACTCTGTGAGATGAATTAACAGAACACTAAGCAGTTTCTCAGAAAGCTTCTTTCCAAATTTCATCTGAGGATATCTCCTTTTTCACCATAGCCCACTGTGGGCTTCCAAATATCACTTTGCCAATTCCACAAGACCTGTCTTAGCGAAAGGCTTCTTGAGGGGAAAGCTGTAACTCTGTGAGATGATTTCACAGAACACAAAGAAGTTTCTCAGAAAGCTTCTTTCTCTTTGTTATCGGAGGATATTTCCTTTGGCCCTTTAGTGTTTAAAGGGATCCGAAATATCTGTTCTCAGATTCCACAGAAATAAGGCTAGCAAAGAGATACACGAAATACAGATGTAACTCTGTGAGATGATTTAACAGAACACTAACCGGTTTCTCAGAAAGCTTCTTTGCAGATTTCCTCTGAGGATATTTCCTTTTTCACCATCGCCCTCTATGGGCTTCCAAATATCACTTTGCCAATTCCACAAGAACTGTCTTAGCGAAAGGCTTCTTGAGGGAAAAGCTGTAACTCTGTGAAATTATTTCACAGAACACCAAGAAGTTTCTCAGAAAACTTCTTTCTCTTTGTTATCGGAGGATATTTCCTTTGGCCCTATAGTCTTCAAAGGGATCCGAAATATCTGTTCTCAGATTCCACATAAATAAGGCTAGCAAAGAGATCCAAGAAATACAGATGTAACTCTGTGAGATGAATTAACAGAACACTAAGTACTTTCTCAGAAAACTTCTTTCCAGATTTCCTCTGAGGATATTTCCTTTTTCACCATAGTCCTCTGTGGGCTTCCAAATATCACTTTGCCAATTCCACAAGAACTGTCTTAGCGAAAGACTTCTTGAGGGGAAAGCTGTAACTCTGTGACATGATTTCACAGAACACAAAGAAGTTTCTCAGAAAGCTTCTTTCTCTTTGTTATCGGAAGATATTTACTTTGGCCCTGTAGTCTTCAAAGGGGTCCGAAATATGTGTTCTCAGATTCCACAGAAATAAGGCTAGCAAAGAGATCCACGAAATACAGATGTAACTCTGTGAGATGAATTAACAGAACACTAAGCAGTTTCTCAGAAAGCTTCTTTCCAGATTTTATCTGAGGATATTTCTTGTTTCACCATAGCCCTCTTTGGGCTTCCAAATATCACTTTGCCAATTCCACAAGAACTGTCTTAGCGAAAGGCTTCTTGAGGGGAAAGCTGTAACTCTGTGAGATGATTTCACAGAACACAAAGAAGTTTCTCAGAAAGCTTCTTTCTCTTTGTTATCGGAGGATATTTCCTTTGGCCCTATAGTCTCCAAAGGGATCCGAAATATCTGTTCTCAGATTCCACAGAAATAAGGCTAGCAAAGAGATCCACGAAATACAGATGTAACTCTGTGAGATGAATTAACAGAACACTAAGCAGTTTCTCAGAAAGTTTCTTTCCAGATTTCCTCTGAGGATATTTCCTTTTTCACCATAGCCCTCTAGGGGCTTCCAAATATCACTTTGCCAATTCCACAAGAACTGTCTTAGCGAAAGGCTTCTTGAGGGGAAAGCTGTAACTCTGTGAGTTGATTTCACAGAACACAAAGAAGTTTCTCAGAAAGCTTCTTTCTCTTTGTTATCGGAGGATATTTCCTTTGGCCCTATAGTCTTCAAAGGGATCAGAAATATCTGTTCTCAGTATCCACAGACATAAGGCTAGCAAGGAGATCCACGAAATACAGATGTAACTCTGTGAGATGAATTAACAGAACACTAAGCAGTTTCTCAGAAAGCTTCTTTCCAGATTTCATCTGAGGATATTTCCTTTTTCACCATAGCCCTCTATGGGCTTCCAAATATCACTTTGCCAATTCCACAAGAACTGTCTTAGCGAAAGGCTTCTTGAGGGGAAAGCTGTAACTCTGTGAGATGATTTCACAGAACACAAAGAAGTTTCTCAAAAAGCTTCTTTCTCTTTGTTATCGCAGGATATTTCCTTTGGCCCTATAGTCTCCAAAGGGATCCGAAATATCTATTCTCAGATTCCACAGAAATAAGGCTAGCAAAGAGATCCACGAAATACAGATGTAACTCTGTGAGATGAATTAACAGAACACTAAGCAGTTTCTCAGAAAGCTTCTTTCCAGATTTCCTCTGAATATTTCCTTTCTCACCATAGCCTTCTATGGGCTACCAAATATCACTTTGCCAATTCCACAAGAACTGTCTTAGCGAAAGGCTTCTTGAGGGGAAAGCTGTAACTCTGTGAAATGATTTCACAGAACACCAAGAAGTTTCTCAGAAAACTTCTTTCTCTTTGTTATCGGAGGATATTTCCTTTGGCCCTATAGTCTTCAAAGGGATCCGAAATATCTGTTCTCAGATTCCACAGAAATAAGGCTAGCAAAGAGATCCAAGAAATACAGATGTAACTCTGTGAGATGAATTAACAGAACACTCAGCAGTTTCTCAGAAAGCTTCTTTCCAGATTTCATCTGAGGATATTTCCTTTTTCACCATACCCCTCTATGGGCTTCCAAATATCACTTGGCCAATTCCACAAGAACTGTCTTAGCGAAAGGCTTCTTGAGGGGAAAGCTGTAACTCTGTGAGATGATTTCATAGAACACAAAGAAGTTTCTCAAAAAGCTTCTTTCTCTTTGTTATCGGAGGATATTTCCTTTGGCCCTATAGTCTCCAAAGGGATCCGAAATATCTGTTCTCAGATTCCACAGAAATAAGGCTAGCAAAGAGTTCCACGAAATACAGATGTAACTCTGAGAGATGAATTAACAGAACACTAAGCAGTTTCTCAGAAAGCTTCTTTCCAGATTTCCTCTGTGGATATTTCCTTTTTCACCATCGCCCTCTATGGGCTTCCAAATATCACTTTGCCAATTCCACAAGAATTGTCTTAGCGAAAGGCTTCTTGAGGGGAAAGCTGTAACTCTGTGAGATGATTTCACAGAACACAAAGAAGTTTCTCAGAAAGCTTCTTTCTCTTTGTTATCGGAGGATATTTCCTTTGGCCCTTTAGTGTTTAAAGGGATCCGAAATATCTGTTCTCAGATTCCACAGAAATAAGGCTAGCAAAGAGATCCACGAAATACAGATGTAACTCTGTGAGATGATTTAACAGAACACTAACCGGTTTCTCAGAAAGCTTCTTTCCAGATTTCCTCTGAGGATATTTCCTTTTTCACCATCGCCCTCTATGGGCTTCCAAATATCACTTTGCCAATTCCACAAGAACTGTCTTAGCGAAAGACTTCTTGAGGGGAAAGCTGTAACTCTGTGAGACGATTTCACAGAACACAAAGAAGTTTCTCAAAAAGCTTCTTTCTCTTTGTTATCGGAGGATATATCCTTTGGCCCTATAGTCTTCAAAGGGATCCGAAATATCTGTTCTCAGATTCCACAGAAATAAGGCTAGCAAAGAGACCCACGAAATACAGATGTAACTCTGTGAGATGAATTAACAGAACACTAAGCAGTTTCTCAGAAAGCTTCTTTCCAGATTTCATCTCAGGATATTTCCTTTTCCCCATAGCCCTCTATGGGCTTCCAAATATCACTTTGCCAATTCCACAAGAACTGTCTTAGCGTAAGGCTTCTTGAGAGGAAAGCTGTAACTCTGTGAGATGATTTCAAAGAACACAAAGAAGTTTCTCAAAAAGCTTCTTTCTCTTTGTTATCGGAGGATATTTCCTTTGGCCCTATAGTCTCCAAAGGGATCCGAAATATCTGTTCTCAGATTCCACAGAAATAAGGCTAGCAAAGAGATCCACGAAATACAGATGTAACTCTGTGAGATGAATTAACAGAACACTAAGCAGTTTCTCAGAAAGCTTCTTTCCAAATTTCATCTGAGGATATCTCCTTTTTCACCATAGCCCACTGTGGGCTTCCAAATATCACTTTGCCAATTCCACAAGACCTGTCTTAGCGAAAGGCTTCTTGAGAGGAAAGCTGTAACTCTGTGAGATGATTTCACAGAACACAAAGAAGTTTCTCAAAAAGCTTCTTTCTCTTTGTTATCGGAGGATAATTCCTTTGGCCCTGTAGTCTCCAAAGGGATCCGAAATATCTGTTCTCAGATTCCACAGAAATAAGGCTAGCAAAGAGATCCACGAAATACAGATGTAACTCTGTGAGATGATTTAACAGAACACTAAGCAGTTTCTCAGAAAGCTTCTTTCCAGATTTCCTCTGAGGATATTTCCTTTTTCACTGTACCCTCTATGGGCTTCCAAATATCACTTTGCCAATTCCACAAGAACTGTCTTAGCGAAAGGCTTCTTGAGGGGAAAGCTGTAACTCTGTGAGACGATTTCACAGAACACAAAGAAGTTTCTCAAAAAGCTTCTTTCTCTTTGTTATCGGAGGATATTTCCTTTGGCCCTATAGTCTTCAAAGGGATCCGAAATATCTGTTCTCAGATTCCACAGGAATAAGGCTAGCAACGAGACCTACGAAATACAGATGTAACTCTGTGAGATGAATTAACAGAACACTAAGCAGTTTCTCAGAAAGCTTCTTTCCAGATTTCATCTCATGATATTTCCTTTTTCTCCATAGCCCTCTAAGGGCTTCCAAATATCACTTTGCCAATTCCACAAGAACTGTCTTAGCGAAAGGCTTCTTGAGGGGAAAGCTGTAACTCTGTGAGATGATTTCAAAGAACACAAAGAAGTTTCTCAGAAAGCTTCTTTCTCTTTGTTATCGGAGGATATTTCCTTTGGCCCTATAGTCTCCAAAGGGATCCGAAATATCTGTTCTCAGATTCCACAGAAATAAGGCTAGCAAAGAGATCCACGAAATACAGATGTAACTCTGTGAGATGAATTAACAGAACACTAAGTAGTTTCTCAGAAAGCTTCTTTCCAAATTTCATCTGAGGATATCTCCTTTTTCACCAAAGCCCACTATGGGCTTCCAAATATCACTTTGCCAATTACACAAGAACTGTCTTAGCGAAAGGCTTCTTGAGGGGAAAGCTGTAACTCTGTGAGTTGATTTCACAGAACACAAAGAAGTTTCTCAGAAAGCTTCTTTCTCTTTGTTATCGGAGGATATTTCCTTTGGCCCTATAGTCTTCAAAGGGATCCGAAATATCTGTTCTCAGATTCCACAGAAATAAGGCTAGATAAGTGATCCACGAAATACAGATGTAAATCTGTGAGATGAATTAACAGAACACTAAGCAGTTTCTCAGAAAGCTTCTTTCCACATTTCATCTCAGGATATTTCCTTTTTCACCATAGCCCTCTATGGGCTTCCAAATATCACTTTGCCAATTCCACAAGAACTGTCTTAGCGAAAGTCTTCTTGAGGGGAAAGCTGTAACTCTGTGAGATGATTTCACAGAACACAAAGAAGTTTCTCAAAAGGCTTCTTTCTCTTTGTTATCGGAGGATATTTCCTTTGGCCCTATAGTGTTTAAAGGGATCCGAAATATCTGTTCTCAGATTCCACAGAAATAAGGCTAGCAAAGAGATCCACGAAATACAGATGTAACTCTGTGAGATGATTTAACAGAACACTAAGCAGTTTCTCAGAAAGCTTCTTTCCAGATTTCATCTGAGGATATTTCCTTTTTCACCATAGCCCTCTATGGGCTTCCAAATATCACTTTGCCAATTCCACAAGAACTGTCTTAGCGAAAGGCTTCTTGAGGGGAAAGCTGTAACTCTGTGAGATGATTTCACAGAACACAAAGAAGTTTCTCAAAAAGCTTCTTTCTCTTTGTTATCGGAGGATATTTCCTTTTGCCCTATAGTCTTCAAAGGGATCCGAAATATCTGTTCTCAGATTCCACAGAAATAAGGCTAGCAAAGAGACCCACGAAATACAGATGTAATTCTGTGAGATGAATTAACAGAACACTAAGCAGTTTCTCAGAAAGCTTCTTTCCAGATTTCAACTCATGATATTTCCTTTTCCCCATAGCCCTCTAAGGGCTTCCAAATATCACTTTGCCTATTCCACAAGAACTGTCTTAGCGAAAGGCTTCTTGAGAGGAAAGCTGGAACTCTGTGAGATGATTTCAAAGAACACAAAGAAGTTTCTCAAAAAGCTTCTTTCTCTTTGTTATCGGAGGATATTTCCTTTGGCCCTATAGTCTCCAAAGGGATCCGAAATATCTGTTCTCAGATTCCACAGAAATAAGGCTAGCAAAGAGATCCACGAAATACAGATGTAACTCTGTGAGATGAATTAACAGAACACTAAGCAGTTTCTCAGAAAGCTTATTTCCAGATTTCCTCTGAGGATATTTCCTTTTTCACAATCGCCCTCTATGGGCTTCCAAATATCACTTTGCCAATTCCACAAGAACTGTCTTAGCGAAAGGCTTCTTGAGGGGAAAGCTGTAACTCTCTGAGATGATTTCACAGAACACAAAGAAGTTTCTCAAAAAGCTTCTTTCTCTTTGTTATCGGAGGATATTTCCTTTGGCCCTATAGTCTCCAATGGGATCCGAAATATCTGTTCTCAGATTCCACAGAAATAAGGCTAGCAAAGAGACCCACGAAATACAGATGTAACTCTGTGAGATGAATTAACAGAACACTAAGCAGTTTCTCAGAAAGCTTCTTTCCAGATTTCCTCTGAGGATATTTCCTTTTTCACCATAGCCCTCTATGGGCTTCCAAATATCACTTTGCCAATTCCACAAGAACTGTCATAGCGAAAGACTACTTGCGGGAAAAGCTGTAACTCTGTGAGTTGATTTCACAGAACACAAAGAAGTTTCTCAGAAAGCTTCTTTCTCTTTGTTATCGGAGGATATTTCCTTTGGCCCTATAGTCTTCAAAGGGATCCGAAATATCTGTTCTCAGATTCCACAGAAATAAGGCTAGCAAAGAGATCCACGAAATACAGATGTAACTCTGTCAGATGAATTAACAGAACACTAAGCAGTTTCTCAGAAAGCTTCTTTCCAGATTTCAACTCAGGATATTTCCTTTTCCCCATAGCCCTCTATGGGCTTCCAAATATCACTTTGCCAATTCCACAAGAACTGTCTTAGCGAAAGGCTTCTTGAGAGGAAAGCTGGAACTCTGTGAGATGATTTCAAAGAACACAAAGAAGTTTTGCAAAAAGCTTCTTTCTCTTTGTTATCGGAGGATATTTCCTTTGGCCCTATAGTCTCCAAAGGGATCCGAAATATCTGTTCTCAGATTCCACAGAAATAAGGCTAGCAAAGAGATCCACGAAATACAGATGTAACTCTGTCAGATGAATTAACAGAACACTAAGCAGTTTCTCAGAAAGCTTCTTTCCAAATTTCATCTGAGGATATCTCCTTTTTCACCATAGCCCGCAATGGGCTTCCAAATATCACTTTGCCAATTCCACAAGAACTGTCTTAGTGAAAGGCTTCTTGAAAGGAAAGCTGTAACTCTGCGAGATGATTTCACAGAACACAAAGAAGTTTCTCAAAAAGCTTCTTTCTCTTTGTTATCGGAGGATATTTCCTTTGGCCCTATAGTCTCCAAAGGGATCCGAATTATCTGTTCTCAGATTCCACAGAAATAAGGCTAGCAAAGAGATCCACGAAATACAGATGAAACTCTGTGAGATGATTTAACAGAACACTAAGCAGTTTCTCAGAAAGCTTCTTTCCAGATTTCCTCTGAGGATATTTCCTTTTTCACCATAGCCCTCTATGGGCTTCCAAATATCACTTTGCCAATTCCACAAGAACTGTCTTAGCGAAAGGCTTCTTGAGGGGAAAGCTGTAACTCTGTGAGATGATTTCAAAGAACACAAAGAAGTTTCTCAAAAAGCTTCTTTCTAGTTCTTATCGGAGGATATTTCCTTTGGCCCTATAGTCTCCAAAGGGATCCGAAATATCTGTTCTCAGATTCCACAGAAATAAGGCTAGCAAAGAGATCCACGAAATACAGATGTAACTCTGTGAGATGAATTAACAGAACACTAAGCAGTTTCTCAGAAAGCTTCTTTCCAAATTTCATCTGAGGATATCTCCTTTTTCACCAAAGCCCACTATGGGCTTCCAAATATCACTTTGCCAATTCCACAAGAACTGTCTTAGCGAAAGGCTTCTTGAGAGGAAAGCTGTAACTCTGTGAGATGATTTCACAGAACACAAAGAAGTTTCTCAAAAAGCTTCTTTCTCTTTGTTATCGGAGGATATTTCCTTTGGCCCTGTAGTCTCCAAAGGGATCCGAATTATCTGTTCTCAGATTCCACAGAAATAAGGCTAGCAAAGAGATCCACGAAATACAGATGAAACTCTGTGAGATGATTTAACAGAACACTAAGCAGTTTCTCAGAAAGCTTCTTTCCAGATTTCCTCTGAGGATATTTCCTTTTTCACCATAGCCCTCTATGGGCTTCCAAATATCACTTTGCCAATTCCACAAGAACTGTCTCAGCGAAAGGCTTCTTGAGGGGAAAGCTGTAACTCTGTGAGTTGATTTCACAGAACACAAAGAAGTTTCTCAGAAAGCTTCTTTCTCTTTTTTATCGGAGGATATTTCCTTTGGCCCTATAGTCTCCAAAGGGATCCGAAATATCTGTTCTCAGATTCCACAGAAATAAGGCTAGCAAAGAGATCCACGAAATACAGATGTAACTCTGTGAGATGATTTAACAGAACACTAAGCAGTTTCTCAGAAAGCTTCTTTCCAGATTTCATCTGAGGATATTTCCTTTTTCACCATAGCCCTCTATGGGCTTCCAAATATCACTTTGCCAATTCCACAAGAACTGTCTTAGCGAAAGGCTTCTTGAGGGGAAAGCTGTAACTCTGTGAGATGATTTCACAGAACACAAAGAAGTTTCTCAAAAAGCTTCTTTCTCTTTGTTATCGGAGGATATTTCCTTTTGCCCTATAGTCTTCAAAGGGATCCGAAATATCTGTTCTCAGATTCCACAGAAATAAGGCTAGCAAAGAGACCCACGAAATACAGATGTAATTCTGTGAGATGAATTAACAGAACACTAAGCAGTTTCTCAGAAAGCTTCTTTCCAGATTTCAACTCATGATATTTCCTTTTCCCCATAGCCCTCTAAGGGCTTCCAAATATCACTTTGCCTATTCCACAAGAACTGTCTTAGCGAAAGGCTTCTTGAGAGGAAAGCTGGAACTCTGTGAGATGATTTCAAAGAACACAAAGAAGTTTCTCAAAAAGCTTCTTTCTCTTTGTTATCGGAGGATATTTCCTTTGGCCCTATAGTCTCCAAAGGGATCCGAAATATCTGTTCTCAGATTCCACAGAAATAAGGCTAGCAAAGAGATCCACGAAATACAGATGTAACTCTGTGAGATGAATTAACAGAACACTAAGCAGTTTCTCAGAAAGCTTATTTCCAGATTTCCTCTGAGGATATTTCCTTTTTCACAATCGCCCTCTATGGGCTTCCAAATATCACTTTGCCAATTCCACAAGAACTGTCTTAGCGAAAGGCTTCTTGAGGGGAAAGCTGTAACTCTCTGAGATGATTTCACAGAACACAAAGAAGTTTCTCAAAAAGCTTCTTTCTCTTTGTTATCGGAGGATATTTCCTTTGGCCCTATAGTCTCCAATGGGATCCGAAATATCTGTTCTCAGATTCCACAGAAATAAGGCTAGCAAAGAGACCCACGAAATACAGATGTAACTCTGTGAGATGAATTAACAGAACACTAAGCAGTTTCTCAGAAAGCTTCTTTCCAGATTTCCTCTGAGGATATTTCCTTTTTCACCATAGCCCTCTATGGGCTTCCAAATATCACTTTGCCAATTCCACAAGAACTGTCATAGCGAAAGACTACTTGCGGGAAAAGCTGTAACTCTGTGAGTTGATTTCACAGAACACAAAGAAGTTTCTCAGAAAGCTTCTTTCTCTTTGTTATCGGAGGATATTTCCTTTGGCCCTATAGTCTTCAAAGGGATCCGAAATATCTGTTCTCAGATTCCACAGAAATAAGGCTAGCAAAGAGATCCACGAAATACAGATGTAACTCTGTCAGATGAATTAACAGAACACTAAGCAGTTTCTCAGAAAGCTTCTTTCCAGATTTCAACTCAGGATATTTCCTTTTCCCCATAGCCCTCTATGGGCTTCCAAATATCACTTTGCCAATTCCACAAGAACTGTCTTAGCGAAAGGCTTCTTGAGAGGAAAGCTGGAACTCTGTGAGATGATTTCAAAGAACACAAAGAAGTTTTGCAAAAAGCTTCTTTCTCTTTGTTATCGGAGGATATTTCCTTTGGCCCTATAGTCTCCAAAGGGATCCGAAATATCTGTTCTCAGATTCCACAGAAATAAGGCTAGCAAAGAGATCCACGAAATACAGATGTAACTCTGTCAGATGAATTAACAGAACACTAAGCAGTTTCTCAGAAAGCTTCTTTCCAAATTTCATCTGAGGATATCTCCTTTTTCACCATAGCCCGCAATGGGCTTCCAAATATCACTTTGCCAATTCCACAAGAACTGTCTTAGTGAAAGGCTTCTTGAAAGGAAAGCTGTAACTCTGCGAGATGATTTCACAGAACACAAAGAAGTTTCTCAAAAAGCTTCTTTCTCTTTGTTATCGGAGGATATTTCCTTTGGCCCTATAGTCTCCAAAGGGATCCGAATTATCTGTTCTCAGATTCCACAGAAATAAGGCTAGCAAAGAGATCCACGAAATACAGATGAAACTCTGTGAGATGATTTAACAGAACACTAAGCAGTTTCTCAGAAAGCTTCTTTCCAGATTTCCTCTGAGGATATTTCCTTTTTCACCATAGCCCTCTATGGGCTTCCAAATATCACTTTGCCAATTCCACAAGAACTGTCTTAGCGAAAGGCTTCTTGAGGGGAAAGCTGTAACTCTGTGAGATGATTTCAAAGAACACAAAGAAGTTTCTCAAAAAGCTTCTTTCTAGTTCTTATCGGAGGATATTTCCTTTGGCCCTATAGTCTCCAAAGGGATCCGAAATATCTGTTCTCAGATTCCACAGAAATAAGGCTAGCAAAGAGATCCACGAAATACAGATGTAACTCTGTGAGATGAATTAACAGAACACTAAGCAGTTTCTCAGAAAGCTTCTTTCCAAATTTCATCTGAGGATATCTCCTTTTTCACCAAAGCCCACTATGGGCTTCCAAATATCACTTTGCCAATTCCACAAGAACTGTCTTAGCGAAAGGCTTCTTGAGAGGAAAGCTGTAACTCTGTGAGATGATTTCACAGAACACAAAGAAGTTTCTCAAAAAGCTTCTTTCTCTTTGTTATCGGAGGATATTTCCTTTGGCCCTGTAGTCTCCAAAGGGATCCGAATTATCTGTTCTCAGATTCCACAGAAATAAGGCTAGCAAAGAGATCCACGAAATACAGATGAAACTCTGTGAGATGATTTAACAGAACACTAAGCAGTTTCTCAGAAAGCTTCTTTCCAGATTTCCTCTGAGGATATTTCCTTTTTCACCATAGCCCTCTATGGGCTTCCAAATATCACTTTGCCAATTCCACAAGAACTGTCTCAGCGAAAGGCTTCTTGAGGGGAAAGCTGTAACTCTGTGAGTTGATTTCACAGAACACAAAGAAGTTTCTCAGAAAGCTTCTTTCTCTTTTTTATCGGAGGATATTTCCTTTGGCCCTATAGTCTCCAAAGGGATCCGAAATATCTGTTCTCAGATTCCACAGAAATAAGGCTAGCAAAGAGATCCACGAAATACAGATGTAACTCTGTGAGATGATTTAACAGAACAATAAGCAGTTTCTCAGAAAGCGTCTTTCCAGATTTCCTCTGAGGATATTTCCTTTTTCACCATCGCCCTCTATGGGATTCCAAATATCACTTTGCCGATTCCATAAGAACTGTCTTAGCGAAAGGCTTCTTGAGGGGAAAGCTGTAACTCTGTGAGATGATTTCACAGAACACAAAGAAGTTTCTCAAAAAGCTTCTTTCTCTTTGTTATCGGAGGATATTTCCTTTGGCCCTATAGTGTTTAAAGGGATCCGAAATATCTGTTCTCAGATTCCACAGAAATAAGGCTAGCAAAGAGATCCACGAAATACAGATGTAACTCTGTGAGATGATTTAACAGAACACTAAGCAGTTTCTCAGAAAGCTTCTTTCCAGATTTCCTCTGAGGATATTTCCTTTTTCACCATAGCCCTCTATGGGCTTCCAAATATCACTTTGCCAATTCCACAAGAACTGTCTTAGCGAAAGGCTTCTTGAGGGGAAAGCTGTAACTCTGTGCGATGATTTCACAGAACACAAAGAAGTTTCTCAGAAAGCTTCTTTCTCTTTGTTATCGGAGGATATTTCCTTTTGCCCTATAGTCTTCAAAGGGATCCGAAATATCTGTTCTCAGATTCCACAGAAATAAGGCTAGCAAAGAGACCCACGAAATACAGATGTAACTCTGTGAGATGAATTAACAGAACACTAAGCAGTTTCTCAGAACGCTTCTTTCCAGATTTCATCTCAGGATATTTCCTTTTTCACCATAGCCCTCTAAGGGCTTCCAAATATCACTTTGCCAATTCCACAAGAACTGTCTTAGCGAAAGGCTTCTTGAGGGGATAGCTGTAACTCTGTGAGATGATTTCAAAGAACACAAAGAAGTTTCTCAAAAAGCTTCTTTCTCTTTGTTATCGGAGGATATTTCCTTTGGCCCTATATTCTCCAAAGGGATCCGAAATATCTGTTCTCAGATTCCACAGAAATAAGGCTAGCAAAGAGATCCACGAAATACAGATGTAACTCTGTGAGATGAATTAACAGAACACTAAGCAGTTTCTCAGAAAGCTTCTTTCCAGATTTCCTCTGAGGATATTTCCTTTTTCACCATCGCCCTCTATGGGCTTCCAAATATCACTTTGCCAATTCCACAAGAACTGTCTTAGCGAAAGGCTTCTTGAGGGGAAAGCTGTAACTCTGTGAGACGATTTCACAGAACACAAAGAAGTTTCTCAAAAAGCTTCTTTCTCTTTGTTATCGGAGGATATTTCCTTTGGCCCTATAGTCTTCAAAGGGATCCGAAATATCTGTTCTCAGATTCCACAGAAATAAGGCTAGCAAAGAGACCCACGAAATACAGATGTAACTCTGTGAGATGAATTAACAGAACACTAAGCAGTTTCTCAGAAAGCTTCTTTCCAGATTTCAACTCATGATATTTCCTTTTCCCCATAGCCCTCTAAGGGCTTCCAAATATCACTTTGCCTATTCCACAAGAACTGTCTTAGCGAAAGGCTTCTTGAGAGGAAAGCTCGAACTCTGTGAGATGATTTCAAAGAACACAAAGAAGTTTCTCAAAAAGCTTCTTTCTCTTTGTTATCGGAGGATATTTCCTTTGGCCCTATAGTCTCCAAAGGGATCCGAAATATCTGTTCTCAGATTCCACAGAAATAAGGCTAGCAAAGAGATCCACGAAATACAGATGTAACTCTGTGAGATGAATTAACAGAACACTAAGCAGTTTCTCAGAAAGCTTATTTCCAGATTTCCTCTGAGGATATTTCCTTTTTCACCATCGCCCTCTAGGGGCTTCCAAATATCACTTTGCCAATTCCACAAGAACTGTCTTAGCGAAAGGCTTCTCGAGGGGAAAGCTGTAACTCTCTGAGATGATTTCACAGAACACAAAGAAGTTTCTCAAAAAGCTTCTTTCTCTTTGTTATCGGAGGATATTTCCTTTGGCCCTATAGTCTCCAATGGGATCCGAAATATCTGTTCTCAGATTCCACAGAAATAAGGCTAGCAAAGAGACCCACGAAATACAGATGTAACTCTGTGAGATGAATTAACAGAACACTAAGCAGTTTCTCAGAAAGCTTCTTTCCAGATTTCCTCTGAGGATATTTCCTTTTTCACCATAGCCCTCTATGGGCTTCCAAATATCACTTTGCCAATTCCACAAGAACTGTCATAGCGAAAGACTACTTGCGGGAAAAGCTGTAACTCTGAGTTGATTTCACAGAACACAAAGAAGTTTCTCAGAAAGCTTCTTTCTCTTTGTTATCAGAGGATATTTCCTTTGGCCCTATAGTCTTCAAAGGGATCCGAAATATCTGTTCTCAGATTCCACAGAAATAAGGCTAGCAAAGAGATCCACGAAATACAGATGTAACTCTGTCAGATGAATTAACAGAACACTAAGCAGTTTCTCAGAAAGCTTCTTTCCAGATTTCAACTCAGGATATTTCCTTTTCCCCATAGCCCTCTATGGGCTTCCAAATATCACTTTGCCAATTCCACAAGAACTGTCTTAGCGAAAGGCTTCTTGAGAGGAAAGCTGGAACTCTGTGAGATGATTTCAAAGAACACAAAGAAGTTTTGCAAAAAGCTTCTTTCTCTTTGTTATCGGAGGATATTTCCTTTGGCCCTATAGTCTCCAAAGGGATCCGAAATATCTGTTCTCAGATTCCACAGAAATAAGGCTAGCAAAGAGATCCACGAAATACAGATGTAACTCTGTCAGATGAATTAACAGAACACTAAGCAGTTTCTCAGAAAGCTTCTTTCCAAATTTCATCTGAGGATATCTCCTTTTTCACCGTAACCCGCAATGGGCTTCCAAATATCACTTTGCCAATTCCACAAGAACTGTCTTAGCGAAAGGCTTCTTGAAAGGAAAGCTGTAACTCTGCGAGATGATTTCACAGAACACAAAGAAGTTTCTCAAAAAGCTTCTTTCTCTTTGTTATCGGAGGATATTTCCTTTGGCCCTATAGTCTCCAAAGGGATCCAAATTATCTGTTCTCAGATTCCACAGAAATAAGGCTAGCAAAGAGATCCACGAAATACAGATGAAACTCTGTGAGATGATTTAACAGAACACTAAGCAGTTTCTCAGAAAGCTTCTTTCCAGATTTCCCCTGAGGATATTTCCTTTTTCACCATAGCCCTCTATGGGCTTCCAAATATCACTTTGCCAATTCCACAAGAACTGTCTTAGCGAAAGGCTTCTTGAGGGGAAAGCTGTAACTCTGTGAGATGATTTCAAAGAACACAAAGAAGGTTCTCAAAAAGCTTCTTTCTAGTTGTTATCGGAGGATATTTCCTTTGGCCCTATAGTCTCCAAAGGGATCCGAAATATCTGTTCTCAGATTCCACAGAAATAAGGCTAGCAAAGAGATCCACGAAATACAGATGTAACTCTGTGAGATGAATTAACAGAACACTAAGCAGTTTCTCAGAAAGCTTCTTTCCAAATTTCATCTGAGGATATCTCCTTTTTCACCAAAGCCCACTATGGGCTTCCAAATATCACTTTGCCAATTCCACAAGAACTGTCTTAGCGAAAGGCTTCTTGAGAGGAAAGCTGTAACTCTGTGAGATGATTTCACAGAACACAAAGAAGTTTCTCAAAAAGCTTCTTTCTCTTTGTTATCGGAGGATATTTCCTTTGGCCCTGTAGTCTCCAAAGGGATCCGAATTATCTGTTCTCAGATTCCACAGAAATAAGGCTAGCAAAGAGATCCACGAAATACAGATGAAACTCTGTGAGATGATTTAACAGAACACTAAGCAGTTTCTCAGAAAGCTTCTTTCCAGATTTCCTCTGAGGATATTTCCTTTTTCACCATAGCCCTCTATGGGCTTCCAAATATCACTTTGCCAATTCCACAAGAACTGTCTTAGCGAAAGGCTTCTTGAGGGGAAAGCTGTAACTCTGTGAGTTGATTTCACAGAACACAAAGAAGTTTCTCAGAAAGCTTCTTTCTCTTTTTTATCGGAGGATATTTCCTTTGGCCCTATAGTCTCCAAAGGGATCCGAAATATCTGTTCTCAGATTCCACAGAAATAAGGCTAGCAAAGAGATCCACGAAATACAGATGTAACTCTGTGAGATGATTTAACAGAACAATAAGCAGTTTCTCAGAAAGCGTCTTTCCAGATTTCCTCTGAGGATATTTCCTTTTTCACCATCGCCCTCTATGGGATTCCAAATATCACTTTGCCGATTCCATAAGAACTGTCTTAGCGAAAGGCTTCTTGAGGGGAAAGCTGTAACTCTGTGAGATGATTTCACAGAACACAAAGAAGTTTCTCAAAAAGCTTCTTTCTCTTTGTTATCGGAGGATATTTCCTTTGGCCCTATAGTGTTTAAAGGGATCCGAAATATCTGTTCTCAGATTCCACAGAAATAAGGCTAGCAAAGAGATCCACGAAATACAGATGTAACTCTGTGAGATGATTTAACAGAACACTAAGCAGTTTCTCAGAAAGCTTCTTTCCAGATTTCCTCTGAGGATATTTCCTTTTTCACCATAGCCCTCTATGGGCTTCCAAATATCACTTTGCCAATTCCACAAGAACTGTCTTAGCGAAAGGCTTCTTGAGGGGAAAGCTGTAACTCTGTGCGATGATTTCACAGAACACAAAGAAGTTTCTCAGAAAGCTTCTTTCTCTTTGTTATCGGAGGATATTTCCTTTTGCCCTATAGTCTTCAAAGGGATCCGAAATATCTGTTCTCAGATTCCACAGAAATAAGGCTAGCAAAGAGACAAACGAAATACAGATGTAACTCTGTGAGATGAATTAACAGAACACTAAGCAGTTTCTCAGAAAGCTTCTTTCCAGATTTCATCTCAGGATATTTCCTTTTTCACCATGGCCCTCTATGGGCTTCCAAATATCACTTTGCCAATTCCACAAGAACTGTCTTAGCGAAAGGCTTCTTGAGGGGAAAGCTGTAACTCTGTGAGATGATTTCAAAGAACACAAAGAAGTTTCTCAAAAAGATTCTTTCTCTTTGTTATCGGAGGATATTTCCTTTGGCCCAATATTCTCCAAAGGGATCCGAAATATCTGTTCTCAGATTCCACAGAAATAAGGCTAGCAAAGAGATCCACGAAATACAGATGTAACTCTGTGAGATGAATTAACAGAACACTAAGCAGTTTCTCAGAAAGCTTCTTTCCAGATTTCCTCTGAGGATATTTCCTTTTTCACCATCGCCCTCTATGGGCTTCCAAATATCACTTTGCCAATTACACAAGAACTGTCTTAGCGAAAGGCTTCTTGAGGGGAAAGCTGTAACTCTGTGAGACGATTTCACAGAACACAAAGAAGTTTCTCAAAAAGCTTCTTTCTCTTTGTTATCGGAGGATATTTCCTTTGGCCCTATAGTCTTCAAAGGGATCCGAAATATCTGTTCTCAGATTCCACAGAAATAAGGCTAGCAAAGAGACCCACGAAATACAGATGTAACTCTGTGAGATGAATTAACAGAACACTAAGCAGTTTCTCAGAAAGCTTCTTTCCAGATTTCAACTCAGGATATTTCCTTTTCCCCATAGCCCTCTATGGGCTTCCAAATATCACTTTGCCAATTCCACAAGAACTGTCTTAGCGAAAGGCTTCTTGAGAGGAAAGCTGTAACTCTGTGAGATGATTTCAAAGAACACAAAGAAGTTTTGCAAAAAGCTTCTTTCTCTTTGTTATCGGAGGATATTTCCTTTGGCCCTATACTCTCCAAAGGGATCCGAAATATCTGTTCTCAGATTCCACAGAAATAAGGCTAGCAAAGAGATCCACGAAATACAGATGTAACTCTGTGAGATGAATTTACAGAACACTAAGCAGTTTCTCAGAAAGCTTCTTTCCAAATTTCATCTGAGGATATCTCCTTTTTCACCATAGCCCACTATGGGCTTCCAAATATCACTTTGCCAATTCCACAAGAACTGTCTTAGCGAAAGGCTTCTTGAGAGGAAAGCTGTAACTCTGTGAGATGATTTCACAGAACACAAAGAAGTTTCTCAAAAAGCTTCTTTCTCTTTGTTATCGGAGGATATTTCCTTTGGCGCTGTAGTCTCCAAAGGGATCCGAATTATCTGTTCTCAGATTCCACAGAAATAAGGCTAGCAAAGAGATCCACGAAATACAGATGAAACTCTGTGAGATGATTTAACAGAACACTAAGCAGTTTCTCAGAAAGCTTCTTTCCAGATTTCCTCTGAGGATATTTCCTTTTTCACCATAGCCCTCTATGGGCTTCCAAATATCACTTTGCCAATTCCACAAGAACTGTCTTAGCGAAAGGCTTCTTGACGGGAAAGCTGTAACTCTGTGAGTTGATTTCACAGAACACAAAGAAGTTTCTCAGAAAGCTTCTTTCTCTTTTTTATCGGAGGATATTTCCTTTGGCCCTATAGTCTCCAAAGGGATCCGAAATATCTGTTCTCAGATTCCACAGAAATAAGGCTAGCAAAGAGATCCACGAAATACAGATGTAACTCTGTGAGATGATTTAACAGAACACTAAGCAGTTTCTCAGAAAGCTTCTTTCCAGATTTCCTCTGAGGATATTTCCTTTTTCACCATAGCCCTCTATGGGCTTCCAAATATCACTTTGCCAATTCCACAAGAACTGTCTTAGCGAAAGGCTTCTTGAGGGGAAAGCTGTAACTCTGTGAGATGATTTCACAGAACACAAAGAAGTTTCTCAAAAAGCTTCTTTCTCTTTGTTATCGGAGGATATTTCCTTTTGCCCTATAGTCTTCAAAGGGATCCGAAATATCTGTTCTCAGATTCCACAGAAATAAGGCTAGCAAAGAGACAAACGAAATACAGATGTAACTCTGTGAGATGAATTAACAGAACACTAAGCAGTTTCTCAGAAAGCTTCTTTCCAGATTTCATCTCAGGATATTTCCTTTTTCACCATGGCCCTCTATGGGCTTCCAAATATCACTTTGCCAATTCCACAAGAACTGTCTTAGTGAAAGGCTTCTTGAGAGGAAAGCTGTAACTCTGTGAGATGATTTCAAAGAACACAAAGAAGTTTTGCAAAAAGCTTCTTTCTCTTTGTTATCGGAGGATATTTCCTTTGGCCCTATAGTCTCCAAAGGGATCCGAAATATCTGTTCTCAGATTCCACAGAAATAAGGCTAGCAAAGAGATCCACGAAATACAGATGTAACTCTGTGAGATGAATTAACAGAACACTAAGCAGTTTCTCAGAAAGCTTCTATCCAAATTTCATCTGAGGATATCTCCTTTCTCAGCATAGCCCACTATGGGCTTCCAAATATCACTTTGCCAATTCCACAAGAACTGTCTTAACGAAAGGCTTCTTGAGAGGAAAGCTGTAACTCTTTGAGATGATTTCACAGAACACAAAGAAGTTTCTCAAAAAGATTCTTTCTCTTTGTTATCGGAGGATATTTCCTTTGGCCCTATAGTGTTTAAAGGGATCCGAAATATATGTTCTCAGATTCCACAGAAATAAGGCTAGCAAAGAGATCCACGAAATACACATGTAACTCTGTGAGATGAATTAACAGAACACTAAGCAGATTCTCAGAAAGCTTCTTCCCAGATTTCCTCTGAGGATAGTTCCTTTTTCACCATCGCCCTCTATGGGCTTCCAAATATCACTTTGCCAATTCCACAAGAACTGTCTTAGCGAAAGGCTTCTTGAGGGGAAAGCTGTAACTCTGTGAGATGATTTCACAGAACACAAAGAAGTTTCTCAGAAAGCTTCTTTCTCTTTGTTATTGGAGGATATTTCCTTTGGCCCTATAGTGTCCAAAAGGATCCGAAATATCTGTTCTCAGATTCCACAGAAATAAGGCTAGCAAAGAGACCCACGAAATACAGATGTAACTCTGTCAGATGAATTAACAGAACACTAAGCAGTTTCTCAGAAAGCTTCTTTCCAAATTTCATCTGAGGATATCTCCTTTTTCACCATAGCCCGCAATGGGCTTCCAAATATCACTTTGCCAATTCCACAAGAACTGTCTTAGCGAAAGGCTTCTTGAAAGGAAAGCTGTAACTCTGTGAGATGATTTCACAGAACACAAAGAAGTTTCTCAAAAAGCTTCTTTCTCTTTGTTATCGGAGGATATTTCCTTTGGCCCTATAGTCTCCAAAGGGATCCGAATTATCTGTTCTCAGATTCCACAGAAATAAGGCTAGCAAAGAGATCCACGAAATACAGATGAAAGTCTGTGAGATGATTTAACAGAACACTAAGCACTTTCTCAGAAAGCTTCTCTCCAGATTTCCTCTGAGGATATTTCCTTTTTCACCATAGCCCTTTATGGGCTTCCAAATATCACTTTGCCAATTCCACAAGAACTGTCTTAGCGAAAGGCTTCTTGAGGGGAAAGCTGTAACTCTGTGAGATGATTTCAAAGAACACAAAGAAGTTTCTCAAAAAGCTTCTTTCTCTTTGTTATCGGAGGATATTTCCTTTGGCCCTATAGTCTCCAAAGGGATCCGAAATATCTGTTCTCAGATTCCACAGAAATAAGGCTAGCAAAGAGATCCACGAAATACAGATGTAACTCTGTGAGATGAATTAACAGAACACTAAGCAGTTTCTCAGAAAGCTTCTTTCCAAATTTCATCTGAGGATATCTCCTTTTTCACCAAAGCCCACTATGGGCTTCCAAATATCACTTTGCCAATTCCACAAGAACTGTCTTAGCGAAAGGCTTCTTGAGAGGAAAGCTGTAACTCTGTGAGATGATTTCACAGAACACAAAGAAGTTTCTCAAAAAGCTTCTTTCTCTTTGTTATCGGAGGATATTTCCTTTGGCCCTGTAGTCTCCAAAGGGATCCGAATTATCTGTTCTCAGATTCCACAGAAATAAGGCTAGCAAAGAGATCCACGAAATACAGATGAAACTCTGTGAGATGATTTAACAGAACACTAAGCAGTTTCTCAGAAAGCTTCTTTCCAGATTTCCTCTGAGGATATTTCCTTTTTCACCATAGCCCTCTATGGGCTTCCAAATATCACTTTGCCAATTCCACAAGAACTGTCTTAGCGAAAGGCTTCTAGAGGGGAAAGCTGTAACTCTGTGAGTTGATTTCACAGAACACAAAGAAGTTTCTCAGAAAGCTTCTTTCTCTTTTTTATCGGAGGATATTTCCTTTGGCCCTATAGTCTCCAAAGGGATCCGAAATATCTGTTCTCAGATTCCACAGAAATAAGGCTAGCAAAGAGATCCACGAAATACAGATGTAACTCTGTGAGATGATTTAACAGAACAATAAGCAGTTTCTCAGAAAGCGTCTTTCCAGATTTCCTCTGAGGATATTTCCTTTTTCACCATCGCCCTCTATGGGATTCCAAATATCTCTTTGCCGATTCCATAAGAACTGTCTTAGTGAAAGGCTTCTTGAGGGGAAAGCTGTAACTCTGTGAGATGATTTCACAGAACACAAAGAAGTTTCTCTAAAAGCTTCTTTCTCTTTGTTATCGGAGGATATTTCCTTTGGCCCTATAGTGTTTAAAGGGATCCGAAATATCTGTTCTCAGATTCCACAGAAATAAGGCTAGCAAAGAGATCCACGAAATACAGATGTAACTCTGTGAGATGATTTAACAGAACACTAAGCAGTTTCTCAGAAAGCTTCTTTCCAGATTTCCTCTGAGGATATTTCCTTTTTCACCATAGCCCTCTATGGGCTTCCAAATATCACTTTGCCAATTCCACAAGAACTGTCTTAGCGAAAGGCTTCTTGAGGGGAAAGCTGTAACTCTGTGAGATGATTTCACAGAACACAAAGAAGTTTCTCAAAAAGCTTCTTTCTCTTTGTTATCGGAGGATATTTCCTTTGGCCCTATAGTCTTCAAAGGGATCCGAAATATCTGTTCTCAGATTCCACAGAAATAAGGCTAGCAAAGAGACAAACGAAATACAGATGTAACTCTGTGAGATGAATTAACAGAACACTAAGCAGTTTCTCAGAAAGCTTCTTTCCAGATTTCATCTCAGGATATTTCCTTTTTCACCATGGCCCTCTATGGGCTTCCAAATATCACTTTGCCAATTCCACAAGAACTGTCTTAGCGAAAGGCTTCTTGAGGGGAAAGCTGTAACTCTGTGAGATGATTTCAAAGAACACAAAGAAGTTTCTCAAAAAGCTTCTTTCTCTTTGTTATCGGAGGATATTTCCTTTGGCCCAATATTCTCCAAAGGGATCCGAAATATCTGTTCTCAGATTCCACAGAAATAAGGCAAGCAAAGAGATCCACGAAATACAGATGTAACTCTGTGAGATGAATTAACAGAACACTAAGCAGTTTCTCAGAAAGCTTCTTTCCAGATTTCCTCTGAGGATATTTCCTTTTTCACCATCGCCCTCTATGGGCTTCCAAATATCACTTTGCCAATTACACAAGAACTGTCTTAGCGAAAGGCTTCTTGAGGGGAAAGCTGTAACTCTGTGAGACGATTTCACAGAACACAAAGAAGTTTCTCAAAAAGCTTCTTTCTCTTTGTTATCGGAGGATATTTCCTTTGGCCCTATAGTCTTCAAAGGGATCCGAAATATCTGTTCTCAGATTCCACAGAAATAAGGCTAGCAAAGAGACCCACGAAATACAGATGTAACTCTGTGAGATGAATTAACAGAACACTAAGCAGTTTCTCAGAAAGCTTCTTTCCAGATATCAACTCAGGATATTTCCTTTTCCCCATAGCCCTCTATGGGCTTCCAAATATCACTTTGCCAATTCCACAAGAACTGTCTTAGCGAAAGGCTTCTTGAGAGGAAAGCTGTAACTCTGTGAGATGATTTCAAAGAACACAAAGAAGTTTTGCAAAAAGCTTCTTTCTCTTTGTTATCGGAGGATATTTCCTTTGGCCCTATAGTCTCCAAAGGGATCCGAAATATCTGTTCTCAGATTCCACAGAAATAAGGCTAGCAAAGAGATCCACGAAATACAGATGTAACTCTGTGAGATGAATTAACAGAACACTAAGCAGTTTCTCAGAAAGCTTCTTTCCAAATTTCATCTGAGGATATCTCCTTTTTCAGCATAGCCCACTATGGGCTTCCAAATATCACTTTGCCAATTCCACAAGAACTGTCTTAGCGAAAGGCTTCTTGAGAGGAAAGCTGTAACTCTGTGAGATGATTTCACAGAACACAAAGAAGTTTCTCCAAAAGCTTCTTTCTCTTTGTTATCGGAGGATATTTCCTTTGGCCCTGTAGTCTCCAAAGGGATCCGAATTATCTGTTCTCAGATTCCACAGAAATAAGGCTAGCAAAGAGATCCACGAAATACAGATGAAACTCTGTGAGATGATTTAACAGAACACTAAGCAGTTTCTCAGAAAGCTTCTTTCCAGATTTCCTCTGAGGATATTTCCTTTTTCACCATAGCCCTCTATGGGCTTCCAAATATCACGTTGCCAATTCCACAAGAACTGTCTTAGCGAAAGGCTTCTTGAGGGGAAAGCTGTAACTCTGTGAGTTGATTTCACAGAACACAAAGAAGTTTCTCAGAAAGCTTCTTTCTCTTTTTTATCGGAGGATATTTGCTTTGGCCCTATAGTCTCCAAAGGGATCCGAAATATCTGTTCTCAGATTCCACAGAAATAAGGCTAGCAAAGAGATCCACGAAATACAGATGTAACTCTGTGAGATGATTTAACAGAACAATAAGCAGTTTCTCAGAAAGCGTCTTTCCAGATTTCCTCTGAGGATATTTCCTTTTTCACCATCGCCCTCTATGGGATTCCAAATATCACTTTGCCGATTCCATAAGAACTATCTTAGCGAAAGGCTTCTTGAGGGGAAAGCTGTAACTCTGTGAGATGATTTCACAGAACACAAAGAAGTTTCTCAAAAAGCTTCTTTCTCTTTGTTATCGGAGGATATTTCCTTTGGCCCTATAGTGTTTAAAGGGATCCGAAATATCTGTTCTCAGATTCCACAGAAATAAGGCTAGCAAAGAGATCCACGAAATACAGATGTAACTCTGTGAGATGAATTAACAGAACACTAAGCAGTTTCTCAGAAAGCTTCTTTCCAGATTTCATCTCAGGATATTTCCTTTTTCACCATGGCCCTCTATGGGCTTCCAAATATCACTTTGCCAATTCAACAAGAACTGTCTTAGTGAAAGGCTTCTTGAGAGGAAAGCTGTAACTCTGTGAGATGATTTCAAAGAACACAAAGAAGTTTTGCAAAAAGCTTCTTTCTCTTTGTTATCGGAGGATATTTCCTTTGGCCCTATAGTCTCCAAAGGGATCCGAAATATCTGTTCTCAGATTCCACAGAAATAAGGCTAGCAAAGAGATCCACGAAATACAGATGTAACTCTGTGAGATGAATTAACAGAACACTAAGCAGTTTCTCAGAAAGCTTCTTTCCAAATTTCATCTGAGGACATCTCCTTTTTCAGCATAGCCCACTATGGGCTTCCAAATATCACTTTGCCAATTCCACAAGAACTGTCTTAACGAAAGGCTTCTTGAGAGGAAAGCTGTAACTCTTTGAGATGATTTCACAGAACACAAAGAAGTTTCTCAAAAAGCTTCTTTCTCTTTGTTATTGGAGGATATTTCCTTTGGCCCTATAGTGTTTAAAGGGATCCGAAATATATGTTCTCAGATTCCACAGAAATAAGGCTAGCAAAGAGATCCACGAAATACACATGTAACTCTGTGAGATGAATTAACAGAACACTAAGCAGATTCTCAGAAAGCTTCTTCCCAGATTTCCTCTGAGGATAGTTCCTTTTTCACCATCGCCCTCTATGGGCTTCCAAATATCACTTTGCCAATTCCACAAGAACTGTCTTAGCGAAAGGCTTCTTGAGGGGAAAGCTGTAACTCTGTGAGATGATTTCACAGAACACAAAGAAGTTTCTCAGAAAGCTTCTTTCTCTTTGTTATTGGAGGATATTTCCTTTGGCCCTATAGTGTCCAATGGGATCCGAAATATCTGTTCTCAGATTCCACAGAAATAAGGCTAGCAAAGAGATCCACGAAAGACAGATGTAATTCTGTGAGATGAATTAACAGAACACTAAGCACTTTCTCAGAAAGCTTCTTTCCAGATTTCCTCTGAGGATATTTCCTTTTTCACCATAGCCCTCTATGGGCTTCCAAATATCACTTTGCCAATTCCACAAGAACTGTCTTAGCGAAAGGCTTCTTGAGGGGAAAGCTCTAACTCTGTGAGATGATTTCAAAGAACACAAAGAAGTTTCTCAAAAAGATTCTTTCTCTTTGTTATCGGAGGATATTTCCTTTGGCCCTATAGTCTCCAAAGGGATCCGAAATATCTGTTCTCAGATTCCACAGAAATAAGGCTAGCAAAGAGATCCACGAAATACACATGTAACTCTGTGAGATGAATTAACAGAACACTAAGCAGATTCTCAGAAATCTTCTTTCCAGATTTCCTCTGAGGATATTTCCTTTTTCACCATCGCCTTCTATGGGCTTCCAAATATCACTTTGCCAATTCCACAAGAACTGTCTTAGCGAAAGGCTTCTGGAGGGGAAAGCTGTAACTCTGTGAGATGATTTCACAGAACACAAAGAAGTTTCTCAGAAAGCTTCTTTCTCTTTGTTATCGGAGGATATTTCCTTTGGCCCTATAGTCTCCAAAGGGATCCGAAATATCTGTTCTCAGATTCCACAGAAATAAGGCTAGCAAAGAGACCCACGAAATACAGATGTAACTCTGTGAGATGAATTAACAGAACACTCAGCAGTTTCTCAGAAAGCTTCTTTCCAGATTTCATCCGAGGATATTTCCTTTTTCACCATCGCCCTCTATGGGCTTCCAAATATCACTTTGCCAATTCCACAAGAACTGTCTTAGCGAAAGACTTCTTGAGGGAAAAGCTGTAACTCTGTGAGATGATTTCACAGAACACAAAGAAGTTTCTCAGAAAGCTTCTTTCTGTTTGTTATCGGAGGATATTTCCTTTGGCCCTATAGTCTCCAAAGGGATCCGAAATATCTGTTCTCAGATTCCACAGAAATAAGGCTAGCAAAGAGACCCACGAAATACAGATGTAACTCTGTGAGATGAATTAACAGAACATTAAGCAGTTTCTCAGAAAGCTTCTTTCCAGATTTCATCTGAGGATATCTCCTTTTTCACCATAGCGCACTATGGGCTTCCAAATATCACTTTGCCAATTCCACAAGAACTGTCTTAGCGAAA
Organism: Macaca mulatta; assembly: GCF_049350105.2. Classification (NCBI taxonomy): domain Eukaryota; kingdom Metazoa; phylum Chordata; class Mammalia; order Primates; family Cercopithecidae; genus Macaca; species Macaca mulatta. The sequence continues at coordinate 67,351,685 of NC_133412.1, forward strand.
GGCTTCTTGAGGGGAAAGCTGCAACTCTCTGAGTTGATTTCAAAGAACACAAAGAAGTTTCTCAGAAAGCTTCTTTCTCTTTGTTATCGGAGGATATTTCCTTTGGCCCTATAGTCTTCAAAGGGATCCGAAATATCTGTTCTCAGATTCCACAGAAATAAGGCTAGCAAAGAGATCCACGAAATACAGATGTAACTCTGTGAGATGAATTAACAGAACAGTAAGCAGTTTCTCAGAAAGCTTCTTTCCACATTTCATCTCAGGATATTTCCTTTTTCACCATCGCCCTCAATGGGCTTCCAAATATCACTTTGCCAATTCCACAAGAACTGTCTTAGCGAAAGGCTTCTTGAGGGGAAAGCTGTAACTCTGTGAGATGATTTCACAGAACACAAAGAAGTTTCTCAGAAAGCTTCTTTCTCTTTGTTATCGGAGGATATTTCCTTTGGCTCTATAGTCTCCAAAGGGATCCGAAATATCTGTTCTCAGATTCCACAGAAATAAGGCTAGCAAAGAGATCCACGAAATACAGATGTAACTCTGTGAGATGAATTAACAGAACACTAAGCAGTTTCTCAGAAAGCTTCTTTCCAGATTTCCTCTGAGGATATTTCCTTTTTCACCAGAGCCCTCTATGGGCTTCCAAATATCACTTTGCCAATTCCACAAGAACTGTCTTAGCGAAAGGCTTCTTGAGGGGAAAGCTGTAACTCTGTGAGATGATTTCACAGAACACAAAGAAGTTTCTCAAAAAGCTTCTTTCTCTTTGTTTTCGGAGGATATTACCTTTGGCCCTATAGTCTTCAAAGCGATAAGAAATATCTGTTCTCAGATTCCACAGAGATAAGGCTAGCAAAGAGATCCACGAAAGACAGATGTAATTCTGTGAGATGAATTAACAGAACACTAAGCACTTTCTCAGAAAGCTTCTTTCCAGATTTCCTCTGAGGATATTTCCTTTTTCACCACAGCCCTCTATGGGCTTCCAAATATCACTTTGCCAATTCCACAAGAACTGTCTTAGCGAAAGGCTTCCTGAGGGGAAAGCTGTAACACTCTGAGATGCTTTCAAAGAACACCAAGAAGTTTCTCAAAAAGATTATTTCTCTTTGTTATCGGAGGATATTTCCTTTGGCCCTATAGTCTCCAAAGGGATCCGAAATATCTGTTCTCAGATTCCACAGAAATAAGGCTAGCAAAGAGATCCACGAAATACACATGTAACTCTGTGAGATGAATTAACAGAACACTAAGCAGATTCTCAGAAAGCTTCGTTCCAGATTTCCTCTGAGGATATTTCCTTTTTCACCATCGCCTTCTATGGGCTTCCAAATATCACTTTGCCAATTCCACAAGAACTGTCTTAGCGAAAGGCTTCTTGAGGGGAAAGCTGTAACTCTGTGAGATGATTTCACAGAACACAAAGAAGTTTCTCAGAAAGCTTCTTTCTCTTTGTTATCGGAGGATATTTCCTTTGGCCCTATAGTCTCCAAAGGGATCCGAAATATCTGTTCTCAGATTCCACGGAAATAAGGCTAGCAAAGAGACCCACGAAATACAGATGTAACTCTGTGAGATGAATTAACAGAACACTCAGCAGTTTCTCAGAAAGCTTCTTTCCAGATTTCATCTGAGGATATTTCATTTTTCACCGTCGCCCTCTATGGGCTTCCAAATATCACTTTGCCAATTCCACAAAAACTGTCTTAGCGAAAGACTTCTTGAGGGAAAAGCTGTAACTCTGTGAGATGATTTCACAGAACACAAAGAAGTTTCTCAGAAAGCTTCTTTCTGTTTGTTATCGGAGGATATTTCCTTTGGCCCTATAGTCTCCAAAGGGATCCGAAATATCTGTTCTCAGATTCCACAGAAATAAGGCTAGCAAAGAGATCCAAGAAATACAGATGTAACTCTGTGAGATGAATTAACAGAACACTAAGCAGTTTCTCAGAAAGCTTCTTTCCAGATTTCATCTGAGGATATCTCCTTTTTCACCATAGTGCACTATGGTCTTCCAAATATCACTTTGCCAATTCCACAAGAACTGTCTTAGCGAAAGGCTTCTTGAGGGGAAAGCTGTAACTCTCTGAGTTGATTTCAAAGAACACAAAGAAGTTTCTCAGAAAGCTTCTTTCTCTTTGTTATCGGAGGATATTTCCTTTGGCCCTATAGTCTTCAAAGGGATCCGAAATATCTGTTCTCAGATTCCACAGAAATAAGGCTAGCAAAGAGATCCACGAAATACAGATGTAACTCTGTGAGATGAATTAACAGAACAGTAAGCAGTTTCTCAGAAAGCTTCTTTCCACATTTCATCTCAGGATATTTCCTTTTTCACCATCGCCCTCAATGGGCTTCCAAATATCACTTTGCCAATTCCACAAGAACTGTCTTAGCGAAAGGCTTCTTGAGGGGAAAGCTGTAACTCTGTGAAGTGATTTCAGAGAACACAAAGAAGTTTCTCAGAAAGCTTCTTTCTCTTTGTTATCGGAGGATATTTCCTTTGGCTCTATAGTCTCCAAAGGGATCCGAAATATCTGTTCTCAGATTCCACAGAAATAAGGCTAGCAAAGAGATCCACGAAATACAGATGTAACTCTGTGAGATGAATTAACAGAACACTAAGCAGTTTCTCAGAAAGCTTCTTTCCAGATTTCCTCTGAGGATATTTCCTTTTTCACCAGAGCCCTCTATGGGCTTCCAAATATCACTTTGCCAATTCCACAAGAACTGTCTTAGCGAAAGGCTTCTTGAGGGGAAAGCTGTAACTCTGTGAGATGATTTCACAGAACACAAAGAAGTTTCTCAAAAAGCTTCTTTCTCTTTGTTTTCGGAGGATATTACCTTTGGCCCTATAGTCTTCAAAGCGATAAGAAATATCTGTTCTCAGATTCCACAGAGATAAGGCTAGCAAAGAGATCCACGAAAGACAGATGTAATTCTGTGAGATGAATTAACAGAACACTAAGCACTTTCTCAGAAAGCTTCTTTCCAGATTTCCTCTGAGGATATTTCCTTTTTCACCATAGCCCTCTATGGGCTTCCAAATATCACTTTGCCAATTCCACAAGAACTGTCTTAGCGAAAGGCTTCTTGAGGGGAAAGCTGTAACTCTCTGAGATGCTTTCAAAGAACACAAAGAAGTTTCTCAAAAAGATTCTTTCTCTTTGTTATCGGAGGATATTTCCTTTGGCCCTATAGTCTCCAAAGGGATCCGAAATATCTGTTCTCAGATTCCACAGAAATAAGGCTAGCAAAGAGATCCACGAAATACACATGTAACTCTGTGAGATGAATTAACAGAACACTAAGCAGATTCTCAGAAAGCTTCTTTCCAGATTTCCTCTGAGGATATTTCCTTTTTCACCATCGCCTTCTATGGGCTTCCAAATATCACTTTGCCAATTCCACAAGAACTGTCTTAGCGAAAGGCTTCTTGAGGGGAAAGCTGTAACTCTGTGAGATGATTTCACAGAACACAAAGAAGTTTCTCAGAAAGCTTCTTTCTCTTTGTTATCGGAGGATATTTCCTTTGGCCCTATAGTCTCCAAAGGGATCCGAAATATCTGTTCTCAGATTCCACAGAAATAAGGCTAGCAAAGAGACCCACGAAATACAGATGTAACTCTGTGAGATGAATTAACAGAACACTCAGCAGTTTCTCAGAAAGCTTCTTTCCAGATTTCATCTGAGGATATTTCCTTTTTCCACATCGCCCTCTATGGGCTTCCAAATATCACTTTGCCAATTCCACAAGAACTGTCTTAGCGAAAGACTTCTTGAGGGAAAAGCTGTAACTCTGTGAGATGATTTCACAGAACACAAAGAAGTTTCTCAGAAAGCTTCTTTCTGTTTGTTATCGGAGGATATTTCCTTTGGCCCTATAGTCTCCAAGGGGATCCGAAATATCTGTTCTCAGATTCCACAGAAATAAGGCTAGCAAAGAGATACAAGAAATACAGATGTAACTCTGTGAGATGAATTAACAGAACACTAAGCAGTTTCTCAGAAAGCTTCTTTCCAGATTTCATCTGACGATATTTCCATTTTCACCATAGCCCTCTATGGGCTTCCAAATATCACTTTGCCAATTCCACAAGAACTGTCTTAGCGAAAGGCTTCTTGAGGGGAAAGCTGTAACTCTGTGAGATGATTTCACAGAACACAAAGAAGTTTTTCAAAAAGCTTCTTTCTCGTTCTTATCGGAGGGTATTTCCTTTGGCCCTATAGTCTCCAAAGGGATCCGAAATATCTGTTCTTAGATTCCACAGAAATAAGGCTAGGAAAGACATCCACGAAATACAGATGTAACTCTGTGAGATGAATTAACAGAACACTCAGCAGTTTCTCAGAAAGCTTCTTTCCAGATTTCCTCTGAGGATATTTCCTTTTTCACCATACCCCTCTATGGGCTTCCAAATATCACTTTGCCATTTCCACAAGAACTGTGTTAGCGAAAGGCTTCTTGAGGGGAAAGCTGTAACTCTGTGAGATGATTTCACAGGACACAAAGAAGTTTCTCAGAAAGCTTCCTTCTCTTTGTTATCGGAGGATATTCCCTTTGGCCCTATAGTGTTTAAAGGGATCCGAAATATCTGTTCTCAGATTCCACAGTAATAAGGCTAGCAAAGAGATCCACGAAATACACATGTAACTCTGTGAGATGAATTAACAGACACTAAGCAGTTTCTCAGAAAGCGTCTTTCCAGATTTCCTCTGAGGATATTTCCTTTTTCACCAGAGCCCTCTATGGGCTTCAAAATATCACTTTGCCAATTCCACAAGAACTGTCTTAGCGAAAGGCTTCTTGAGGGGAAAGCTGTAACTCTGTGAGATGATTTCACAGAACACGAAGAAGTTTCTCAGAAAGCTTCTTGCTCTTTGTTATCGGAGGATATTTCCTTTGGCCCTATAGTCTTCAAAGGGATCCGAAATATCTGTTCTCAGATTCCACAGAAATAAGGCTAGCAAAGAGACCCAAGAAATACATATGTAACTCTGTGAGATGAATTAACAGAACACTAAGCAGTTTCTGAGAAAGCTTCTTTCCAGATTTCATCTGAGGATATTTTCTTTTTCACCATAGCCCTCTATGGGCTTCCAAATATCACTTTGCCAATTCCACAAGAACTGTCTTAGCGAAAGGCTTCTTGAGGGGAAAGTTGTAACTCTGTGAGTTGATTTCACAGAACACAAAGAAGTTTCTCCGAAAGCTTCTTTCTCTTTGTTATCGGAGGATATTTCCTTTGGCCCTATAGTCTTCAAAGCGATCCGAAATATATGTTCTCAGATTCCACAGAAATAAGGCTAGCAAAGAGATCCACGAAATACAGATGTAACTCTGTGAGATGAATTAACAGAACACTAAGCAGTTTCTCAGAAAGCTTCTTTCCAGATTTCATCTGAGGTTATTTACTTTTTCACCATAGCCCTCTATGGGCTTCCAAATATCACTTTGCCAATTCCACAAGAAATGTCTTAGCGAAAGGATTCTTGAGGGGAAAGCTGTAACTCTGTGAGTTGATTTCACAGAACACAAAGAAGTTTCTCAGAAAGCTTCCTTCTCTTTGTTATCGGAGGATATTTCCTTTGGCCCTACAGTGTTTAAAGGGATCCGAAATATATGTTCTCAGATTCCACGGAGATAAGGCTAGCAAAGAGATCCACGAAATACACATGTAACTCTGTGAGATGAATTAACAGAACACTAAGCAGATTCTCAGAAAGCTTCTTCCCAGATTTCCTCTGAGGATAGTTCCTTTTTCACCATCGCCCTCTACGGGCTTCCAAATATCATTTTGCCAATTCCACAAGAACTGTCTTAGCGAAAGGCTTCTTGAGGGGAAAGCTGTAACTCTGTGAGATGATTTCACAGAACACAAAGAAGTTTCTCAGAAAGCTTCTTTCTCTTTGTTATTGGAGGATATTTCCTTTGGCCCTATAGTGTCCAAAGGGATCCGGAATATCTGTTCTCAGATTCCACAGAAATAAGGCTAGCAAAGAGATCCACGAAATACAGATGTAACTCTGTGAGATGAATTAACAGAACACTAAGCAATTTCTCAGAAAGCTTCTTTCCAGATTTCCTCTGAGGATATTTCCTTTTTCACCATCGCCCTCTATGGGCTTCCAAATATCACTTTGCCAATTCCACAAGAACTGTCTTAGCGAAAGGCTTCTTGAGGGGAAAGCTGTAACTCTGTGAGATGATTTCACAGAACACAAAGAAGTTTCTCAAAAAGCTTCTTTCTCTTTGTTATCGGAGGATATTTCCTTTGGCTCTATAGTCTCCAAAGGGATCCGAAATATCTGTTCTCAGATTCCACAGAAATAAGGCTAGCAAAGAGACCCACGAAATACAGATGTAACTCTGTGAGATGAATTAACAGAACACTAAGCAGTTTCTCAGAAAGCTTCTTTCCAGATTTCATCTGAGGATATTTCCTTTTTCACCATAGCCCTCTATGGGCTTCCAAATATCACTTTGCCAATTCCACAAGAACTGTCTTAGCGAAAGGCTTCTTGAGGGGAAAGCTGTAACTCTGTGAGATGATTTCAAAGAACACAAAGAAGTTTCTCAGAAAGCTTCTTTCTCTTTGTTATCGGAGGATATTTCCTTTGACCCTATATTCTCCAAAGGGATCCGAAATATCTGTTCTCAGATTCCACAGAAATAAGGCTAGCAAAGAGATCCACGAAATAGAGATGTAACTCTGTGAGATGAATTAACAGAACACTAAGCAGTTTCTCAGAAAGCTTCTTTCCAGATTTCATCTGAGGATATCTCCTTTTTCACCGTAGCGCACTATGGGCTTTCAAATATCACTTTGCCAATTCCACAAGAACTGTCTTAGCGAAAGGCTTCTTGAGGGGAAAGCTGTAACTCTCTGAGTTGATTTCAAAGAACTCAAAGAAGTTTCTCAGAAAGCTTCTTTCTCTTTGTTATCGGAGGATATTTCCTTTGGCCCTATAGTCTTCAAAGGGATCCGAAATATCTGTTCTCAGATTCCACAGAAATAAGGCTAGCAAAGATATCCACGAAATACAGATGTAACTCTGTGAGATGAATTAACAGAACAGTAAGCAGTTTCTCAGAAAGCTTCTTTCCACATTTCATCTCAGGATATTTCCTTTTTCACCATCGCCCTCAATGGGCTTCCAAATATCACTTTGCCAATTCCACAAGAACTGTCTTAGCGAAAGGCTTCTTGAGGGGAAAGCTGTAACTCTGTGAGATGATTTCACAGAACACAAAGAAGTTTCTCAGAAAGCTTCTTTCTCTTTGTTATTGGAGGATATTTCCTTTGGCTCTATAGTCTCCAAAGGGATCCGAAATATCTGTTCTCAGATTCCACAGAAATAAGGCTAGCAAAGAGATCCACGAAATACAGATGTAACTCTGTGAGATGAATTAACAGAACACTAAGCAGTTTCTCAGAAAGCTTCTTTCCAGATTTCCTCTGAGGATATTTCCTTTTTCACCAGAGCCCTCTATGGGCTTCCAAATATCACTTTGCCAATTCCACAAGAACTGTCTTAGCGAAAGGCTTCTTGAGGGGAAAGCTGTAACTCTGTGAGATGATTTCACAGAACACAAAGAAGTTTCTCAAAAAGCTTCTTTCTCTTTGTTTTCGGAGGATATTACCTTTGGCCCTATAGTCTTCAAAGCGATAAGAAATATCTGTTCTCAGATTCCACAGAGATAAGGCTAGCAAAGAGATCCACGAAAGACAGATGTAATTCTGTGAGATGAATTAACAGAACACTTAGCACTTTCTCAGAAAGCTTCTTTCCAGATTTCCTCTGAGGATATTTCCATTTTCACCATAGCCCTCTATGGGCTTCCAAATATCACTTTGCCAATTCCACAAGAACTGTCTTAGCGAAAGGCTTCTTGAGGGGAAAGCTGTAACTCTCTGAGATGCTTTCAAAGAACACAAAGAAGTTTCTCAAAAAGATTCTTTCTCTTTGTTATCGGAGGATATTTCCTTTGGCCCTATAGTCTCCAAAGGGATCCGAAATATCTGTTCTCAGATTCCACAGAAATAAGGCTAGCAAAGAGATCCACGAAATACACATGTAACTCTGTGAGATGAATTAACAGAACACTAAGCAGATTCTCAGAAAGCTTCCTTCCAGATTTCCTCTGAGGATATTTCCTTTTTCACCATCGCCTTCTAAGGGCTTCCAAATATCACTTTGCCAATTCCACAAGAACTGTCTTAGCGAAAGGCTTCTTGAGGGGAAAGCTGTAACTCTGTGAGATGATTTCACAGAACACAAAGAAGTTTCTCAGAAAGCTTCTTTCTCTTTGTTATCGGAGGATATTTCCTTTGGCCCTATAGTCTCCAAAGGGATCCGAAATATCTGTTCTCAGATTCCACAGAAATAAAGCTAGCAAAGAGACCCACGAAATACAGATGTAACTCTGTGAGATGAATTAACAGAACACTCAGCAGTTTCTCAGAAAGCTTCTTTCCAGATTTCATCTGAGGATATTTCCTTTTTCACCATCGCCCTCTATGGGCTTCAAAATATCACTTTGCCAATTCCACAAGAACTGTCTTAGCGAAAGACTTCTTGAGGGAAAAGCTGTAACTCTGTGAGATGATTTCACAGAACACAAAGAAGTTTCTCAGAAAGCTTCTTTCTCTTTGTTATCGGAGGATATTTCCTTTGGCCCTATAGTCTCCAAAGGGATCCGAAATATCTGTTCTCAGATTCCACAGAAATAAGGCTAGCAAAGAGATCCACGAAATACAGATGTAACTCTGTGAGATGAATTAACAGAACACTAAGCAGTTTCTCAGAAAGCTTCTTTCCAGATTTCATCTGAGGATATTTCCTTTTTCACCATGGCCCTCTATGGGCTTCCAAATATCACTTTGCCAATTCCATAAGAACTGTCTTAGCGAAAGGCTTCTTGAGGGGAAAGCTGTAACTCTGTGAGATGATTTCACAGAACACAAAGAAGTTTCTCCGAAAGCTTCTTTCTCTTTGTTATCGGAGGAGATTTCCTTTGGCCCTATAGTCTCCAAAGGGATCCGAAATATCTGTTCTCAGATTCCACAGAAATAAGGCTAGCAAAGAGATCCACGAAATACAGATGTAACTCTGTGAGATGAATTAACAGAACACTCAGCAGTTTCTCAGAAAGCTTCTTTCCAGATTTCATCTGAGGATATTTCCTTTTTCACCATAGCCCTCTATGGGCATCCAAATATCACTTTGCCAATTCCACAAGAACTGTCTTAGCGAAAGGCTTTTTGAGGGGAAAGCTGTAACTCTGTGAGTTGATTTCACAGAACACAAAGAACTTTCTCAGAAAGCTTCTTTCTCTTTGTTATCGGAGGATATTTCCTTTGGCCCTATAGTCTCCAAAGGGATCTGAAATATCTGTTCTCAGATTCCACAGAAATAAGGCTAGGAAAGAGATCCACGAAATACACATGTAACTCTGTGAGATGAATTAACAGAACACTAAGCAGTTTCTCAGAAAGCTTCTTTCCAGATTTCCTCTGAGGATATTTCCTTTTTCAACATCGCCCTCTATGGGCTTCCAAATATCACTTTGCCAATTCCACAAGAACTGTCTTAGCGAAAGTCTTCTTGAGGGGAAATCTGTAACTCTGTGAGATGATTTCACAGAACACAAAGAAGTTTCTCAGAAAGCTTCTTTCTCTTTGTTATCGGAACATATTTCCTTTGGCCCTATAGACTTCAAAGGGGTCCGAAATATCTGTTCTCAGATTCCACAGTAATAAGGCTAGCAAAGAGATCCACGAAATACAGATGTAACTCTGTGAGATGAATTAACAGAACACTAAGCAGTTTCTCAGAAAGCTTCTTTCCAGATTTCATCTGAGGATATTTCCTTTTTCACCATAGCCCTCTATGGGCTTCCAAATATCACTTTGCCAATTCCACAAGAACTGTCTTAGCGAAAGGCTTCTTGAGGGGAAAGCTGTAACTCTGTGAGTTGATTTCACAGAACACAAAGAAGTTTCTCAGAAAGCTTCTTTCTCTTTGTTATCGGAGGATAATTCCTTTGGCCCTATAGTCTTAAAAGGGATCCGAAATATATGTTCTCAGATTCCACAGAAATAAGGCTAGTAAAGAGATCCACGACATACAGATGTAACTCTGTGAGATGAATTAACAGAACACTAAGCAGTATCTCAGAAAGCTTCTTTCCAGATTTCATCTGAGGTTATTTCCTTTTTCACCATAGCCCTCTATGGGCTTCCAAATATCACTTTGCCAATTCCACAAGAAATGTCTTAGCGAAAGGCTTCTTGAGGGGAAAGCTGTAACTCCGTGAGTTGATTTCACAGAACACAAAGAAGTTTCTCAGAAAGCTTCTTTCTCTTTGTTATCGGAGGATATTTCCTTTGGCCCTATAGTCTTCAAAGGGATCCGAAATATCTGTTCTCAGATTCCACAGACATAAGGCTAGCAAAGAGATCCAAGAAATACAGATGTAACTCTGTGAGATGAATTAACAGAACACTAAGCAGTTTCTCAGAAAGCTTCTTTCCAGATTTCATCTGAGGATATTTCCTTTTTCACCATGGCCCTCTATGGGCTTCCAAATATCACTTTGCCAATTCCACAAGAACTGTCTTAGCGAAAGGCTTCTTAAGGAGAAAGCTGTAACTCTGTGAGATGATTTCACAGAACACAAAGAAGTTTCTCAAAAAGCTTCTTTCTCTTTGTTATCGGAGGATATTTCCTTTGGCCCTATAGTCTCCAAAGGGATCCGAAATATCTATTCTCAGATTCCACAGAAATAAGGCTAGCAAAGAGATCCACGAAATACTGATGTAACTCTGTGAGATGAATTAACAGAACACTAAGCAGTTTCTCAGAAAGCTTCTTTCCAGATTTCATCTGAGGATATTTCCTTTCTCACCCTAGCCCTCTATGGGCTACCAAATATCACTTTGCCAATTCCACAAGAACTGTCTTAGCGAAAGGCTTCTTGAGGGGAAAGCTGTAACTCTGTGAAATGATTTCACAGAACACAAAGAAGTTTCTCAGAAAACTTCTTTCTCTTTGTTATCGGGGGATATTTACTTTGGCCCTATAGTCTTCAAAGGGATCCGAAATATCTGTTCTCAGATTCCACAGAAATAAAGCTAGCAAAGAGATCCAAGAAATACAGATGTAACTCTGTGAGATGAATTAATTGAACACTAAGTACTTTCTCAGAAAGCTTCTTTCCAGATTTCATCTGAGGATATTTCCTTCTTCACCATAGCCCTCTAAGGGCTTCCAAATATCACTTTGCCAATTCCACAAGAACTGTCTTAGCGAAAGGCTTCTTGAGGGGAAAGCTGTAACTCTGTGAGATGATTTCACAGAACACAAAGAAGTTTCTCAAAAAGCTTCTTTCTGTTTGTTATCGGAGGATATTTCCTTTGGCCCTATAGTCTCCAAAGGGATCCGAAATATCTGTTCTCAGATTCCACAGAAATAAGGCTAGCAAAGAGATCCATGAAATACACATGTAACTCTGTGAGATGAATTAACAGAACACTAAGCAGTTTCTCAGAAAGCTTCTTTCCACATTTCATCTGAGGATATTTCCTTTTTCACCATAGCCCTCTATGGGCTTCCAAATATCACTTTGCCAATTCCACAAGAACTGTCTTAGCGAAAGGCTTCTGAGGGGAAAGCTGTAACTCTTTGAGATGATTTCACAGAACACAAAGAAGTTTCTCAAAAAGCTTCTTTCTCTTTGTTATCGGACGATATTTCCTTTGGCCCTAGAGTCTCCAAAGGGATCCGAAATATCTGTTCTCAGATTCCACAGTAATAAGGCTAGCAAAGAGATCCACGAAATACAGATGTAACTCTGTCAGATGAATTAACAGAACACTAAGCAGTTTCTCAGAAAGCGTCTTTCCAGATTTCCTCTGAGGATATTTCCTTTTTCACCATCGCCCTCTATGGGCTTCCAAATATCACTTTGCCAATTCCACAAGAACTGTCTTAGCGAAAGACTTCTTGCGGGAAAAGCTGTAACTCTGTGAGTTGATTTCACAGAACACAAAGAAGTTTCTCAGAAAGCTTCTTTCTCTTTGTTATCGGAGGATATTTCCTTTGGCCCTATAGTCTCCAAAGGGATCCGAAATATCTGTTCTCAGATTCCACAGAAATAAGGCTAGCAAAGAGACCCACGAAATACAGATGTAACTCTGTGAGATGAATTAACAGAACACTAAGCAGTTTCTCAGAAAGCTTCTTTCCAGATTTCATCTGAGGATATTTCCTTTTTCACCATAGCCCTCTATGGGCTTCCAAATATCACTTTGCCAATTCCACAAGAACTGTCTTAGCGAAAGGCTTCTTGAGGGGAAAGCTGTAACTCTGTGAGATGATTTCAAAGAACACAAAGAAGTTTCTCAGAACGCTTCTTTCTCTTTGTTATCGGAGGATATTTCCTTTGACCCTATATTCTCCAAAGGGATCCGAAATATCTGTTCTCAGATTCCACAGAAATAAGGCTAGCAAAGAGATCCACGAAATACAGATGTAACTCTGTGAGATGAATTAACAGAACACTAAGCAGTTTCTCAGAAAGCTTCTTTCCAGATTTCATCTGAGGATATCTCCTTTTTCACCATAGCGCACTATGGGCTTCCAAATATCACTTTGCCAATTCCACAAGAACTGTCTTAGCGAAAGGCTTCTTGAGGGGAAAGCTGTAACTCTGTGAGACGATTTCACAGAACACAAAGAAGTTTCTCAAAAAGCTTCTTTCTCTTTGTTATCGGAGGATATTTCCTTTGGCCCTATAGTCTTCAAAGGGATCCGAAATATCTGTTCTCAGATTCCACAGAAATAAGGCTAGCAAAGAGACCCACGAAATACAGATGTAACTCTGTGAGATGAATTAACAGAACACTAAGCAGTTTCTCAGAAAGCTTCTTTCCAGATTTCAACTCAGGACATTTCCTTTTCCCCATAGCCCTCTATGGGCTTCCAAATATCACTTTGCCAATTCCACAAGAACTGTCTTAGCGAAAGGCTTAATGAAAGGAAAGCTGTAACTCTGTGAGATGATTACACAGAACACAAAGAAGTTTCTCAAAAAGCTTCTTTCTCTTTGTTATCGGAGGATATTTCCTTTGGCCCTATAGTCTCCAAAGGGATCCGAAATATCTGTTCTCAGATTCCACAGAAATAAGGCTAGCAAAGAGATCCACGAAATACAGATGTAACTCTGTGAGATGAATTAACAGAACACTAAGCAGTTTCTCAGAAAGCTTCTTTCCAGATTTCCTCTGAGATTATTTCCTTTTTCAACATCGCCCTCTATGGGCTTCCAAATATCACATTGCCAATTCCACAAGAACTGTCTTAGCGAAAGGCTTCTTGAGGGGAAAGCTGTAACTCTGTGAGATGATTTCACAGAACACAAAGAAGTTCCTCAGAAAGCTTCTTTCTCTTTGTTATCGGAAGATATTTCCTTTGGCCCTATTGTCTTCAAAGGGGTCCGAAATATCTGTTCTCAGATTCCACAGAAATAAGGCTAGCAAAGAGATCCACGAAATACAGATGTAACTCTGTGAGATGAATTAACAGAACACTAAGCAGTTTCTCAGAAAGCTTCTTTCCAGATTTCCTCTGAGGATATTTCCTTTTTCACCATAGCCCTCTATGGGCTTCCAAATATCACTTTGCCAATTCCACAAGAACTGTCTTAGCGAAAGGCTTCTTGAGGGGAAAGCTGTAACTCTGTGAGATGATTTCACAGAACACAAAGAAGTTTCTCAGAAAGCTTCTTTCTCTTTGTTATCGGAGGATATTTCCTTTGGCCCTATAGTCTCCAAAGGGATCCGAAATATCTGTTCTCAGATTCCACAGAAATAAGGCTAGCAAAGAGATCCACGAAATACAGATGTAACTCTGTGAGATGAATTAACAGAACACTAAGCAGTTTCTCAGAAAGCTTCTTTCCAGATTTCATCTGAGGATATTTCCTTTTTCACCATAGCCCTCTATGGGCTTCCAAATATCACTTTGCCAATTCCACAAGAACTGTCTTAGCGAAAGGCTTCTGGAGGGGAAAGCTGTAACTCTGTGATATGATTTCACAGAACACAAAGAAGTTTCTCAGAACGCTTCTTTCTCCTTGTTATCGGAGGATATTTCCTTTGGCCCTATAGTCTCCAAAGGGATCCGAAATATCTGTTCTCAGATTCCACAGAAATAAGGCTAGCAAAGAGATCCACGAAATACAGATGTAACTCTGTGAGATGAATTAACAGAACACTAAGCAGTTTCTCAGAAAGCTTCTTTCCAGATTTCCTCTGAGGATATTTCCTTTTTCACCATAGCCCCCTATGGGCTTCCAAATATCACATTGCCAGTTCCACAAGAACTGTCTTAGCGAAAGGCATCTTGAGGGGAAAGCTGTAACTCTGTGAGATGATTTCACAGAACACAAAGAAGTTTCTCAGAAAGCTTCTTTCTCTTTGTTATCGGAAGATATTTCCTTTGGCCCTATTGTCTTCAAAGGGATCCGAAATATCTGTTCTCAGATTCCACAGAAATAAGGCTAGCAAAGAGATCCACGAAATACAGATGTAACTCTGTGAGATGAATTAACAGAACACTAAGCAGTTTCTCAGAAAGCTTCTTTCCAGATTTCCTCTGAGGATATTTCCTTTTTCACCATAGCCCTCTATGGGCTTCCAAATATCACTTTGCCAATTCCACAAGAACTGTCTTAGCGAAAGGCTTCTTGAGGGGAAAGCTGTAACTCTGTGAGATGATTTCACAGAACACAAAGAAGTTTCTCAGAAAGCTTCTTTCTGTTTGTTATCGGAGGATATTTCCTTTGGCCCTATAGTCTCCAAAGGGATCCGAAATATCTGTTCTCAGATTCCACAGAAATAAGGCTAGCAAAGAGATCCACGACATACAGATGTAACTCTGTGAGATGAATTAACAGAACCCTAAGCAGTTTCTCAGAAAGCTTCTTTCCAGATTTCCTCTGAGGATATTACCTTTTTCAACATCGCCCTCTATGGGCTTCCAAATATCACATTGCCAATTCCACAAGAACTGTCTTAGCGAAAGGCTTCTTGAGGGGAAAGCTGTAACTCTGTGAGATGATTTCACAGAACACAAAGAAGTTTCTCAGAAAGCTTCTTTCTCTTTGTTATCGGAGGATATTTCCTTTGGCCCTATAGTCTCCAAAGGGATCCGAAATATCTGTTCTCAGATTCCACAGAAATAAGGCTAGCAAAGAGATCCACGAAATACAGATGTAACACTGTGAGATGAATTAACAGAACACTAAGCAGTTTCTCAGAAAGCTTCTTTCCAGATTTCATCTGAGGATATTTCCTTTTTCACCATAGCCCTCTATGGGCTTCCAAATATCACTTTGCCAATTCCACAAGAACTGTCTTAGTGAAAGGCTTCTGGAGGGGAAAGCTGTAACTCTGTGAGATGATTTCACAGAACACAAAGAAGTTTCTCAAAAAGCTTCTTTCTCTTTGTTATCGGAGGATATTTCCTTTGGCCCTATAGTCTCCAAAGGGATCCAAAATATCTGTTCTAAGATTCCACAGAAATAAGGCTAGCAAAGAGATCCACGAAATACAGATGTAACTCTGTGAGATGAATTAACAGAACACTAAGCAGTTTCTCAGAAAGCTTCTTTCCAGATTTCCTCTGAGGATATTTCCTTTTTCACCATCGCCCTCTATGGGCTTCCAAATATCACTTTGCCAATTCCACAAGAACTGTCCTAGCGAAAGGCTTCTTGAGGGGAAAGCTGTAACTCTGTGAGTTGATTTCACAGAACACAAAGAAGTTTCTCAGAAAACTTCTTTCTCTTTGTTATCGGAGGATATTTCCTTTGGCCCTATAGTCTTCGAAGGGATCCGAAATATCTGTTCTCAGATTCCACAGAAATAAGGCTAGCAAAGAGATCCGCGAAATACAGATGTAACTCTGTAAGATGAATTAACAGAACACTAAGCAGTTTCACAGAAAGCTTCTTTCCAGATTTCCTCTGAGGATATTTCCTTTCTCACCCTAGCCCTCTTTGGGCTACCAAATATCACTTTGCCAATTCCACAAGAACTGTCTTAGCGAAAGGCTTCTTGAGGGGAAAGCTGTAACTCTGTGAGATGATTTCACAGAACACTAAGAAGTTTCTCAAAAAGCTTCTTTCTCTTTGTTATCGGAGGATATTTCCTTTGGCCCTATAGTCTCCAAAGGGATCCGAAATATCTGTTCTAAGATTCCACAGAAATAAGGCTATCAAAGAGATCCAAGAAATACAGATGTAACTCTGTGAGATGAATTAACAGAACACTAAGCAGTTTCTCAGAAAGCTTCTTTCCAGATTTCCTCTGAGGTTATTTCCTTTTTCACCATCGCCCTCTATGGGTTTCCAAATATCACTTTGCCAATTCCACAAGAACTGTCTTAGCGAAAGGCTTCTTGAGAGGAAAGCTGTAACTCTGTGAGTTGATTTCACAGAACACAAAGAAGTTTCTCAGAAAACTTCTTTCCATTTTTGTCGGAGGATATTTCCTTTGGCCCTATAGTCTTCAAAGGGATCCGAAATATCTGTTCTCAGATTCCACAGAAATAAGGCTAGCAAAGAGATCCACGAAATACAGATGTAACTCTGTGAGATGAATTAACAGAACACTAAGCAGTTTCTCAGAAAGCTTCTTTCCAGATTTCCTCTGAGGATATTTCCTTTTTCACCATAGCCCTCTATGGGCTTCCAAATATCACTTTGCCAATTCCACAAGAACTGTCTTAGCGAAAGGCTTCTTGAGGGGAAAGCTGTAACTCTGTGAGTTGATTTCACAGAACACAAAGAAGTTTCTCCGAAAGCTTCTTTCTCTTTTTTATCGGAGAATATTTCCTTTGGCCCTATAGTCTTCAAAGGGATTCGAAATATCTGTTCACAGATTCCACAGAAATAAGGCTAGCAAAGAGATATACGAAATACAGATGTAACTCTGTGAGATGAATTAACAGAACACTAAGCAGTTTCTCAGAAAGCTTCTTTCCAGATTTCTTCTGAGGATATTTCCTTTTTCACCATAGTCCTCTATGGGCTTCCAAATATCACTTTGCCAATTCCACAAGAAATGTCTTAGCGAAAGGCTTCTTGAGGCGACAGCTGTAACTCTATGAGTTGATTTCACAGAACACAAAGATGTTTCTCAGAAAGCTTCTTTCTCTTTGTTATCGGAGGATATTTCCTTTAGCCCTATAGTCTTCACAGGGATCCGAAATATCTGTTCTCAGATTCCACAGAAATAAGGCTAGCAAAGAGATCCACGAAATACAGATGTAACTCTGTGAGATGAATTAACAGAACACTAAGCAGTTTCTCAGAAAGCTTCTTTCCAGATTTCATCTGAGGATATTTCCTTTTTCAACATAGCCCTCTATGGGCTTCCAAATATCACTTTGCCAATTCCACAAGAACTGTGTTAGCGAAAGGCTTCTTGAGGGGAAAGCTGTAACTCTGTGAGTTGATTTCACAGAACACAAAGAAGTTTCTCCGAAAGCTTCTTTCTCTTTGTTATCGGAGGATATTTCCTTTGGCCCTATAGTCTTCAAAGGGATCCGAAATATCTGTTCTCATATTCCACAGAAATAAGGCTAGCAAAGAGATCCACGAAATACAGATGTAACACTGTGAGATGAATTAACAGAACACTAAGCAGTTTCTCAGAAAGCTTCTTTCCAGATTTCATCTGAGGATATTTCCTTTTTCAACATCGCACTCTATGGGCTTCCAAATATCACTTTGCCAATTCCACAAGAAATGTCTTAGCGAAAGGCTTCTTGAGGGGAAAGCTGTAACTCTGTGAGATGATTTCACAGAACACAAAGAAGTTTCTCAGAAAGCTTCTTTCTCTTTGTTATCGGAAGATATTTCCTTTGGCCCTATTGTCTTCAAAGGGGTCCGAAATATCTGTTCTCAGATTCCACAGAAATAAGGCTAGCAAAGTGATCCACGAAATACAGATGTAACTCTGTGAGATGAATTAACAGAACACTAAGCAGTTTCTCAGAAAGCTTCTTTCCAGATTTCCTCTGAGGATATTTCCTTTTTCACCATAGCCCTCTATGGGCTTCCAAATATCACTTTGCCAATTCCACAAGAACTGTCTTAGCGAAAGGCTTCTTGAGGGGAAAGCGGTAACTCTGTGAGATGATTTCACAGAACACAAAGAAGTTTCTCAGAAAGCTTCTTTCTCTTTGTTATCGGAGGATATTTCCTTTGGCCCTATAGTCTCCAAAGGGATCCGAAATATCTGTTCTCAGATTCCACAGAAATAAGGCTAGCAAAGAGATCCACGAAATACAGATGTAACTCCATGAGATGAATTAACAGAACACTAAGCAGTTTCTCAGAAAGCTTCTTTCCAGATTTCATCTGAGGATATTTCCTTTTTCACCATAGCCCTCTATGGGCTTCCAAATATCACTTTGCCAATTCCACAATAACTGTCTTAGCGAAAGGCTTCTGGAGGGGAAAGCTGTAACTCTGTGATATGATTTCACAGAACACAGAGAAGTTTCTCAGAAAGCTTCTTTCTCTTTGTTATCGGAGGATATTTCCTTTGGCCCTATAGTCTCCAAAGGGATCCGAAATATCTGTTCTCAGATTCCACAGAAATAAGGCTAGCAAAGAGATCCACGAAATACAGATGTAACTCTGTGAGATGAATTAACAGAACACTAAGCAGATTCTCAGAAAGCTTCTTTCCAGATTTCCTCTGAGGATATTTCCTTTATCACCATGGCCCTCTAGGGGCTTCCAAATATCACTTTGCCAATTCCACAAGAACTGTCTTAGCGAAAGGCTTCTTGAGGGGAAAGCTGTAACTCTGTGAGATGATTTCACAGAACACAAAGAAGTTTCTCAAAAATCTTCTTTCTCTTTGTTATCGGAGGATATTTCCTTTGGCCCTATAGTCTCCAAAGGGATCCGAAATATCTGTTCTCAGATTCCACAGAAATAAGGCTAGCAAAGAGATCCACGAAATACAGATGTAACTCTGTGAGATGAATTAACAGAACACTCAGCAGTTTCTCAGAAAGCTTCTTTCCAGATTTCATCTGAGGATATTTCCTTTTTCACCATGGCCCTCTATGGGCTTCCAAATATCACTTTGCCAATTCCACAAGAACTGTCTTAGCGAAAGGCTTCTTGAGGGGAAAGCTGTAACTCTGTGAGATGATTTCACAGAACACATGTAGTTTCTCAAAAAGCTTCTTTCTCTTTGTTATCGGAGGATATTTCCTTTGGCCCTATAGTCTCCAAAGGGATCCGAAATATCTGTTCTCAGATTCCACAGAAATAAGGCTAGCAAAGAGATCCACGAAATACACATGTAACTCTGTGAGATGAATTAACAGAACACTCAGCAGTTTCTCAGAAAGCTTCTTTCCAGATTTCCTCTGAGGATATTTCCTTTTTCACCATAGCCCTCTATGGGCTTCCAAATATCACTTTGCCAATTCCACAAGAACTGTCTTAGCGAAAGGCTTCTTGAGGGTAAAGCTGTAACTCTGTGAGATGATTTCACAGAACACAAAGAAGTTTCTCAAAAAGCTTCTTTCTCTTTGTTATCGCAGGATATTTCCTTTGGCCCTATAGTCTCCAAAGGGATCCGAAATATCTGTTCTCAGATTCCACAGAAATAAGGCTAGCAAAGAGATCCACGAAATACAGATGTAACTCTGTGAGATGAATTAACAGAACACTAAGCAGTTTCTCAGAAAGCTTCTTTCCAGATTTCATCTGAGGATATTTCCTTTCTCACCCTAGCCCTCTATGGGCTACCAAATATCACTTTGCCAATTCCACAAGAACTGTCTTAGCGAAAGGCTTCTGGAGGGGAAAGCTGTAACTCTGTGAGATGATTTCACAGAACACAAAGAAGTTTCTCAGAAAACTTCTTTCTCTTTGTTATCGGAGGATATTTCCTTTGTCCCTATAGTCTTCAAAGAGATCCGAAATATCTGTTCTCAGATTCCACAGAAATAAGGCTAGCAAAGAGATCCACGAAATACAGATGTAACTCTGTGAGATGAATTAACAGAACACTAAGCAGTTTCTCAGAAAGCTTCTTTCCAGATTTCCTCTGAGGATATTTCCTTTTTCACCATAGCCCTCTATGGGCTTCCAAATATCACTTTGCCAATTCCACAAGAACTGTCTTAGCGAAAGGCTTCTGGAGGGGAAAGCTGTAACTCTGTGATATGATTTCACAGAACACAGAGAAGTTTCTCAGAAAGCTTCTTTCTCTTTGTTATCGGAGGATATTTCCTTTGGCCCTATAGTCTCCAAAGGGATCCGAAATATCTGTTCTCAGATTCCACAGAAATAAGGCTAGCAAAGAGATCCACGAAATACAGATGTAACTCTGTGAGATGAATTAACAGAACACTAAGCAGATTCTCAGAAAGCTTCTTTCCAGATTTCCTCTGAGGATATTTCCTTTATCACCATGGCCCTCTAGGGGCTTCCAAATATCACTTTGCCAATTCCACAAGAACTGTCTTAGCGAAAGGCTTCTTGAGGGGAAAGCTGTAACTCTGTGAGATGATTTCACAGAACACAAAGAAGTTTCTCAAAAATCTTCTTTCTCTTTGTTATCGGAGGATATTTCCTTTGGCCCTATAGTCTCCAAAGGGATCCGAAATATCTGTTCTCAGATTCCACAGAAATAAGGCTAGCAAAGAGATCCACGAAATACAGATGTAACTCTGTGAGATGAATTAACAGAACACTCAGCAGTTTCTCAGAAAGCTTCTTTCCAGATTTCATCTGAGGATATTTCCTTTTTCACCATGGCCCTCTATGGGCTTCCAAATATCACTTTGCCAATTCCACAAGAACTGTCTTAGCGAAAGGCTTCTTGAGGGGAAAGCTGTAACTCTGTGAGATGATTTCACAGAACACATGTAGTTTCTCAAAAAGCTTCTTTCTCTTTGTTATCGGAGGATATTTCCTTTGGCCCTATAGTCTCCAAAGGGATCCGAAATATCTGTTCTCAGATTCCACAGAAATAAGGCTAGCAAAGAGATCCACGAAATACACATGTAACTCTGTGAGATGAATTAACAGAACACTCAGCAGTTTCTCAGAAAGCTTCTTTCCAGATTTCCTCTGAGGATATTTCCTTTTTCACCATGGCCCTCTATGTGCTTACAAATATCACTTTGCAAATTCCACAAGAACTGTCTTAGCGAAAGGCTTCTTGAGGGGAAAGCTGTAACTCTGTGAGTTGATTTCACAGAACACAAAGAAGTTTCTCCGAAAGCTTGTTTCTCTTTGTTATCGGAGGATATTTCCTTTGGCCCTATAGTCTTCAAAGGGATCCGAAATATCTGTTCTCAGATTACACAGAAATAAGGCTAGCAAAGAGATCCACGAAATACAGATGTAACTCTGTGAGATGAATTAACAGAACACTAAGCAGTTTCTCAGAAAGCTGCTTTCCAGATTTCATCTGAGGATATTTCCTTTTTCACCGTAGCCCTCTATGGGCTTCCAAATATCACTTTGCCAATTCCACAACAAATGTCTTAGCGAAAGGCTTCTTGAGGGGAAAGCTGTAACTCTGTGAGTTGATTTCACAGAACACAAAGAAGTTTCTCAGAAAGCTTCTTTCTCTTTGTTATCGGAGGATATTTCCTTTGGCCCTATAGTCTTCAAAGGGATCCGAAATATCTGTTCTCAGATTCCACAGAAATAAGGCTAGCAAAGAGATCCACGAAATACACATGTAACTCTGTGAGATGAATTAACAGAACACTAAGCAGTTTCTAAGAAAGCTTCTTTCCAGATTTCATCTGAGGATATTTCCTTTTTCACCATAGCCCTCTAGGGGCTTCCAAATATCACTTTGCCAATTCCACAAGAACTGTCTTAGCGAAAGGCTTCTTGAGGGGAAAGCTGTACCTCGGTGAGACGATTTCACAAAACACAAAGAAGTTTCTCAAAAAGCTTCCTTCTCTTTGTTATCGGAGGATATTTCCTTTGGCCCTATAGTCTTCAAAGGGATCCGAAATATCTGTTCTCAGATTCCACAGAAATAAGGCTAGCAAAGAGATCCACGAAATACAGATGTAACTCTGTGAGATGAATTAACAGAACACTAAGCAGTTTCTCAGAAAGCTTCTTTCCAGATTTCATCTGAGGATATTTCCTTTTTCACCATAGCCCTCTATGGGCTTCCAAATATCACTTTGCCAATTCCAAAAGAACTGTCTTAGCGAAAGGCTTCTTAAGGGGAAAGCTGTAACTCTGTGAGATGATTTCACAGAACACAAAGAAGTTTCTCAAAAAGCTTCTTTCTCTTTGTTATCGGAGGATATTTCCTTTGGCCCTATAGTCTCCAAAGGGATCCGAAATATCTGTTCTCAGATTCCACAGAAATAAGGCTAGCAAAGAGATCCACCAAATACAGATGTAACTCTGTGAGATGAATTAACAGAACACTAAGCAGTTTCTCAGAAAGCTTCTTTCCAGATTTCCTCTGAGGATATTTCCTTTTTCACCATGGCCCTCTATGGGCTTCGAAATATCACTTTGCCAATTCCACAAGAACTATCTTAGCGAAAGGCTTCTTGAGGGGAAAGCTGTAACTCTGTGAGATGATTTCACAGAACACAAAGAAGTTTCTCAAAAATCTTCTTTCTCTTTGTTATCGTAGGATATTTCCTTTGGCCCTATAGTCTCCAAAGGGATCGGAAATATCTGTTCTCAGATTCCACAGAAATAAGGCTAGCAAAGAGATCCACGAAATACAGATGTAACTCTGTGAGATGAATTAACAGAACACTCAGCAGTTTCTCAGAAAGCTTCTTTCCAGATTTCATCTGAGGATATTTCCTTTTTCACCATGGCCCTCTATGGGCTTCCAAATATCACTTTGCCAATTCCACAAGAACTGTCTTAGCGAAAGGCTTCTTGAGGGGAAAGCTGTAACTCTGTGAAATGATTTCACAGAACACAAAGAAGTTTCCCAAAAAGCTTCTTTCTCTTGGTTATCGGAGGATATTTCCTTTGGCCCTATAGTCTCCAAAGGGATCCGAAATATCTGTTCTCAGATTCCATAGAAATAAGGCTAGCAAAGAGATCCACGAAATACAGATGTAACTCTGTGAGATGAATTAACAGAACACTAAGCAGTTTCTCAGAAAGCTTCTTTCCAGATTTCATCTGAGGATATTTCCTTTTTCACCATAGCCCTCTATGGGCTTCCAAATATCACTTTGCCAATTCCACAAGAACTGTCTTAGCGAAAGGCTTCTGGAGGGGAAAGCTGTAACTCTGTGATATGATTTCACAGAACACAAAGAAGTTTCTCAGAACGCTTCTTTCTCTTTGTTATCGGAGGATATTTCCTTTGGCCCTATAGTCTTCAAAGGGATCCGAAATATCTGTTCTCAGATTCCACAGAAATAAGGCTAGCAAAGAGATCCACGAAATACAGATGTAACTCTGTGAGATGAATTAACAGAACACTAAGCAGTTTCTCAGAAAGCTTCTTTCCAGATTTCATCTGAGGATATTTCCTTTTTCACCATAGCCCTCTATGGGCTTCCAAATAACACTTTGCCAATTCCACAAGAACTGTCTTAGCGAAAGGCTTCTTGAGGGGAAAGCTGTAACTCTGTGAGATGATTACACAGAACACAAAGAAGTTTCTCAGAAAGCTTCTTTCTCTTTGTTATCGGAGGATATTTCCTTTGGCCCTATAGTCTCCAAAGGGATCCGAAATATCTGTTCTCAGATTCCACAGAAATAAGGCTAGCAAAGAGATCCACGAAATACAGATGTAACTCTGTGAGATGAATTAAGAGAACACTAAGCAGTTTCTCAGAAAGCTTCTTTCCAGATTTCATCTGAGGATATTTCCTTTTTCACCATGGCCCTCTATGGGCTTCCAAATATCACTTTGCCAATTCCACAAGAACTGTCTTAGCGAAAGGCTTCTTGAGGGGAAAGCTGTAACTCTGTGAGATGATTTCACAGAACACAAAGAAGTTTCTCAAAAAGCTTCTTTCTCTTTGTTATCAGAGGATATTCCCTTTGGCCCTATACTCTCCAAAGGGATCCGAAATATCTGTTCTCAGATTCCACAGAAATAAGGCGAGCAAAGAGATCCACGAAATACAGATGTAACTCTGTGAGATGAATTGACAGAACACTCAGCAGTTTCTCAGAAATCTTCTTTCCAGATTTCCTCTGAATATTTCCTTTCTCACCCTAGCCCTCTATGGGCTACCAAATATCACTTTGCCAATTCCACAAGAACTGTCTTAGCGAAAGGCTTCTTGAGGGGTAAGCTGTAACTCTGTGAAATGATTTCACAGAACACAAAGAAGTTTCTCAGAAAACTTCTTTCTCTTTGTTATCGGAGGATATTTCCTTTGGCCCTATAGTCTTCATAGGGATCCGAAATATCTGTTCTCAGATTCCACAGAAATAAGGCTAGCAAAGAGATCCAAGAAATACAGATGTAACTCTGTGAGATGAATTAACAGAACACTTAGTACTTTCTCAGAAAGCTTCTTTCCAGATTTCATCTGAGGATATTTCCTTTTTCACCATAGCCCTCTATGGGCTACCAAATATCACTTTGCCAATTCCACAAGAACTGTCTTAGCGAAAGGCTTCTTGAGGGGAAAGCTGTAACTCTGTGAGATGATTTCACAGAACAGAAAGAAGTTTCTCAGAAAGCTTCTTTCTCTTTGTTATCAGAGGATATTTCCTATGGCCCTATAGTCTCCAAAGGGATCCGAAATATCTGTTCTCAGATTCCACAGAAATAAGGCTAGCAAAGAGATCCACGAAATACACATCTAACTCTGTGAGATGAGTTAACAGAACACTATGCAGTTTCTCAGAAAGCTTCTTTCCAGATTTCCTCTGAGGATATTTCCTTTTTCAACATCGCCCTCTATGGGCTTCCAAATATCACATTGCCAATTCCACAAGAACTGTCTTAGCGAATGGCTTCTTGAGGGGAAAGCTGTAACTCTGTGAGATGATTTCACAGAACAAAAAGAAGTTTCTCAGAAAGCTTCTTTCTCTTTGTTATCGGAGGATATTTCCTTTGGCCCTATAGTCTTCAAAGGGGTCCGAAATATCTGTTCTCAGATTCCACAGAAATAAGGCTAGCAAAGAGATCCACGAAATACAGATGTAACTCTGTGAGATGAATTAACAGAACACTAAGCAGTTTCTCAGAAAGCTTCTTTCCAGATTTCCTCTGAGGATATTTCCTTTTACACCATAGCCCTCTATGGGCTTCCAAATATCACTTTGCCAATTCCACAAGAACTGTCTTAGCGAAAGGCTTCTGGAGGGGAAAGCTGTAACTCTGTGAGATGATTTCACAGAACACAAAGAACTTTCTCAGAAAGCTTCTTTCTCTTTGTATCGGAGGATATTTCCTTTGGCCCTATAGTCTCCAAAGGGATCCGAAATATCTGTTCTCAGATCCAACAGAAATAAGGCTAACAAAGAGATCCACGAAATACAGATGTAACTCTGTGAGATGAATTAACAGAACACTAAGCAGTTTCTCAGAAAGCTTCTTTCCAGATTTCATCTGAGGACATTTCCTTTTTCACCATGGCCCTCTAGGGTCTTCCAAATATCACTTTGCCAATTCCACAAGAACTGTCTTAGCGAAAGGCTTCTTGAGGGGAAAGCTGTAACTCTGTGAGATGATTTCACAGAACACAAAGAAGTTTCTCAAAAAGCTTCTTTCTCTTTGTTATCGGAGGATATTTCCTTTGGCCCTATAGTCTCCAAAGGGATCCGAAATATCTGTTCTGAGATTCCACAGAAATAAGGCTAGCAAAGAGATCCAAGAAATACAGATGTAACTCTGTGAGATGAATTAACGGAACACTCAGCAGTTTCTCAGAAAGCTTCTTTCCAGATTTCCTCTGAGGATATTTCCTTTTTCACCATAGCCCTCTAGGGGCTACCAAATATCACCTTGCCAATTCCACAAGAACTGTCTTAGCGAAAGGCTTCCTGAGGGGAAAGCTGTAACTCTGTGAGATGATTTCACAGAACACAAAGAAGTTTCTCAGAAAGCTTCTTTCTCTTTGTTATCGGAGGATATTTCCTTTGGCCCTATAGTCTCCAAAGGGATCCGAAATATCTGTTCTCAGATTCCACAGAAATAAGGCTAGCAAAGAGATCCACGAAATACACATGTAACTCTGTGAGATGAGTTAACAGAACACTATGCAGTTTCTCAGAAAGCTTCTTTCCAGATTTCCTCTGAGGATATTTCCTTTTTCAACATCGCCCTCTATGGGCTTCCAAATATCACATTGCCAATTCAACAAGAACTGTCTTAGCGAAAGGCTTCTTGAGGGGAAAGCTGTAACTCTGTGAGATGATTTCACAGAACACAAAGAAGTTTCTCAGAAAGCTTCTTTCTCTTTGTTATCGGAAGATATTTCCTTTGGCCCTATAGTCTTCAAAGGGGTCCGAAATATCTGTTCTCAGATTCCACAGAAATAAGGCTAGCAAAGAGATCCACGAAATACAGATGTAACTCTGTGAGATGAATTAACAGAACACTAAGCAGTTTCTCAGAAAGCTTCTTTCCTGATTTCCTCTGAGGATATTTCCTTTTTCACCATAGCCCTCTAAGGGCTTCCAAATATCACTTTGCCAATTCCACAAGAACTGTCTTAGCGAAAGGCTTCTGGAGGGGAAAGCTGTAACTCTGTGAGATGATTTCACAGAACACAAAGAAGTTTCTCAGAAAGCTTCTTTCTCTTTGTTATCGGAGGATATTTCCTTTGGCCCTATAGTCTCCAAAGGGATCCGAAATATCTGTTCTCAGATCCAACAGAAATAAGGCTAGCAAAGAGATCCACGAAATACAGATGTAACTCTGTGAGATGAATTAACAGAACACTAAGCAGTTTCTCCGAAAGCTTCTTTCCAGATTTCATCTGAGGATATTTCCTTTTTCACCATGGCCCTCTATGGGCTTCAAATATCACTTTGCCAATTCCACAAGAACTGTCTTAGCGAAAGGCTTCTGGAGGGGAAAGCTGTAACTCTGTGAGATGATTTCACAGAACACAAAGAAGTTTCTCAAAAAGCTTCTTTCTCTTTGTTATCGGAGGATTTTTCCTTTGGCCCTATAGTCTCCAAAGGGATCCGAAATATCTGTTCTCAGATTCCACAGAAATAAGGCTAGCAAAGAGATCCACGAAATACAGATGTAACTCTGTGAGATGAATTAACAGAACACTAAGCAGTTTCTCAGAAATCTTCTTTCCAGATTTCATCTGAGGATATTTCCTTTTTCACCATAGCCCTCTATGGGCTTCCAAATATCACTTTGCCAATTCCACAAGAACTGTCTTAGCGAAAGGCTTCTGGAGGGGAAAGCTGTAACTCTGTGATATGATTTCACAGAACACAAAGAAGTTTCTCAGAACGCTTCTTTCTCTTTGTTATCGGAGGATATTTCCTTTGGCCCTATAGTCTTCAAAGGGATCCGAAATATCTGCTCTCGGATTCCACAGAAATAAGGCTAGCAAAGAGATCCACGAAATACAGATGTAACTCTGTGAGATGAATTAACAGAACACTAAGCAGTTTCTCAGAAAGCTTCTTTCCAGATTTCATCTGAGGATATTTCCTTTTTCACCATAGCCCTCTATGGGCTTCCAATATCACTTTGCCAATTCCACAAGAACTGTCTTAACGAAAGGCTTCTTGAGGGGAAAGCTGTAACTCTGTGAGATGATTACATAGAACACAAAGAAGTTTCTCAGAAAGCTTCTTTCTCTTTGTTATCGGAGGATATTTCTTTTGGCCCTATAGTCTCCAAAGGGATCCGAAATATCTGTTCTCAGAGTCCACAGAAATAAGGCTAGCAAAGAGATCCACGAAATACAGATGTAACTCTGTGAGATGAATTAACAGAACACTAAGCAGTTTCTCAGACAGCTTCTTTCCAGATTTCATCTGAGGATATTTCCTTTTTCACCATAGCCCTCTATGGGCTTCCAAATATCACTTTGCCAATTCCACAAGAACTGTCTTACCGAAAGGCTTCTTGAGGAGAAAGCTGTAACTCTGTGAGATGATTTCACAGAACACAAAGAAGTTTGTCAGAAAGCTTCTTTCTCTTTGTTATCGGAGGATATTTCCTTTGGCCCTATAGTCTTCAAAGGGATCCGAAATATCTGTTCTCAGATTCCACAGAAAGAAGGCTAGCAAAGAGATCCACGATATACAGATGTAACTCTGTGAGATGAATTAACAGAACACTAAGCAGTTTCTCCGAAAGCTTCTTTCCAGATTTCATCTGAGGATATTTCCTTTTTCACCATAGCCCTCTATGGGCTTCCAAATATCACTTTGCCAATTCCACAAGAACTGTCTTAGCGAAAGGCTTCTTTAGGGGAAAGTTGTAACTCTGTGAGTTGATTTCACAGAACACAAAGAAGTTTCTCCGAAAGCTTCTTTCTCTTTGTTATCGGAGGATATTTCCTTTGGCCCTATAGTCTTCAAAGGGATCCGAAATATATGTTCTCAGATTCCACAGAAATAAGGCTAGCAAAGAGATCCACGAAATACAGATGTAACTCTGTGAGATGAATTAACAGAACACTAAGCAGTTTCTCAGAAAGCTTCTTTCCAGATTTCATCTGAGGATATTTCCTTTTTCACCATAGCCCTCTATGGGCTTCCAAATATCACTTTGCCAATTCCACAAGAAATGTCTTAGCGAAAGGCTTCTTGAGGGGAAAGCTGTAACTCTGTGAGTTGATTTCACAGAACACAAAGAAGTTTCTCAGAAAGCTTCTTTCTCTTTGTTATCGGAGGATATTTCCTTTGGCCCTATAGTCTTCAAAGGGATGCGAAATATCTGTTCTCAGATTCCACAGACATAAGGCTAGCAAAGAGATCCACGAAATACAGATGTAACTCTGTGAGATGAATTAACAGAACACTAAGCAGTTTCTCAGAAAGCTTCTTTCCAGATTTCATCTGAGGATATTTCCTTTTTCACCATAGCCCTCTATGGGCTTCCATTATCACTTTGCCAATTCCACAATAACTGTCTTAGCGAAAGGCTTCTTAAGGGGAAAGCTGTCACTCTGTGAGATGATTTCACAGAACACAAAGAAGTTTCTCAAAAAGCTTCTTTCTCTTTGTTATCGGAGGATATTTCCTTTGGCCCTGTAGTCTCCAAAGGGATCCGAAATATCTGTTCTCAGATTCCACAGAAATAAGGCTAGCAAAGAGATCCACGAAATACAGATGTAACTCTGTTAGATGAATTAACAGAACACTAAGCACTTTCTCAGAAAGCTTCTCTCCAGATTTCCTCTGAGGATATTTCCTTTCTCACCCTAGCCCTCTATGGGCTACCAAATATCACTTTGCCAATTCCACAAGAACTGTCTTAGTGAAAGGCTTCTTGAGGGGAAAGCTGTAACTCTGTGAGATGATTTCACAGAACACAAAGAAGTTTCTCAGAAAACTTCTGTCTCTTTGTTATCGGAGGATATTTCCTTTGTCCCTATAGTCTTCAAAGGGATCCGAAATATCTGTTCTCAGATTCCACAGAAATAAGGCTAGCAAAGAGATCCACGAAATACAGATGTAACTCTGTGAGATGAATTAACAGAACACTAAGCAGTTTCTCAGAAAGCTTCTTTCTAGATTTCCTCTGAGGATATTTCCTTTTTCACCATAGCCCTCTATGGGCTTCCAAATATCACTTTGCCAATTCCACAACAACTGTCTTAGTGAAAGGGTTCTTGAGGGGAAAGCTGTAACTCTGTGAGATGATTTCACAGAACATAAAGAAGTTTCTCAAAAAGCTTCTTTCTCTTTGTTATCAGAGGATATTTCCTTTGGCCCATTAGTCTCCTAAGGGATCCGAAATATCTTTTCTCAGATTCCACAGAGATAAGGCTCGCAAAGAGATCCACGAAATACACATGTAACTCTGTGAGATGAATTAACGGAACACTAAGCAGTTTCTCAGAAAGCTTCTTTCCAGATTTCCTCTGAGGATATTTCCTTTTTCACCATCGCCCTCTATGGGCTTCCAAATATCACTTTGCCAATTCCACAAGAACTGTCTTAGCGAAAGGCTTCTTGAGGGGAAAGCTGTAACTCTGTGAGATGATTTCACAGAACACAAAGACGTTTCTCAGAAAGCTTCTTTCTCTTTGTTATCGGAGGATATTTCCTTTGGCCCTATAGTCTTCAAAGGGATCCGAAATATCTGTTCTCAGATTCCACAGAAATAAGGCTAGCAAAGAGATCCACGAAATAGAGATGTAACTCTGTGAGATGAATTAACAGAACACTAAGCAGTTTCTCAGAAAGCTTCTTTCCAGATTTCATCTGAGGATATTTCCTTTTTCACCATAGCCCTCTGTGGGCTTCCAAATATCACTTTGCCAATTCCACAAGAACTGTCTTAGCGAAAGGCTTCTTGAGGGGAAAGCTGTAACTCTGTGAGATGATTTCACAGAACACAAAGAAGTTTCTCAGAAAGCTTCTTTCTCTTTGTTATCGGAGGATATTTCCTTTGGCCCTATAGTCTCCAAAGGGATCCGAAATATCTGTTCTCAGATTCCACAGAAATAAGGCTAGCAAAGAGATCCACGAAATACAGATGTAACTCTGTGAGATGAATTAACAGAACACTAAGCAGTTTCTCAGAAAGCTTCTTTCCAGATTTCATCTGAGGATATTTCCTTTTTCACCATAGCCCTCTATGGGCTTCCAAATATCACTTTGCCAATTCCACAAGAACTGTCTTAGCGAAAGGCTTCTTGAGGGGAAAGCTGTAACTCTGTGAGATGATTTCACAGAACACAAAGAACTTTCTCAGAAAGCTTCTTTCTCTTTTTTATCGGAGGATATTTCCTTTGGCCCTATAGTCTCCAAAGGGATCCGAAATATCTGTTCTCAGATCCAACAGAAATAAGGCTAGCAAAGAGATCCACGAAATACAGATGTAACTCTGTGAGATGAATTAACAGAACACTAAGCAGTTTCTCAGAAAGCTTCTTTCCAGATTTCATCTGAGGACATTTCCTTTTTCACCATGGCCCTCTAGGGGCTTCCAAATATCACTTTGCCAATTCCACAAGAACTGTCTTAGCGAAAGGCTTCTTGAGGGGAAAGCTGTAACTCTGTGAGATGATTTCACAGAACACAAAGAAGTTTCTCAAAAAGCTTCTTTCTCTTTGTTATCGGAGGATATTTCCTTTGGCCCTATAGTCTCCAAAGGGATCCGAAATATCTGTTCTGAGATTCCACAGAAATAAGGCTAGCAAAGAGATCCACGAAATACAGATGTAACTCTGTGAGATGAATTAACAGAACACTCAGCAGTTTCTCAGAAAGCTTCTTTCCAGATTTCCTCTGAGGATATTTCCTTTTTCACCATAGCCTTCGAAGGGCTTCCAAATATCACTTTGCCAATTCCACAAGAACTGTCTTAGAGAAAGGTTTCTTGAGGGGAAAGCTGTAACTCTGTGAGTTGATTTCACAGAACACAAAGAAGTTTCTCAGAAAGCTTCTTTCTCTTTGTTATCGGAGGATATTTCCTTTGGCCCTATAGTGTTTGAAGGGATCCGAAATATCTGTTCTCAGATTCCACAGAAATAAGGCTAGCAAAGAAATCCACGAAATACAGATGTAACTCTGTGAGATGAATTAACAGAACACTAAGCAGTTTCTCAGAAAGCTTCTTTCCAGATTTCCTCTCAGGATATTTCCTTTTTCACCATAGCCCTCTATGGGCTTCCAAATATCACATTGCCAATTCCACAAGAACTGTCTTAGCGAAAGGCTTCTTGAGGCGAAAGCTGTAATTCTGTGAGATGATTTCACAGAACACAAAGAAATTTCTCAAAAAGCTTCTTTCTCTTTGTTATCGGAGGATATTTCCTTTGGCCCTATAGTCTCCAAAGGGATCCGAAATATCTGTTCTCAGATTCCACAGAAATAAGGCTAGCAAAGAGATCCACGAAATACACATGTAACTCTGTGAGATGAATTAACAGAACACTCAGCAGTTTCTCAGAAAGCTTCTTTCCAGATTTCATCTGAGGATATTTCCTTTTTCACCATAGCCCTCTATGGGCTTCCAAATATCACTTTGCCAATTCCACAAGAACTGTCTTAGCGAAAGGCTTCTTGAGGGGAAAGCTGTAACTCTGTGATATAATTTCACAGAACACAAAGAAGTTTCTCAGAACGCTTCTCTCTCTTTGTTATCGGAGGATATTTCCTTTGGCCCTATAGTCTTCAAAGGGATCCGAAATATCTGTTCTCAGATTCCACAGAAATAAGGCTAGCAAAGAGATCCACGAAATACAGATGTAACTCTGTGAGGTGAATTAACAGAACACTAAGCAGTTTCTCAGAAAGCTTCTTTCCAGATTTCATCTGAGGATATTTCCTTTTTCACCATAGCCCTCTAAGGGCTTCCAAATATCACTTTGCCAATTCCATAAGAACTGTCTTAGCGAAAGGCTTCTTGAGGGGAAAGCTGTAACTCTGTGAGATGATTACACAGAACAAAAAGAAGTTTCTCAGAAAGCTTCTTTCTCTTTGTTATCGGAGGATATTTCCTTTGGCCCTATAGTCTCCAAAGGGATCCGAAATATCTGTTCTCAGATTCCACAGAAATAAGGCTAGCAAAGAGATCCACGAAATACAGATGTAACTCTGTGAGATGAATTAACAGAACACTAAGCAGTTTCTCAGAAAGCTTCTTTCCAGATTTCATCTTAGGATATTTCCTTTTTCACCATGGCCCTCTATGGGCTTCAAATATCACTTTGCCAATTCCACAAGAACTGTCTTAGCGAAAGGCTTCTGGAGGGGAAAGCTGTACCTCTGTGAGATGATTTCACAGAACACAAAGAAGTTTCTCAAAAAGCTTCTTTCTCTTTGTTATCGGAGGATTTTTCCTTTGGCCCTATAGTCTCCAAAGGGATCCGAAAGATCTGTTCTCAGATTCCACAGAAATAAGGCTAGCAAAGAGATCCACGAAATACAGATGTAACTCTGTGAGATGAATTAACAGAACACTTAGCAGTTTCTCAGAAAGCTTCTTTCCAGATTTCATCTGAGGATATTTCCTTTTTCACCATAGCCCTCTATGGGCTTCCAAATATCACTTTGCCAATTCCACAAGAACTGTCTTAGCGAAAGGCTTCTGGAGGGGAAAGCTGTAACTCTGTGATATGATTTCACAGAACACAAAGAAGTTTCTCAGAACGCTTCTTTCTCCTTGTTATCGGAGGATATTTCCTTTGGCCCTATAGTCTTCAAAGGGATCCGAAATATCTGCTCTCAGATTCCACAGAAATAAGGCTAGCAAAGAGATCCACGAAATACATATGTAACTCTGTGAGATGAATTAACAGAACACTAAGCAGTTTCTCAGAAAGCTTCTTTCCAGATTTCATCTGAGGATATTTCCTTTTTCACCATAGCCCTCTATGGGCTTCCAAATATCACTTTGCCAATTCCACAAGAACTGTCTTAACGAAAGGCTTCTTGAGGGGAAAGCTGTAACTCTGTGAGATGATTACACAGAACACAAAGTAGTTTCTCAGAAAGCTTCTTTCTCTTTGTTATCGGAGGATATTTCTTTTGGCCCTAGAGTCTCTAAAGGGATCCGAAATATCTGTTCTCAGATTCCACAGAAATAAGGCTAGCAAAGAGATCCACGAAATACAGATGTAACTCTGTGAGATGAATTAACAGAACACTAAGAAGTTTCTCAGAAAGCTTCTTTCCAGATTTCCTCTGAGGTTATTTCCTTTTTCACCATAGCCCTCTATGGGCTACCAAATATCACTTTGCCAATTCCACAAGAACTGTCTTAGCGAAAGGCTTCTTGAGGGGAAAGCTGTAACTCTGTGAAATGATTTCACGGAACACAAAGAAGTTTCTCAGAAAACTTCTTTCTCTTTGTTATCGGAGGATATTTCCTTTGGCCCTATAGTCTTCAAAGGGATCCGAAATATCTGTTCTCAGATTCCATAGAAATAAGGCTAGCAAAGAGATCCACGAAATACAGATGTAACTCTGTGAGATGAATTAACAGAACACTAAGTACTTTCTCAGAAAGCTTCTTTCCAGATTTCATCTGAGGATATTTCCTTTTTCACCATAGCCCTCTATGGGCTTCCAAATATCACTTTGCCAATTCCACAAGAACTGTCTTAGCGAAAGGCTTCTTGAGGGGAAAGCTGTAACTCTGTGAGATGATTCACAGAACACAAAGAAGTTTCTCAGAAAGCTTCTTACTCTTTTTTATCGGAGGATATTTCCTTTGGCCCTATAGTCTTCAAAGGGATCCGAAATATCTGTTCTCAGATTCCACAGAAATAAGGCTAGCAAAGCGATCCACGAAATACAGATGTATCTCTGTGAAATGAATTAACAGAACACTAAGCAGTTTCTCAGAAAGCTTCTTTCCAGATTTCATCTGGGGATATTTCCTTTTTCACCATAGCCCTCTATGGGCTTCCAAATATCACTTTGCCAATTCCACAAGAACTGTCTTAGCGAAAGGCTTCTTGAGGGGAAAGCTGTAACTCTGTGAGATGATTTCAAAGAACACAAAGAAGTTTCTCAAAAAGCTTCTTTCTGTTTGTTATCGGAGGATATTTCCTTTGGCCCTATAGTCTCCAAAGGGATCCGAAATATATGTTCTCAGATTCCACAGAAATAAGGCTAGCAAAGAGATCCACGAAATACAGATGTAACTCTGTGAGATGAATTAACAGAACACTAAGCAGTTTCTAGAAAGCTTCTTTCCAGATTTCATCTGAGGATATTTCCTTTTTCACCATAGCCCTCTACGGGCTTCCAAATATCACTTTGCCAATTCCACAAGAACTGTGTTAGCGAAAGGCTTCTTGAGGGGAAAGCTGTAACTCTGTGAGTTGATTTCACAGAACACAAAGAAGTTTCTACGAAAGCTTCTTTCTCTATGTTATCGGAGGATATTTCCTGTGGCCCTATAATCTTCAAAGGGATCCGAAATATCTGTTCTCATATTCCACAGAAATAAGGCTAGCAAAGAGATCCACGAAATACAGATGTAACTCTGTGAGATGTATTAACAGAACACTAAGCAGTTTCTCAGAAAGCTTCTTTCCAGATTTCATCTGAGGATATTTCCTTTTTCACCATAGCCCTCTATGGGCTTCCAAATATCACTTTGCCAATTCCACAAGAAATGTCTTAGCGAAAGGCTTCTTGAGGGGAAAGCTGTAACTCTGTGAGTTGATTTCACAGAACACAAAGAAGTTTCTCAGAAAGCTTCTTTTTTTGTTATCGGAGGATATTTCCTTTGGCCCTATAGTCTCCAAAGGGATCCGAAATATCTGTTCTCAGATTCCACAGAAATAAGGCTAGCAAAGAGATCCACGAAATACAGATGTAACTCTGTGAGATGAATTAACAGAACACTCAGCAGATTCTCAGAAAGCTTCTTTCCAGATTTCATCAGAGGATATTTCCTTTTTCACCATAGCCCTCTATGGGCTTCGAAATATCACTTTGCCAATTCCACAAAAACTGTCTTAGCGAAAGGCTTTTTGAGGGGAAAGCTGTAACTCTGTGAGATGATTTCAAAGAACACAAAGAAGTTCCTCAAAAAGCTTCTTTCTCTTTGTTATCGGAGGATATTTCCTTTGGTCCTATAGTCTCCAAAGGGATCCGATATATCTGTTCTCAGATTCCACAGAAATAAGGCTACCAAAGAGATCCACGAAATACAGATGTAACTCTGTGAGATGAATTAACAGAACACTAAGCAGTTTCTCAGAAAGCTTCTTTCCAGATTTCATCTGAGGATATTTCCTTTTTCACCATAGCCCTCTTTGGGCTTCCAAATATCACTTTGCCAATTCCACAAGAACTGTCTTAGCGAAACACTTCTTCAGGGGAAGGCTGTAACTCTGTGAGATGATTTCAAAGAACACAAAGAAGTTTCTCAAAAAGCTTCTTTCTCTTTGTTATCGGAGGAGATTTCCTTTGGCCCTATAGTCTAAAAAAGGGATCCGAAATATCTGTTCTCAGATTCCACAGAAATAAGGCTAGCAAAGAGATCCACGAAATACAGATGTAACTCTATGAGATGAATTAACAGAACACTAAGCAGTTTCTCAGAAAGCTTCTTTCCAGATTTCCTCTGAGGATATTTCCTTTTTCAACATCGCCCTCTATGGGCTTCCAAATATCACATTACCAATTCCACAAGAACTGTCTTAGCGAAAGGCTTCTTGAGGGGAAAGCTGTAAGTCTGTGAGATGATTTCACAGAACACAAAGAAGTTTATCAGAAAGCTTCTTTCTCTTTGTTATCGGAAGATATTTCCTTTGGCCCTATTGTCTTCAAAGGGGTCCGAAATATCTGTTCTCAGATTCCACAGAAATAAGGCTAGCAAAGAGATCCACGAAATACAGATGTAACTCTGTGAGATGAATTAACAGAACACTAAGCAGTTTCTCAGAAAGCTTCTTTCCAGATTTCATCTGAGGATATTTCCTTTTTCACCATAGCCCTCTATGAGCTTCCAAATATCACTTTGCCAATTCCACAAGAACTGTCTTAGCGAAAGGCTTCTGGAGGGGAAAGCTGTAACTCTGTGATATGATTTCACAGAACACAAAGAAGTTTCTCAGAACGCTTCTTTCTCCTTGTTATCGGAGGATATTTCCTTTGGCCCTATATTCTTCAAAGGGATCCGAAATATCTGTTCTCAGATTCCACAGAAATAAGGCTAGCAAAGAGATCCACGAAATACAGATGTAACTCTGTGAGATGAATTAACAGAACACTAAGCAGTTTCTCAGAAAGCTTCTTTCCAGATTTCATCTGAGGATATTTCCTTTTTCACCATAGCCCTCTAAGGGCTTCCAAATAACACTTTGCCAATTCCACAAGAACTGTCTTAGCGAAAGGCTTCTTGAGGGGAAAGCTGTAACTCTGTGAGATGATTACACAGAACACAAAGAAGTTTCTCAGAAAGCTTCTTTCTCTTTGTTATCGGAGGATATTTCCTTTGGCCCTATAGTCTCCAAAGGGATCCGAAATATCTGTTCTCAGATTCCACAGAAATAAGGCTAGCAAAGAGATCCACGAAATACAGATGTAACTCTGTGAGATGAATTAACAGAACACTAAGCAGTTTCTCAGAAAGCTTCTTTCCAGATTTCATCTGAGGATATTTCCTTTTTCACCATGGCCCTCTATGGGCTTCCAAATATCACTTTGCCATTTCCACAAGAACTGTCTTAGCGAAAGGCTTCTTGAGGGGAAAGCTGTAATTCTGTGAGATGATTTCACAGAACACAAAGAAGTTTCTCAAAAAGCTTCTTTCTCTTTGTTATCGGAGGATATTTCCTTTGGCCCTATAGTCTCCAAAGGGATCCGAAATATCTGTTCTGAGATTCCACAGAAATAAGGCTAGCAAAGAGATCCACGAAATACAGATGTAACTCTGTGAGATGAATTAACAGAACACTAAGCCGTTTCTCAGAAAGCTTCTTTCCAGATTTCATCTGAGGATATTTCCTTTTTCACCATAGCCCTCTATGGGCTTCCAAATATCACATTGCCAATTCCACAAGAACTGTCGTAGCGAAAGGCTTCTTGAGGGGAAAGCTGTAACTCTGTGAGATGATTTCAAAGAACACAAAGAAGTTTCTCAAAAAGCTTCTTTCTCTTTGTTATCGGAGGATATTTCCTTTGGCCCTATAGTCTCCAAAGGGATCCGAAATATCTGTTCTCAGATTCCACAGAAATAAGGCTAGCAAAGAGATCCACGAAATACAGATGTAACTCTGTGAGATGAATTAACAGAACACTAAGCAGTTTCTCAGAAAGCTTCTTTCCAGATTTCCTCTGAGGATATTTCCTTTTTCACCATCGCCCTCTATGGGCTTCCAAATATCACTTTGCCAATTCCACAAGAACTGTCCTAGCGAAAGGCTTCTTGAGGGGAAAGCTGTAACTCTGTGAGTTGATTTCACAGAACACAAAGAAGTTTCTCAGAAAACTTCTTTCTCTTTGTTATCGGAGGATATTTCCTTTGGCCCTATAGTCTTCAAAGGGATCCGAAATATCTGTTCTCCGATTCCACAGAAATAAGGCTAGCAAAGAGATCCACGAAATACAGATATAACTCTGTGAGATGAATTAACAGAACACTAAGCAGTTTCTCAGAAAGCTTCTTTCCAGATTTCATCTGAGGATATTTCCTTTTTCACCATAGCCCTCTATGGGCTTCCAAATATCATTTTGCCAATTCCACAAGAACTGTCTTAGCGAAAGGCTTCTTGAGGGGAAAGCTGTAACTCTGTGAGTTGATTTCACAGAAGACAAAGAAGTTTCTCCGAAAGCTTCCTTCTCTTTGTTATCGGAGGATATTTCCTTTGGCCCTATAGTCTCCAAAGGGATCCGAAATATCTGTTCTCAGATTCCACAGAAATAAGGCTAGCAAAGAGATCCACGACATACAGATGTAACTCTGTGAGATGAATTAACAGAACACTAAGCAGTTTCTCAGAAAGCTTCTTTCCAGATTTCCTCTGAGGATATTTCCTTTTTCAACATCGCCCTCTATGGGCTTCCAAATATCACATTGCCAATTCCACAAGAACTGTCTTAGCGAAAAGCTTCTTGAGGTGAAAGCTGTAACTCTGTGAGATGATTTCACAGAACACAAAGAAGTTTCTCAGAAAGCTTCTTTCTCTTTGTTATCGGAAGATATTTCCTTTGGCCCTATTGTCTTCAAAGGGGTCCGAAATATCTGTTCTCAGATTCCACAGAAATAAGGCTAGCAAAGAGATCCACGAAATACAGATGTAACTCTGTGAGATGAATTAACAGAACACTAAGCAGTTTCTCAGAAAGCTTCTTTCCAGATTTCCTCTGAGGATATTTCCTTTTTCACCATAGCCCTCTATGGGCTTCCAAATATCACTTTGCCAATTCCACAAGAACTGTCTTAGCGAAAGGCTTCTTGAGGGGAAAGCTGTAACTCTGTGAGATGATTTCACAGAACACAAAGAAGTTTCTCAGAAAGCTTGTTTCTCTTTGTTATCGGAGGATATTTCCTTTGGCCCTATAGTCTCCAAAGGGATCCGAAATATCTGTTCTCAGATTCCACAGAAATAAGGCTAGCAAAGAGATCCACGAAATACAGATGTAACTCTGTGAGATGAATTAACAGAACACTAAGCAGTTTCTCAGAAAGCTTCTTTCCAGATTTCATCTGAGGATATTTCCTTTTTCACCATAGCCCTCTATGGGCTTCCAAATATCACTTTGCCAATTCCACAAGAACTGTCTTAGCGAAAGGCTTCTTGAGGGGAAAGCTGTAACTCTGTGAGATGATTTCAAAGAACACAAAGAAGTTTCTCAAAAAGCTTCTTTCTCTTTGTTATCGAAGGATATTTCCTTTGGCCCTATAGTCTCCAAAGGGATCCGAAATATCTGTTCTCAGATTCCACAGAAATAAGGCTAGCAAAGAGATCCACGACATACAGATGTAACTCTGTGAGATGAATTAACAGAACACTAAGCAGTTTCTCAGAAAGCTTCTTTCCAGATTTCCTCTGAGGATATTTCCTTTTTCAACATCGCCCTCTATGGGCTTCCAAATATCACATTGCCAATTCCACAAGAAAGGTCTTAGCGAAAAGCTTCTTGAGGGGAAAGCTGTAACTCTGTGAGATGATTTCACAGAACACAAAGAAGTTTCTCAGAAAGCTTCTTTCTCTTTGTTATCGGAAGATATTTCCTTTGGCCCTATTGTCTTCAAAGGGGTCCGAAATATCTGTTCTCAGATTCCACAGAAATAAGGCTAGCAAAGAGATCCACGAAATACAGATGTAACTCTGTGAGATGAATTAACAGAACACTAAGCAGTTTCTCAGAAAGCTTCTTTCCAGATTTCCTCTGAGGATATTTCCTTTTTCACCATAGCCCTCTATGGGCTTCCAAATATCACTTTGCCAATTCCACAAGAACTGTCTTAGCGAAAGGCTTCTTGAGGGGAAAGCTGTAACTCTGTGAGATGATTTCACAGAACACAAAGAAGTTTCTCAGAAAGCTTCTTTCTCTTTGTTATCGGAGGATATTTCCTTTGGCCCTATAGTCTCCAAAGGGATCCGAAATATCTGTTCTCAGATTCCACAGAAATAAGGCTAGCAAAGAGATCCACGAAATACAGATGTAACTCTGTGAGATGAATTAACAGAACACTAAGCAGTTTCTCAGAAAGCTTCTTTCCAGATTTCATCTGAGGATATTTCCTTTTTCACCATAGCCCTCTATGGGCTTCCAAATATCACTTTGCCAATTCCACAAGAACTGTCTTAGCGAAAGGCTTCTTGAGGGGAAAGCTGTAACTCTGTGAGATGATTTCAAAGAACACAAAGAAGTTTCTCAAAAAGCTTCTTTCTCTTTGTTATCGGAGGATATTTCCTTTGGCCCTATAGTCTCCAAAGGGATCCGAAATATCTGTTCTCAGATTCCACAGAAATAAGGCTAGCAAAGAGATCCACGACATACAGATGTAACTCTGTGAGATGAATTAACAGAACACTAAGCAGTTTCTCAGAAAGCTTCTTTCCAGATTTCCTCTGAGGATATTTCCTTTTTCAACATCGCCCTCTATGGGCTTCCAAATATCACATTGCCAATTCCACAAGAACTGTCTTAGCGAAAAGCTTCTTGAGGGGAAAGCTGTAACTCTGTGAGATGATTTCACAGAACACAAAGAAGTTTCTCAGAAAGCTTCTTTCTCTTTGTTATCGGAAGATATTTCCTTTGGCCCTATAGTCTTCAAAGGGGTCCGAAATATCTGTTCTCAGATTCCACAGAAATAAGGCTAGCAAAGAGATCCACGAAATACAGATGTAACTCTGTGAGATGAATTAACAGAACACTAAGCAGTTTCTCAGAAAGCTTCTTTCCAGATTTCCTCTGAGGATATTTCCTTTTTCACCATCGCCCTCTATGGGCTTCCAAATATCACTTTGCCAATTCCACAAGAACTGTCCTAGCGAAAGGCTTCTTGAGGGGAAAGCTGTAACTCTGTGAGTTGATTTCACAGAACACAAAGAAGTTTCTCAGAAAACTTCTTTCTCTTTGTTATCGGAGGATATTTCCTTTGGCCCTATAGTCTTCAAAGGGATCCGAAATATCTGTTCTCAGATTCCACAGAAATAAGGCTAGCAAAGAGATCCACGAAATACAGATATAACTCTGTGAGATGAATTAACAGAACACTAAGCAGTTTCTCAGAAAGCTTCTTTCCAGATTTCATCTGAGGATATTTCCTTTTTCACCATAGCCCTCTATGGGCTTCCAAATATCACTTTGCCAATTCCACAAGAACTGTCTTAGCGAAAGGCTTCTTGAGGGGAAAGCTGTAACTCTGTGAGTTGATTTCACAGAAGACAAAGAAGTTTCTCCGAAAGCTTCCTTCTCTTTGTTATCGGAGGATATTTCCTTTGGCGCTATAGTCTTCAAAGGGATCCGAAATATCTGTTCTCAGATTCCACAGAAATAAGGCTAGCAAAGAGATCCACGAAATACAGATGTAACTCTGTGAGATGAATTAACAGAACACTAAGCAGTTTCTCAGAAAGCTTCTTTCCAGATTTCATCTGAGGATATTTCCTTTTTCACCATGGCCCTCTATGGGCTTCCAAATATCACTTTGCCAATTCCACAAGAACTGTCTTAGCGAAAGGCTTCTTGAGGGGAAAGCTGTAACTCTGTGAGATGATTTCAGAGAACACAAAGAAGTTTCTCAAAAAGCTTCTTTCTCTTTGTTATCGGAGGATATTTCCTTTGGCCCTATAGTCTCCAAAGGGATCCGAAATATCTGTTCTCAGATTCCACAGAAATAAGGCTAGCAAAGAGATCCACGAAATACAGATGTCACTCTGTGAGATGAATTAACAGAACACTAAGCAGTTTCTCAAAAAGCTTCTTTCCAGATTTCCTCTGAGGATATTTCCTTTTTCACCATAGCCCTCTATGGGCTTCCAAATATCACTTTGCCAATTCCACAAGAACTGTCTAGCGAAAGGCTTCTTGAGGCGAAAGCTGTAACTCTGTGAGATGATTTCACAGAACACAAAGAAGTTTCTCAGAAAGCTTCTTTCTCTTTGTTATCGGAGGATATTTCCTTTGGCCCTATAGTCTTCAAAGGGATCCGAAATGTCTGTTCTCAGATTCCACAGAAATAAGGCTAGCAAAGAGATCCACGAAATACAGATGTAACTCTGTGAGATGAATTAACAGAACAGTAAGCAGTTTCTCAGAAAGCTTCTTTCCAGATTTCATCTGAGGATATTTCCTTTTTCACCATAGCCCTCTATGGGCTTCCAAATATCACTTTGCCAATTCCACAAGAAATGTCTTAGCGAAAGGCTTCTTGAGGGGAAAGCTGTAACTCTGTGAGTTGATTTCACAGAACACAAAGAAGTTTCTCAAAAAGCTTCTTTCTCTTTGTTATCGGAGGATATTTCCTTTGGCCCTATAGTCTCCAAAGGGATCCGAAATATCTGTTCTCAGATTCCACAGAAATAAGGCTAGCAAAGAGATCCACGACATACAGATGTAACTCTGTGAGATGAATTAACAGAACACTAAGCAGTTTCTCAGAAAGCTTCTTTCCAGATTTCCTCTGAGGATATTTCCTTTTTCAACATCGCCCTCTATGGGCTTCCAAATATCACATTGCCAATTCCACAAGAACTGTCTTAGCGAAAAGCTTCTTGAGGGGAAAGCTGTAACTCTGTGAGATGATTTCACAGAACACAAAGAAGTTTCTCAGAAAGCTTCTTTCTCTTTGTTATCGGAAGATATTTCCTTTGGCCCTATAGTCTTCAAAGGGGTCCGAAATATCTGTTCTCAGATTCCACAGAAATAAGGCTAGCAAAGAGATCCACGAAATACAGATGTAACTCTGTGAGATGAATTAACAGAACACTAAGCAGTTTCTCAGAAAGCTTCTTTCCAGATTTCCTCTGAGGATATTTCCTTTTTCACCATCGCCCTCTATGGGCTTCCAAATATCACTTTGCCAATTCCACAAGAACTGTCCTAGCGAAAGGCTTCTTGAGGGGAAAGCTGTAACTCTGTGAGTTGATTTCACAGAACACAAAGAAGTTTCTCAGAAAACTTCTTTCTCTTTGTTATCGGAGGATATTTCCTTTGGCCCTATAGTCTTCAAAGGGATCCGAAATATCTGTTCTCAGATTCCACAGAAATAAGGCTAGCAAAGAGATCCACGAAATACAGATATAACTCTGTGAGATGAATTAACAGAACACTAAGCAGTTTCTCAGAAAGCTTCTTTCCAGATTTCATCTGAGGATATTTCCTTTTTCACCATAGCCCTCTATGGGCTTCCAAATATCACTTTGCCAATTCCACAAGAACTGTCTTAGCGAAAGGCTTCTTGAGGGGAAAGCTGTAACTCTGTGAGTTGATTTCACAGAAGACAAAGAAGTTTCTCCGAAAGCTTCCTTCTCTTTGTTATCGGAGGATATTTCCTTTGGCGCTATAGTCTTCAAAGGGATCCGAAATATCTGTTCTCAGATTCCACAGAAATAAGGCTAGCAAAGAGATCCACGAAATACAGATGTAACTCTGTGAGATGAATTAACAGAACACTAAGCAGTTTCTCAGAAAGCTTCTTTCCAGATTTCATCTGAGGATATTTCCTTTTTCACCATGGCCCTCTATGGGCTTCCAAATATCACTTTGCCAATTCCACAAGAACTGTCTTAGCGAAAGGCTTCTTGAGGGGAAAGCTGTAACTCTGTGAGATGATTTCAGAGAACACAAAGAAGTTTCTCAAAAAGCTTCTTTCTCTTTGTTATCGGAGGATATTTCCTTTGGCCCTATAGTCTCCAAAGGGATCCGAAATATCTGTTCTCAGATTCCACAGAAATAAGGCTAGCAAAGAGATCCACGAAATACAGATGTCACTCTGTGAGATGAATTAACAGAACACTAAGCAGTTTCTCAAAAAGCTTCTTTCCAGATTTCCTCTGAGGATATTTCCTTTTTCACCATAGCCCTCTATGGGCTTCCAAATATCACTTTGCCAATTCCACAAGAACTGTCTAGCGAAAGGCTTCTTGAGGCGAAAGCTGTAACTCTGTGAGATGATTTCACAGAACACAAAGAAGTTTCTCAGAAAGCTTCTTTCTCTTTGTTATCGGAGGATATTTCCTTTGGCCCTATAGTCTTCAAAGGGATCCGAAATGTCTGTTCTCAGATTCCACAGAAATAAGGCTAGCAAAGAGATCCACGAAATACAGATGTAACTCTGTGAGATGAATTAACAGAACAGTAAGCAGTTTCTCAGAAAGCTTCTTTCCAGATTTCATCTGAGGATATTTCCTTTTTCACCATAGCCCTCTATGGGCTTCCAAATATCACTTTGCCAATTCCACAAGAAATGTCTTAGCGAAAGGCTTCTTGAGGGGAAAGCTGTAACTCTGTGAGTTGATTTCACAGAACACAAAGAAGTTTCTCAAAAAGC
Organism: Macaca mulatta; assembly: GCF_049350105.2. Lineage (NCBI taxonomy): Eukaryota > Metazoa > Chordata > Mammalia > Primates > Cercopithecidae > Macaca > Macaca mulatta. The sequence goes on from NC_133412.1 coordinate 67,396,327, forward strand.
TTCTTTCTCTTTGTTATCGGAGGATATTTCCTTTGGCCCTATAGTCTCCAAAGGGATCCGAAATATCTGTTCTCAGATTCCACAGAAATAAGGCTAGCAAAGAGATCCACGACATACAGATGTAACTCTGTGAGATGAATTAACAGAACACTAAGCAGTTTCTCAGAAAGCTTCTTTCCAGATTTCCTCTGAGGATATTTCCTTTTTCAACATCGCCCTCTATGGGCTTCCAAATATCACATTGCCAATTCCACAAGAACTGTCTTAGCGAAAAGCTTCTTGAGGGGAAAGCTGTAACTCTGTGAGATGATTTCACAGAACACAAAGAAGTTTCTCAGAAAGCTTCTTTCTCTTTGTTATCGGAAGATATTTCCTTTGGCCCTATTGTCTTCAAAGGGGTCCGAAATATCTGTTCTCAGATTCCACAGAAATAAGGCTAGCAAAGAGATCCACGAAATACAGATGTAACTCTGTGAGATGAATTAACAGAACACTAAGCAGTTTCTCAGAAAGCTTCTTTCCAGATTTCCTCTGAGGATATTTCCTTTTTCACCATAGCCCTCTATGGGCTTCCAAATATCACTTTGCCAATTCCACAAGAACTGTCTTAGCGAAAGGCTTCTTGAGGGGAAAGCTGTAACTCTGTGAGATGATTTCACAGAACACAAAGAAGTTTCTCAGAAAGCTTCTTTCTCTTTGTTATCGGAGGATATTTCCTTTGGCCCTATAGTCTCCAAAGGGATCCGAAATATCTGTTCTCAGATTCCACAGAAATAAGGCTAGCAAAGAGATCCACGAAATACAGATGTAACTCTGTGAGATGAATTAACAGAACACTAAGCAGTTTCTCAGAAAGCTTCTTTCCAGATTTTATCTGAGGATATTTCCTTTTTCACCATAGCCCTCTATGGGCTTCCAAATATCACTTTGCCAATTCCACAAGAACTGTCTTAGCGAAAGGCTTCTTGAGGGGAAAGCTGTAACTCTGTGAGATGATTTCAAAGAACACAAAGAAGTTTCTCAAAAAGCTTCTTTCTCTTTGTTATCGGAGGATATTTCCTTTGGCCCTATAGTCTCCAAAGGGATCCGAAATATCTGTTCTCAGATTCCACAGAAATAAGGCTAGCAAAGAGATCCACGAAATACAGATGTAACTCTGTGAGATGAATTAACAGAACACTAAGCAGTTTCTCAGAAATCTTCTTTCCAGATTTCATCTGAGGATATTTCCTTTTTCACCATGGCCCTCTATGGGCTTCCAAATATCACTTTGCCAATTCCACAAGAACTGTCTTAGCGAAAGGCTTCTTGAGGGGAAAGCTGTAACTCTGTGAGATGATTTCAGAGAACACAAAGAAGTTTCTCAAAAAGCTTCTTTCTCTTTGTTATCGGAGGATATTTCCTTTGGCCCTATAGTCTCCAAAGGGATCCGAAATATCTGTTCTCAGATTCCACAGAAATAAGGCTAGCAAAGAGATCCACGAAATACAGATGTCACTCTGTGAGATGAATTAACAGAACACTAAGCAGTTTCTCAAAAAGCTTCTTTCCAGATTTCCTCTGAGGATATTTCCTTTTTCACCATAGCCCTCTATGGGCTTCCAAATATCACTTTGCCAATTCCACAAGAACTGTCTAGCGAAAGGCTTCTTGAGGCGAAAGCTGTAACTCTGTGAGATGATTTCACAGAACACAAAGAAGTTTCTCAGAAAGCTTCTTTCTCTTTGTTATCGGAGGATATTTCCTTTGGCCCTATAGTCTTCAAAGGGATCCGAAATGTCTGTTCTCAGATTCCACAGAAATAAGGCTAGCAAAGAGATCCACGAAATACAGATGTAACTCTGTGAGATGAATTAACAGAACACTAAGCAGTTTCTCAGAAAGCTTCTTTCCAGATTTCATCTGAGGATATTTCCTTTTTCACCATAGCCCTCTATGGGCTTCCAAATATCACTTTGCCAATTCCACAAGAAATGTCTTAGCGAAAGGCTTCTTGAGGGGAAAGCTGTAACTCTGTGAGTTGATTTCACAGAACACAAAGAAGTTTCTCAAAAAGCTTCTTTCTCTTTGTTATCGGAGGATATTTCCTTTGGCCCTATAGTCTCCAAAGGGATCCGAAATATCTGTTCTCAGATTCCACAGAAATAAGGCTAGCAAAGAGATCCACGACATACAGATGTAACTCTGTGAGATGAATTAACAGAACACTAAGCAGTTTCTCAGAAAGCTTCTTTCCAGATTTCCTCTGAGGATATTTCCTTTTTCAACATCGCCCTCTATGGGCTTCCAAATATCACATTGCCAATTCCACAAGAACTGTCTTAGCGAAAAGCTTCTTGAGGGGAAAGCTGTAACTCTGTGAGATGATTTCACAGAACACAAAGAAGTTTCTCAGAAAGCTTCTTTCTCTTTGTTATCGGAAGATATTTCCTTTGGCCCTATTGTCTTCAAAGGGGTCCGAAATATCTGTTCTCAGATTCCACAGAAATAAGGCTAGCAAAGAGATCCACGAAATACAGATGTAACTCTGTGAGATGAATTAACAGAACACTAAGCAGTTTCTCAGAAAGCTTCTTTCCAGATTTCCTCTGAGGATATTTCCTTTTTCACCATAGCCCTCTATGGGCTTCCAAATATCACTTTGCCAATTCCACAAGAACTGTCTTAGCGAAAGGCTTCTTGAGGGGAAAGCTGTAACTCTGTGAGATGATTTCACAGAACACAAAGAAGTTTCTCAGAAAGCTTCTTTCTCTTTGTTATCGGAGGATATTTCCTTTGGCCCTATAGTCTCCAAAGGGATCCGAAATATCTGTTCTCAGATTCCACAGAAATAAGGCTAGCAAAGAGATCCACGAAATACAGATGTAACTCTGTGAGATGAATTAACAGAACACTAAGCAGTTTCTCAGAAAGCTTCTTTCCAGATTTCATCTGAGGATATTTCCTTTTTCACCATAGCCCTCTATGGGCTTCCAAATATCACTTTGCCAATTCCACAAGAACTGTCTTAGCGAAAGGCTTCTTGAGGGGAAAGCTGTAACTCTGTGAGATGATTTCAAAGAACACAAAGAAGTTTCCCAAAAAGCTTCTTTCTCTTTGTTATCGGAGGATATTTCCTTTGGCCCTATAGTCTCCAAAGGGATCCGAAATATCTGTTCTCAGATTCCACAGAAATAAGGCTAGCAAAGAGATCCACGACATACAGATGTAACTCTGTGAGATGAATTAACAGAACACTAAGCAGTTTCTCAGAAAGCTTCTTTCCAGATTTCCTCTGAGGATATTTCCTTTTTCAACATCGCCCTCTATGGGCTTCCAAATATCACATTGCCAATTCCACAAGAACTGTCTTAGCGAAAAGCTTCTTGAGGGGAAAGCTGTAACTCTGTGAGATGATTTCACAGAACACAAAGAAGTTTCTCAGAAAGCTTCTTTCTCTTTGTTATCGGAAGATATTTCCTTTGGCCCTATAGTCTTCAAAGGGGTCCGAAATATCTGTTCTCAGATTCCACAGAAATAAGGCTAGCAAAGAGATCCACGAAATACAGATGTAACTCTGTGAGATGAATTAACAGAACACTAAGCAGTTTCTCAGAAAGCTTCTTTCCAGATTTCCTCTGAGGATATTTCCTTTTTCACCATAGCCCTCTATGGGCTTCCAAATATCACTTTGCCAATTCCACAAGAACTGTCTTAGCGAAAGGCTTCTTGAGGGGAAAGCTGTAACTCTGTGAGATGATTTCACAGAACACAAAGAAGTTTCTCAGAAAGCTTCTTTCTCTTTGTTATCGGAGGATAATTCCTTTGGCCCTATAGTCTCCAAAGGGATCCGAAATATCTGTTCTCAGATTCCACAGAAATAAGGCTAGCAAAGAGATCCACGAAATACAGATGTAACTCTGTGAGATGAATTAACAGAACACTAAGCAGTTTCTCAGAAAGCTTCTTTCCAGATTTCCTCTGAGGATATTTCCTTTTTCACCATCGCCCTCTATGGGCTTCCAAATATCACTTTGCCAATTCCACAAGAACTGTCCTAGCGAAAGGCTTCTTGAGGGGAAAGCTGTAACTCTGTGAGTTGATTTCACAGAACACAAAGAAGTTTCTCAGAAAACTTCTTTCTCTTTGTTATCGGAGGATATTTCCTTTGGCCCTATAGTCTTCAAAGGGGTCCGAAATATCTGTTCTCAGATTCCACAGAAATAAGGCTAGCAAAGAGATCCACGAAATACAGATGTAACTCTGTGAGATGAATTAACAGAACACTAAGCAGTTTCTCAGAAAGCTTCTTTCCAGATTTCCTCTGAGGATATTTCCTTTTTCACCATCGCCCTCTATGGGCTTCCAAATATCACTTTGCCAATTCCACAAGAACTGTCCTAGCGAAAGGCTTCTTGAGGGGAAAGCTGTAACTCTGTGAGTTGATTTCACAGAACACAAAGAAGTTTCTCAGAAAACTTCTTTCTCTTTGTTATCGGAGGATATTTCCTTTGGCCCTATAGTCTTCAAAGGGGTCCGAAATATCTGTTCTCAGATTCCACAGAAATAAGGCTAGCAAAGAGATCCACGAAATACAGATGTAACTCTGTGAGATGAATTAACAGAACACTAAGCAGTTTCTCAGAAAGCTTCTTTCCAGATTTCCTCTGAGGATATTTCCTTTTTCACCATAGCCCTCTATGGGCTTCCAAATATCACTTTGCCAATTCCACAAGAACTGTCTTAGCGAAAGGCTTCTTGAGGGGAAAGCTGTAACTCTGTGAGATGATTTCACAGAACACAAAGAAGTTTCTCAGAAAGCTTCTTTCTCTTTGTTATCGGAGGATAATTCCTTTGGCCCTATAGTCTCCAAAGGGATCCGAAATATCTGTTCTCAGATTCCACAGAAATAAGGCTAGCAAAGAGATCCACGAAATACAGATGTAACTCTGTGAGATGAATTAACAGAACACTAAGCAGTTTCTCAGAAAGCTTCTTTCCAGATTTCCTCTGAGGATATTTCCTTTTTCACCATCGCCCTCTATGGGCTTCCAAATATCACTTTGCCAATTCCACAAGAACTGTCCTAGCGAAAGGCTTCTTGAGGGGAAAGCTGTAACTCTGTGAGTTGATTTCACAGAACACAAAGAAGTTTCTCAGAAAACTTCTTTCTCTTTGTTATCGGAGGATATTTCCTTTGGCCCTATAGTCTTCAAAGGGATCCGAAATATCTGTTCTCAGATTCCACAGAAATAAGGCTAGCAAAGAGATCCACGAAATACAGATATAACTCTGTGAGATGAATTAACAGAACACTAAGCAGTTTCTCAGAAACCTTCTTTCCAGATTTCATCTGAGGATATTTCCTTTTTCACCATAGCCCTCTATGGGCTTCCAAATATCATTTTGCCAATTCCACAAGAACTGTCTTAGCGAAAGGCTTCTTGAGGGGAAAGCTGTAACTCTGTGAGTTGATTTCACAGAAGACAAAGAAGTTTCTCCGAAAGCTTCCTTCTCTTTGTTATCGGAGGATATTTCCTTTGGCGCTATAGTCTTCAAAGGGATCCGAAATATCTGTTCTCAGATTCCACAGAAATAAGGCTAGCAAAGAGATCCACGAAATACAGATGTAACTCTGTGAGATGAATTAACAGAACACTAAGCAGTTTCTCAGAAAGCTTCTTTCCAGATTTCATCTGAGGATATTTCCTTTTTCACCATGGCCCTCTATGGGCTTCCAAATATCACTTTGCCAATTCCACAAGAACTGTCTTAGCGAAAGGCTTCTTGAGGGAAAGCTGTAACTCTGTGAGATGATTTCACAGAACACAAAGAAGTTTCTCAGAAAGCTTCTTTCTCTTTGTTATCGGAGGATAATTCCTTTGGCCCTATAGTCTCCAAAGGGATCCGAAATATCTGTTCTCAGATTCCACAGAAATAAGGCTAGCAAAGAGATCCACGAAATACAGATGTAACTCTGTGAGATGAATTAACAGAACACTAAGCAGTTTCTCAGAAAGCTTCTTTCCAGATTTCCTCTGAGGATATTTCCTTTTTCACCATCGCCCTCTATGGGCTTCCAAATATCACTTTGCCAATTCCACAAGAACTGTCCTAGCGAAAGGCTTCTTGAGGGGAAAGCTGTAACTCTGTGAGTTGATTTCACAGAACACAAAGAAGTTTCTCAGAAAACTTCTTTCTCTTTGTTATCGGAGGATATTTCCTTTGGCCCTATAGACTTCAAAGGGATCCGAAATATCTGTTCTCAGATTCCACAGAAATAAGGCTAGCAAAGAGATCCACGAAATACAGATATAACTCTGTGAGATGAATTAACAGAACACTAAGCAGTTTCTCAGAAACCTTCTTTCCAGATTTCATCTGAGGATATTTCCTTTTTCACCATAGCCCTCTATGGGCTTCCAAATATCATTTTGCCAATTCCACAAGAACTGTCTTAGCGAAAGGCTTCTTGAGGGGAAAGCTGTAACTCTGTGAGTTGATTTCACAGAAGACAAAGAAGTTTCTCCGAAAGCTTCCTTCTCTTTGTTATCGGAGGATATTTCCTTTGGCGCTATAGTCTTCAAAGGGATCCGAAATATCTGTTCTCAGATTCCACAGAAATAAGGCTAGCAAAGAGATCCACGAAATACAGATGTAACTCTGTGAGATGAATTAACAGAACACTAAGCAGTTTCTCAGAAAGCTTCTTTCCAGATTTCATCTGAGGATATTTCCTTTTTCACCATGGCCCTCTATGGGCTTCCAAATATCACTTTGCCAATTCCACAAGAACTGTCTTAGCGAAAGGCTTGTTGAGGGGAAAGCTGTAACTCTGTGAGATGATTTCACAGAACACAAAGAAGTTTCTCAAAAAGCTTCTTTCTCTTTGTTACCGGAGGATATTTCCTTTGGCCCTATAGTCTCCAAAGGGATCCGAAATATCTGTTCTCAGATTCCACAGAAATAAGGCTAGCAAAGAGATCCACGAAATACAGATGTCACTCTGTGAGATGAATTAACAGAACACTAAGCAGTTTCTCAGAAAGCTTCTTTCCAGATTTCCTCTGAGGATATTTCCTTTTTCACCATAGCCCTCTATGGGCTTCCAAATATCACTTTGCCAATTCCACAAGAACTGTCTAGCGAAAGGCTTCTTGAGGCGAAAGCTGTAACTCTGTGAGATGATTTCACAGAACACAAAGAAGTTTCTCAGAAAGCTTCTTTCTCTTTGTTATCGGAGGATATTTCCTTTGGCCCTATAGTCTTCAAAGGGATCCGAAATGTCTGTTCTCAGATTCCACAGAAATAAGGCTAGCAAAGAGATCCACGAAATACAGATGTAACTCTGTGAGATGAATTAACAGAACACTAAGCAGTTTCTCAGAAAGCTTCTTTCCAGATTTCATCTGAGGATATTTCCTTTTTCACCATAGCCCTCTATGGGCTTCCAAATATCACTTTGCCAATTCCACAAGAAATGTCTTAGCGAAAGGCTTCTTGAGGGGAAAGCTGTAACTCTGTGAGTTGATTTCACAGAACACAAAGAAGTTTCTCAAAAAGCTTCTTTCTCTTTGTTATCGGAGGATATTTCCTTTGGCCCTATAGTCTCCAAAGGGATCCGAAATATCTGTTCTCAGATTCCACAGAAATAAGGCTAGCAAAGGGATCCACGACATACAGATGTAACTCTGTGAGATGAATTAACAGAACACTAAGCAGTTTCTCAGAAAGCTTCTTTCCAGATTTCCTCTGAGGATATTTCCTTTTTCAACATCGCCCTCTATGGGCTTCCAAATATCACATTGCCAATTCCACAAGAACTGTCTTAGCGAAAAGCTTCTTGAGGGGAAAGCTGTAACTCTGTGAGATGATTTCACAGAACACAAAGAAGTTTCTCAGAAAGCTTCTTTCTCTTTGTTATCGGAAGATATTTCCTTTGGCCCTATTGTCTTCAAAGGGGTCCGAAATATCTGTTCTCAGATTCCACAGAAATAAGGCTAGCAAAGAGATCCACGAAATACAGATGTAACTCTGTGAGATGAATTAACAGAACACTAAGCAGTTTCTCAGAAAGCTTCTTTCCAGATTTCCTCTGAGGATATTTCCTTTTTCACCATAGCCCTCTATGGGCTTCCAAATATCACTTTGCCAATTCCACAAGAACTGTCTAGCGAAAGGCTTCTTGAGGCGAAAGCTGTAACTCTGTGAGATGATTTCACAGAACACAAAGAAGTTTCTCAGAAAGCATCTTTCTCTTTGTTATCGGAGGATATTTCCTTTGGCCCTATAGTCTTCAAAGGGATCCGAAATGTCTGTTCTCAGATTCCACAGAAATAAGGCTAGCAAAGAGATCCACGAAATACAGATGTAACTCTGTGAGATGAATTAACAGAACACTAAGCAGTTTCTCAGAAAGCTTCTTTCCAGATTTCATCTGAGGATATTTCCTTTTTCACCATAGCCCTCTATGGGCTTCCAAATATCACTTTGCCAATTCCACAAGAAATGTCTTAGCGAAAGGCTTCTTGAGGGGAAAGCTGTAACTCTGTGAGTTGATTTCACAGAACACAAAGAAGTTTCTCAAAAAGCTTCTTTCTCTTTGTTATCGGAGGATATTTCCTTTGGCCCTATAGTCTTCAAAGGGATCCGAAATGTCTGTTCTCAGATTCCACAGAAATAAGGCTAGCAAAGAGATCCACGAAATACAGATGTAACTCTGTGAGATGAATTAACAGAACACTAAGCAGTTTCTCAGAAAGCTTCTTTCCAGATTTCATCTGAGGATATTTCCTTTTTCACCATAGCCCTCTATGGGCTTCCAAATATCACTTTGCCAATTCCACAAGAAATGTCTTAGCGAAAGGCTTCTTGAGGGGAAAGCTGTAACTCTGTGAGTTGATTTCACAGAACACAAAGAAGTTTCTCAAAAAGCTTCTTTCTCTTTGTTATCGGAGGATATTTCCTTTGGCCCTATAGTCTCCAAAGGGATCCGAAATATCTGTTCTCAGATTCCACAGAAATAAGGCTAGCAAAGAGATCCACGACATACAGATGTAACTCTGTGAGATGAATTAACAGAACACTAAGCAGTTTCTCAGAAAGCTTCTTTCCAGATTTCCTCTGAGGATATTTCCTTTTTCAACATCGCCCTCTATGGGCTTCCAAATATCACATTGCCAATTCCACAAGAACTGTCTTAGCGAAAAGCTTCTTGAGGGGAAAGCTGTAACTCTGTGAGATGATTTCACAGAACACAAAGAAGTTTCTCAGAAAGCTTCTTTCTCTTTGTTATCGGAAGATATTTCCTTTGGCCCTATTGTCTTCAAAGGGGTCCGAAATATCTGTTCTCAGATTCCACAGAAATAAGGCTAGCAAAGAGATCCACGAAATACAGATGTAACTCTGTGAGATGAATTAACAGAACACTAAGCAGTTTCTCAGAAAGCTTCTTTCCAGATTTCCTCTGAGGATATTTCCTTTTTCACCATAGCCCTCTATGGGCTTCCAAATATCACTTTGCCAATTCCACAAGAACTGTCTAGCGAAAGGCTTCTTGAGGCGAAAGCTGTAACTCTGTGAGATGATTTCACAGAACACAAAGAAGTTTCTCAGAAAGCTTCTTTCTCTTTGTTATCGGAGGATATTTCCTTTGGCCCTATAGTCTTCAAAGGGATCCGAAATGTCTGTTCTCAGATTCCACAGAAATAAGGCTAGCAAAGAGATCCACGAAATACAGATGTAACTCTGTGAGATGAATTAACAGAACACTAAGCAGTTTCTCAGAAAGCTTCTTTCCAGATTTCATCTGAGGATATTTCCTTTTTCACCATAGCCCTCTATGGGCTTCCAAATATCACTTTGCCAATTCCACAAGAAATGTCTTAGCGAAAGGCTTCTTGAGGGGAAAGCTGTAACTCTGTGAGTTGATTTCACAGAACACAAAGAAGTTTCTCAAAAAGCTTCTTTCTCTTTGTTATCGGAGGATATTTCCTTTGGCCCTATAGTCTCCAAAGGGATCCGAAATATCTGTTCTCAGATTCCACAGAAATAAGGCTAGCAAAGAGATCCACGACATACAGATGTAACTCTGTGAGATGAATTAACAGAACACTAAGCAGTTTCTCAGAAAGCTTCTTTCCAGATTTCCTCTGAGGATATTTCCTTTTTCAACATCGCCCTCTATGGGCTTCCAAATATCACATTGCCAATTCCACAAGAACTGTCTTAGCGAAAAGCTTCTTGAGGGGAAAGCTGTAACTCTGTGAGATGATTTCACAGAACACAAAGAAGTTTCTCAGAAAGCTTCTTTCTCTTTGTTATCGGAAGATATTTCCTTTGGCCCTATTGTCTTCAAAGGGGTCCGAAATATCTGTTCTCAGATTCCACAGAAATAAGGCTAGCAAAGAGATCCACGAAATACAGATGTAACTCTGTGAGATGAATTAACAGAACACTAAGCAGTTTCTCAGAAAGCTTCTTTCCAGATTTCATCTGAGGATATTTCCTTTTTCACCATAGCCCTCTATGGGCTTCCAAATATCACTTTGCCAATTCCACAAGAACTGTCTTAGCGAAAGGCTTCTTGAGGGGAAAGCTGTAACTCTGTGAGATGATTTCAAAGAACACAAAGAAGTTTCTCAAAAAGCTTCTTTCTCTTTGTTATCGGAGGATATTTCCTTTGGCCCTATAGTCTCCAAAGGGATCCGAAATATCTGTTCTCAAATTCCACAGAAATAAGGCTAGCAAAGAGATCCACGACATGCAGATGTAACTCTGTGAGATGAATTAACAGAACACTAAGCAGTTTCTCAGAAAGCTTCTTTCCAGATTTCCTCTGAGGATATTTCCTTTTTCAACATCGCCCTCTATGGGCTTCCAAATATCACATTGCCAATTCCACAAGAACTGTCTTAGCGAAAAGCTTCTTGAGGGGAAAGCTGTAACTCTGTGAGATGATTTCACAGAACACAAAGAAGTTTCTCAGAAAGCTTCTTTCTCTTTGTTATCGGAAGATATTTCCTTTGGCCCTATTGTCTTCAAAGGGGTCCGAAATATCTGTTCTCAGATTCCACAGAAATAAGGCTAGCAAAGAGATCCACGAAATACAGATGTAACTCTGTGAGATGAATTAACAGAACACTAAGCAGTTTCTCAGAAAGCTTCTTTCCAGATTTCCTCTGAGGATATTTCCTTTTTCACCATAGCCCTCTATGGGCTTCCAAATATCACTTTGCCAATTCCACAAGAACTGTCTTAGCGAAAGGCTTCTTGAGGGGAAAGCTGTAACTCTGTGAGATGATTTCACAGAACACAAAGAAGTTTCTCAGAAAGCTTCTTTCTCTTTGTTATCGGAGGATATTTCCTTTGGCCCTATAGTCTCCAAAGGGATCCGAAATATCTGTTCTCAGATTCCACAGAAATAAGGCTAGCAAAGAGATCCACGAAATACAGATGTAACTCTGTGAGATGAATTAACAGAACACTAAGCAGTTTCTCAGAAAGCTTCTTTCCAGATTTCATCTGAGGATATTTCCTTTTTCACCATAGCCCTCTATGGGCTTCCAAATATCACTTTGCCAATTCCACAAGAACTGTCTTAGCGAAAGGCTTCTTTAGGGGAAAGCTGTAACTCTGTGAGATGATTTCAAAGAACACAAAGAAGTTTCTCAAAAAGCTTCTTTCTCTTTGTTATCGGAGGATATTTCCTTTGGCCCAATAGTCTCCAAAGGGATCCGAAATATCTGTTCTCAGATTCCACAGAAATAAGGCTAGCAAAGAGATCCACGACATACAGATGTAACTCTGTGAGATGAATTAACAGAACACTAAGCAGTTTCTCAGAAAGCTTCTTTCCAGATTTCCTCTGAGGATATTTCCTTTTTCAACATCGCCCTCTATGGGCTTCCAAATATCACATTGCCAATTCCACAGGAACTGTCTTAGCGAAAAGCTTCTTGAGGGGAAAGCTGTAACTCTGTGAGATGATTTCACAGAACACAAAGAAGTTTCTCAGAAAGCTTCTTTCTCTTTGTTATCGGAAGATATTTCCTTTGGCCCTATAGTCTTCAAAGGGGTCCGAAATATCTGTTCTCAGATTCCACAGAAATAAGGCTAGCAAAGAGATCCACGAAATACAGATGTAACTCTGTGAGATGAATTAACAGAACACTAAGCAGTTTCTCAGAAAGCTTCTTTCCAGATTTCCTCTGAGGATATTTCCTTTTTCACCATCGCCCTCTATGGGCTTCCAAATATCACTTTGCCAATTCCACAAGAACTGTCCTAGCGAAAGGCTTCTTGAGGGGAAAGCTGTAACTCTGTGAGTTGATTTCACAGAACACAAAGAAGTTTCTCAGAAAACTTCTTTCTCTTTGTTATCGGAGGATATTTCCTTTGACCCTATAGTCTTCAAAGGGATCCGAAATATCTGTTCTCAGATTCCACAGAAATAAGGCTAGCAAAGAGATCCACGAAATACAGATATAACTCTGTGAGATGATTAACAGAACACTAAGCAGTTTCTCAGAAAGCTTCTTTCCAGATTTCAACTGAGGATATTTCCTTTTTCACCATAGCCCTCTATGGGCTTCCAAATATCACTTTGCCAATTCCACAAGAACTGTCTTAGCGAAAGGCTTCTTGAGGGGAAAGCTGTAACTCTGTGAGTTGATTTCACAGAAGACAAAGAAGTTTCTCCGAAAGCTTCCTTCTCTTTGTTATCGGAGGATATTTCCTTTGGCGCTATAGTCTTCAAAGGGATCCGAAATATCTGTTCTCAGATTCCACAGAAATAAGGCTAGCAAAGAGATCCACGAAATACAGATGTAACTCTGTGAGATGAATTAACAGAACACTAAGCAGTTTCTCAGAAAGCTTCTTTCCAGATTTCATCTGAGGATATTTCCTTTTTCACCATGGCCCTCTATGGGCTTCCAAATATCACTTTGCCAATTCCACAAGAACTGTCTTAGCGAAAGGCTTCTTGAGGGGAAAGCTGTAACTCTGTGAGATGATTTCACAGAACACAAAGAAGTTTCTCAAAAAGCTTCTTTCTCTTTGTTATCGGAGGATATTTCCTTTGGCCCTATAGTCTCCAAAGGGATCCGAAATATCTGTTCTCAGATTCCACAGAAATAAGGCTAGCAAAGAGATCCACGAAATACAGATGTCACTCTGTGAGATGAATTAACAGAACACTAAGCAGTTTCTCAGAAAGCTTCTTTCCAGATTTCCTCTGAGGATATTTCCTTTTTCACCATAGCCCTCTATGGGCTTCCAAATATCACTTTGCCAATTCCACAAGAACTGTCTAGCGAAAGGCTTCTTGAGGCGAAAGCTGTAACTCTGTGAGATGATTTCACAGAACACAAAGAAGTTTCTCAAAAAGCTTCTTTCTCTTTGTTATCGGAGGATATTTCCTTTGGCCCAATAGTCTCCAAAGGGATCCGAAATATCTGTTCTCAGATTCCACAGAAATAAGGCTAGCAAAGAGATCCACGACATACAGATGTAACTCTGTGAGATGAATTAACAGAACACTAAGCAGTTTCTCAGAAAGCTTCTTTCCAGATTTCCTCTGAGGATATTTCCTTTTTCAACATCGCCCTCTATGGGCTTCCAAATATCACATTGCCAATTCCACAGGAACTGTCTTAGCGAAAAGCTTCTTGAGGGGAAAGCTGTAACTCTGTGAGATGATTTCACAGAACACAAAGAAGTTTCTCAGAAAGCTTCTTTCTCTTTGTTATCGGAAGATATTTCCTTTGGCCCTATAGTCTTCAAAGGGGTCCGAAATATCTGTTCTCAGATTCCACAGAAATAAGGCTAGCAAAGAGATCCACGAAATACAGATGTAACTCTGTGAGATGAATTAACAGAACACTAAGCAGTTTCTCAGAAAGCTTCTTTCCAGATTTCCTCTGAGGATATTTCCTTTTTCACCATCGCCCTCTATGGGCTTCCAAATATCACTTTGCCAATTCCACAAGAACTGTCCTAGCGAAAGGCTTCTTGAGGGGAAAGCTGTAACTCTGTGAGTTGATTTCACAGAACACAAAGAAGTTTCTCAGAAAACTTCTTTCTCTTTGTTATCGGAGGATATTTCCTTTGACCCTATAGTCTTCAAAGGGATCCGAAATATCTGTTCTCAGATTCCACAGAAATAAGGCTAGCAAAGAGATCCACGAAATACAGATATAACTCTGTGAGATGATTAACAGAACACTAAGCAGTTTCTCAGAAAGCTTCTTTCCAGATTTCAACTGAGGATATTTCCTTTTTCACCATAGCCCTCTATGGGCTTCCAAATATCACTTTGCCAATTCCACAAGAACTGTCTTAGCGAAAGGCTTCTTGAGGGGAAAGCTGTAACTCTGTGAGTTGATTTCACAGAAGACAAAGAAGTTTCTCCGAAAGCTTCCTTCTCTTTGTTATCGGAGGATATTTCCTTTGGCGCTATAGTCTTCAAAGGGATCCGAAATATCTGTTCTCAGATTCCACAGAAATAAGGCTAGCAAAGAGATCCACGAAATACAGATGTAACTCTGTGAGATGAATTAACAGAACACTAAGCAGTTTCTCAGAAAGCTTCTTTCCAGATTTCATCTGAGGATATTTCCTTTTTCACCATGGCCCTCTATGGGCTTCCAAATATCACTTTGCCAATTCCACAAGAACTGTCTTAGCGAAAGGCTTCTTGAGGGGAAAGCTGTAACTCTGTGAGATGATTTCACAGAACACAAAGAAGTTTCTCAAAAAGCTTCTTTCTCTTTGTTATCGGAGGATATTTCCTTTGGCCCTATAGTCTCCAAAGGGATCCGAAATATCTGTTCTCAGATTCCACAGAAATAAGGCTAGCAAAGAGATCCACGAAATACAGATGTCACTCTGTGAGATGAATTAACAGAACACTAAGCAGTTTCTCAGAAAGCTTCTTTCCAGATTTCCTCTGAGGATATTTCCTTTTTCACCATAGCCCTCTATGGGCTTCCAAATATCACTTTGCCAATTCCACAAGAACTGTCTAGCGAAAGGCTTCTTGAGGCGAAAGCTGTAACTCTGTGAGATGATTTCACAGAACACAAAGAAGTTTCTCAGAAAGCTTCTTTCTCTTTGTTATCGGAGGATATTTCCTTTGGCCCTATAGTCTTCAAAGGGATCCGAAATGTCTGTTCTCAGATTCCACAGAAATAAGGCTAGCAAAGAGATCCACGAAATACAGATGTAACTCTGTGAGATGAATTAACAGAACACTAAGCAGTTTCTCAGAAAGCTTCTTTCCAGATTTCATCTGAGGATATTTCCTTTTTCACCATAGCCCTCTATGGTCTTCCAAATATCACTTTGCCAATTCCACAAGAAATGTCTTAGCGAAAGGCTTCTTGAGGGGAAAGCTGTAACTCTGTGAGTTGATTTCACAGAACACAAAGAAGTTTCTCAAAAAGCTTCTTTCTCTTTGTTATCGGAGGATATTTCCTTTGGCCCTATAGTCTCCAAAGGGATCCGAAATATCTGTTCTCAGATTCCACAGAAATAAGGCTAGCAAAGAGATCCACGACATACAGATGTAACTCTGTGAGATGAATTAACAGAACACTAAGCAGTTTCTCAGAAAGCTTCTTTCCAGATTTCCTCTGAGGATATTTCCTTTTTCAACATCGCCCTCTATGGGCTTCCAAATATCACATTGCCAATTCCACAAGAACTGTCTTAGCGAAAAGCTTCTTGAGGGGAAAGCTGTAACTCTGTGAGATGATTTCACAGAACACAAAGAAGTTTCTCAGAAAGCTTCTTTCTCTTTGTTATCGGAAGATATTTCCTTTGGCCCTATTGTCTTCAAAGGGGTCCGAAATATCTGTTCTCAGATTCCACAGAAATAAGGCTAGCAAAGAGATCCACGAAATACAGATGTAACTCTGTGAGATGAATTAACAGAACACTAAGCAGTTTCTCAGAAAGCTTCTTTCCAGATTTCCTCTGAGGATATTTCCTTTTTCACCATAGCCCTCTATGGGCTTCCAAATATCACTTTGCCAATTCCACAAGAACTGTCTTAGCGAAAGGCTTCTTGAGGGGAAAGCTGTAACTCTGTGAGATGATTTCACAGAACACAAAGAAGTTTCTCAGAAAGCTTCTTTCTCTTTGTTATCGGAGGATATTTCCTTTGGCCCTATAGTCTCCAAAGGGATCCGAAATATCTGTTCTCAGATTCCACAGAAATAAGGCTAGCAAAGAGATCCACGAAATACAGATGTAACTCTGTGAGATGAATTAACAGAACACTAAGCAGTTTCTCAGAAAGCTTCTTTCCAGATTTCATCTGAGGATATTTCCTTTTTCACCATAGCCCTCTATGGGCTTCCAAATATCACTTTGCCAATTCCACAAGAACTGTCTTAGCGAAAGGCTTCTTGAGGGGAAAGCTGTAACTCTGTGAGATGATTTCAAAGAACACAAAGAAGTTTCTCAAAAAGCTTCTTTCTCTTTGTTATCGGAGGATATTTCCTTTGGCCCTATAGTCTCCAAAGGGATCCGAAATATCTGCTCTCAGATTCCACAGAAATAAGGCTAGCAAAGAGATCCACGACATACAGATGTAACTCTGTGAGATGAATTAACAGAACACTAAGCAGTTTCTCAGAAAGCTTCTTTCCAGATTTCCTCTGAGGATATTTCCTTTTTCAACATCGCCCTCTATGGGCTTCCAAATATCACATTGCCAATTCCACAAGAACTGTCTTAGCGAAAAGCTTCTTGAGGGGAAAGCTGTAACTCTGTGAGATGATTTCACAGAACACAAAGAAGTTTCTCAGAAAGCTTCTTTCTCTTTGTTATCGGAAGATATTTCCTTTGGCCCTATTGTCTTCAAAGGGGTCCGAAATATCTGTTCTCAGATTCCACAGAAATAAGGCTAGCAAAGAGATCCACGAAATACAGATGTAACTCTGTGAGATGAATTAACAGAACACTAAGCAGTTTCTCAGAAAGCTTCTTTCCAGATTTCCTCTGAGGATATTTCCTTTTTCACCATAGCCCTCTATGGGCTTCCAAATATCACTTTGCCAATTCCACAAGAACTGTCTTAGCGAAAGGCTTCTTGAGGGGAAAGCTGTAACTCTGTGAGATGATTTCACAGAACACAAAGAAGTTTCTCAGAAAGCTTCTTTCTCTTTGTTATCGGAGGATATTTCCTTTGGCCCTATAGTCTCCAAAGGGATCCGAAATATCTGTTCTCAGATTCCACAGAAATAAGGCTAGCAAAGAGATCCACGAAATACAGATGTAACTCTGTGAGATGAATTAACAGAACACTAAGCAGTTTCTCAGAAAGCTTCTTTCCAGATTTCATCTGAGGATATTTCCTTTTTCACCATAGCCCTCTATGGGCTTCCAAATATCACTTTGCCAATTCCACAAGAACTGTCTTAGCGAAAGGCTTCTTGAGGGGAAAGCTGTAACTCTGTGAGATGATTTCAAAGAACACAAAGAAGTTTCTCAAAAAGCTTCTTTCTCTTTGTTATCGGAGGATATTTCCTTTGGCCCTATAGTCTCCAAAGGGATCCGAAATATCTGTTCTCAGATTCCACAGAAATAAGGCTAGCAAAGAGATCCACGACATACAGATGTAACTCTGTGAGATGAATTAACAGAACACTAAGCAGTTTCTCAGAAAGCTTCTTTCCAGATTTCCTCTGAGGATATTTCCTTTTTCAACATCGCCCTCTATGGGCTTCCAAATATCACATTGCCAATTCCACAAGAACTGTCTTAGCGAAAAGCTTCTTGAGGGGAAAGCTGTATCTCTGTGAGATGATTTCACAGAACACAAAGAAGTTTCTCAGAAAGCTTCTTTCTCTTTGTTATCGGAAGATATTTCCTTTGGCCCTATAGTCTTCAAAGGGGTCCGAAATATCTGTTCTCAGATTCCACAGAAATAAGGCTAGCAAAGAGATCCACGAAATACAGATGTAACTCTGTGAGATGAATTAACAGAACACTAAGCAGTTTCTCAGAAAGCTTCTTTCCAGATTTCCTCTGAGGATATTTCCTTTTTCACCATCGCCCTCTATGGGCTTCCAAATATCACTTTGCCAATTCCACAAGAACTGTCTTAGCGAAAGTCTTCTGGAGGGGAAAGCTGTAACTCTGTGAGATGATTTCACAGAACACAAAGAAGTTTCTCAGAAAGCTTCTTTCTCTTTGTTATCGGAGGATAATTCCTTTGGCCCTATAGTCTCCAAAGGGATCCGAAATATCTGTTCTCAGATTCCACAGAAATAAGGCTAGCAAAGAGATCCACGAAATACAGATGTAACTCTGTGAGATGAATTAACAGAACACTAAGCAGTTTCTCAGAAAGCTTCTTTCCAGATTTCATCTGAGGATATTTCCTTTTTCACCATAGCCCTCTATGGGCTTCCAAATATCACTTTGCCAATTCCACAAGAACTGTCTTAGCGAAAGGCTTCTTGAGGGGAAAGCTGTAACTCTGTGAGATGATTTCAAAGAACACAAAGAAGTTTCTCAAAAAGCTTCTTTCTCTTGGTTATCGGAGGATATTTCCTTTGGCCCTATAGTCTCCAAAGGATCCGAAATATCTGTTCTCAGATTCCACAGAAATAAGGCTAGCAAAGAGATCCACGAAATACAGATGTAACTCTGTGAGATGAATTAACAGAACACTCAGCAGATTCTCAGAAAGCTTCTTTCCAGATTTCATCTGAGGATATTTCCTTTTTCACCATAGCCCTCTATGGGCTTCCAAATATCACTTTGGCAATTCCACAAAAACTGTCTTAGCGAAAGGCTTTTTGAGGGGAAAGCTGTAACTCTGTGAGATGATTTCAAAGAACACAAAGAAGTTCCTCAAAAAGCTTCTTTCTCTTTGTTATCAGAGGATATTTCCTTTGGCCCTATAGTCTCCAAAGGGATCCGAAATATCTGTTCTCAGATTCCACAGAAATAAGGCTAGCAAAGAGATCCACGAAATACAGATGTAACTCTGTGAGATGAATTAACAGAACACTAAGCAGTTTCTCAGAAAGCTTCTTTCCAGATTTCATCTGAGGATATTTCCTTTTTCACCATAGCCCTCTATGGGCTTCCAAATATCACTTTGCCAATTCCACAAGAACTGTCTTAGCGAAAGGCTTCTTGAGGGGAAAGCTGTAACTCTGTGAGATGATTTCAAAGAACACAAAGAAGTTTCTCAAAAAGCTTCTTTCTCTTTGTTATCGGAGGATATTTCCTTTGGCCCTATAGTCTCCAAAGGGATCCGAAATATCTGTTCTCAGATTCCACAGAAATAAGGCTAGCAAAGAGATCCACGACATACAGATGTAACTCTGTGAGATGAATTAACAGAACACTAAGCAGTTTCTCAGAAAGCTTCTTTCCAGATTTCCTCTGAGGATATTTCCTTTTTCAACATCGCCCTCTATGGGCTTCCAAATATCACATTGCCAATTCCACAAGAACTGTCTTAGCGAAAAGCTTCTTGAGGGGAAAGCTGTAACTCTGTGAGATGATTTCACAGAACACAAAGAAGTTTCTCAGAAAGCTTCTTTCTCTTTGTTATCGGAAGATATTTCCTTTGGCCCTATTGTCTTCAAAGGGGTCCGAAATATCTGTTCTCAGATTCCACAGAAATAAGGCTAGCAAAGAGATCCACGAAATACAGATGTAACTCTGTGAGATAAATTAACAGAACACTAAGCAGTTTCTCAGAAAGCTTCTTTCCAGATTTCCTCTGAGGATATTTCCTTTTTCACCATAGCCCTCTATGGGCTTCCAAATATCACTTTGCCAATTCCACAAGAACTGTCCTAGCGAAAGGCTTCTTGAGGGGAAAGCTGTAACTCTGTGAGATGATTTCACAGAACACAAAGAAGTTTCTCAGAAAGCTTCTTTCTCTTTGTTATCGGAGGATATTTCCTTTGGCCCTATAGTCTCCAAAGGGATCCGAAATATCTGTTCTCAGATTCCACAGAAATAAGGCTAGCAAAGAGATCCACGAAATACAGATGCAACTCTGTGAGATGAATTAACAGAACACTAAGCAGTTTCTCAGAAAGCTTCTTTCCAGATTTCATCTGAGGATATTTCCTTTTTCACCATAGCCCTCTATGGGCTTCCAAATATCACTTTGCCAATTCCACAAGAACTGTCTTAGCGAAAGGCTTCTTGAGGGGAAAGCTGTAACTCTGTGAGATGATTTCAAAGAAAACAAAGAAGTTTCTCAAAAAGCTTCTTTCTCTTTGTTATCGGAGGATATTTCCTTTGGCCCTATAGTCTCCAAAGGGATCCGAAATATCTGTTCTCAGATTCCACAGAAATAAGGCTAGCAAAGAGATCCGCGCAATACAGATGTAACTCTGTGAGATGAATTAACAGAACACTAAGCAGTTTCTCAGAAAGCTTCTTTCCAGATTTCCTCTGAGGATATTTCCTTTTTCACCATAGCCCTCTAGGGGCTTCCAAATATCACTTTGCCAATTCCACAAGAACTGTCTTAGCGAAAGGCTTCTTGAGGGGAAAGCTGTAACTCTGTGAGATGATTTCACAGAACACAAAGAAGTTTCTCAGAAAGCTTCTTTCTCTTTGTTATCGGAGGATATTTCCTTTGGCCCTATAGTCTCCAAAGGGATCCGAAATATCTGTTCTCAGATTCCACAGAAATAAGGCTAGCAAAGAGATCCACGACATACAGATGTAACTCTGTGAGATGAATTAACAGAACACTAAGCAGTTTCTCAGAAAGCTTCTTTCCAGATTTCATCTGAGGATATTTCCTTTTTCACCATAGCCCTCTATGGGCTTCCAAATATCACTTTGCCAATTCCACAAGAACTGTCTTAGCGAAAGGCTTCTTGAGGGGAAAGCTGTAACTCTGTGAGATGATTTCAAAGAACACAAAGAAGTTTCTCAAAAAGCTTCTTTCTCTTTGTTATCGGAGGATATTTCCTTTGGCCCTATAGTCTCCAAAGGGATCCGAAATATCTGTTCTCAGATTCCACAGAAATAAGGCTAGCAAAGAGATCCACGACATACAGATGTAACTCTGTGAGATGAATTAACAGAACACTAAGCAGTTTCTCAGAAAGCTTCTTTCCAGATTTCCTCTGAGGATATTTCCTTTTTCAACATCGCCCTCTATGGGCTTCCAAATATCACATTGCCAATTCCACAAGAACTGTCTTAGCGAAAAGCTTCTTGAGGGGAAAGCTGTAACTCTGTGAGATGATTTCACAGAACACAAAGAAGTTTCTCAGAAAGCTTCTTTCTCTTTGTTATCGGAAGATATTTCCTTTGGCCCAATAGTCTTCAAAGGGGTCCGAAATATCTGTTCTCAGATTCCACAGAAATAAGGCTAGCAAAGAGATCCACGAAATACAGATGTAACTCTGTGAGATGAATTAACAGAACACTAAGCAGTTTCTCAGAAAGCTTCTTTCCAGATTTCCTCTGAGGATATTTCCTTTTTCACCATCGCCCTCTATGGGCTTCCAAATATCACTTTGCCAATTCCACAAGAACTGTCTTAGCGAAAGTCTTCTTGAGGGGAAAGCTGTAACTCTGTGAGATGATTTCACAGAACACAAAGAAGTTTCTCAGAAAGCTTCTTTCTCTTTGTTATCGGAGGATAATTCCTTTGGCCCTATAGTCTCCAAAGGGATCCGAAATATCTGTTCTCAGATTCCACAGAAATAAGGCTAGCAAAGAGATCCACGAAATACAGATGTAACTCTGTGAGATGAATTAACAGAACACTAAGCAGTTTCTCAGAAAGCTTCTTTCCAGATTTCATCTGAGGATATTTCCTTTTTCACCATAGCCCTCTATGGGCTTCCAAATATCACTTTGCCAATTCCACAAGAACTGTCTTAGCGAAAGGCTTCTTGAGGGGAAAGCTGTAACTCTGTGAGATGATTTCAAAGAACACAAAGAAGTTTCTCAAAAAGCTTCTTTCTCTTGGTTATCGGAGGATATTTCCTTTGGCCCTATAGTCTCCAAAGGATCCGAAATATCTGTTCTCAGATTCCACAGAAATAAGGCTAGCAAAGAGATCCACGAAATACAGATGTAACTCTGTGAGATGAATTAACAGAACACTCAGCAGATTCTCAGAAAGCTTCTTTCCAGATTTCATCTGAGGATATTTCCTTTTTCACCATAGCCCTCTATGGGCTTCCAAATATCACTTTGGCAATTCCACAAAAACTGTCTTAGCGAAAGGCTTTTTGAGGGGAAAGCTGTAACTCTGTGAGATGATTTCAAAGAACACAAAGAAGTTCCTCAAAAAGCTTCTTTCTCTTTGTTATCAGAGGATATTTCCTTTGGCAGTATAGTCTCCAAAGGGATCCGAAATATCTGTTCTCAGATTCCACAGAAATAAGGCTAGCAAAGAGATCCACGAAATACAGATGTAACTCTGTGAGATGAATTAACAGAACACTAAGCAGTTTCTCAGAAAGCTTCTTTCCAGATTTCATCTGAGGATATTTCCTTTTTCACCATAGCCCTCTAAGGGCTTCCAAATATCACTTTGCCAATTCCACAAGAACTGTCTTAGCGAAAGGCTTCTTGAGGGGAAAGCTGTAACTCTGTGAGATGATTTCAAAGAACACAAAGAAGTTTCTCAAAAAGCTTCTTTCTCTTTGTTATCGGAGGATATTTCCTTTGGCCCTATAGTCTCCAAAGGGATCCGAAATATCTGTTCTCAGATTCCACAGAAATAAGGCTAGCAAAGAGATCCACGACATACAGATGTAACTCTGTGAGATGAATTAACAGAACACTAAGCAGTTTCTCAGAAAGCTTCTTTCCAGATTTCCTCTGAGGATATTTCCTTTTTCAACATCGCCCTCTATGGGCTTCCAAATATCACATTGCCAATTCCACAAGAACTGTCTTAGCGAAAAGCTTCGTGAGGGGAAAGCTGTAACTCTGTGAGATGATTTCACAGAACACAAAGAAGTTTCTCAGAAAGCTTCTTTCTCTTTGTTATCGGAAGATATTTCCTTTGGCCCTATTGTCTTCAAAGGGGTCCGAAATATCTGTTCTCAGATTCCACAGAAATAAGGCTAGCAAAGAGATCCACGAAATACAGATGTAACTCTGTGAGATAAATTAACAGAACACTAAGCAGTTTCTCAGAAAGCTTCTTTCCAGATTTCCTCTGAGGATGTTTCCTTTTTCACCATAGCCCTCTATGGGCTTCCAAATATCACTTTGCCAATTCCACAAGAACTGTCCTAGCGAAAGGCTTCTTGAGGGGAAAGCTGTAACTCTGTGAGATGATTTCACAGAACACAAAGAAGTTTCTCAGAAAGCTTCTTTCTCTTTGTTATCGGAGGATATTTCCTTTGGCCCTATAGTCTCCAAAGGGATCCGAAATATCTGTTCTCAGATTCCACAGAAATAAGGCTAGCAAAGAGATCCACGAAATACAGATGTAACTCTGTGAGATGAATTAACAGAACACTAAGCAGTTTCTCAGAAAGCTTCTTTCCAGATTTCCTCTGAGGATATTTCCTTTTTCACCATAGCCCTCTATGGGCTTCCAAATATCACTTTGCCAATTCCACAAGAACTGTCTTAGCGAAAGGCTTCTTGAGGGGAAAGCTGTAACTCTGTGAGATGATTTCAAAGAAAACAAAGAAGTTTCTCAAAAAGCTTCTTTCTCTTTGTTATCGGAGGATATTTCCTTTGGCCCTATAGTCTCCAAAGGGATCCGAAATATCTGTTCTCAGATTCCACAGAAATAAGGCTAGCAAAGAGATCCACGAAATACAGATGTAACTCTGTGAGATGAATTAACAGAACACTAAGCAGTTTCTCAGAAAGCTTCTTTCCAGATTTCCTCTGAGGATATTTCCTTTTTCACCATCGCCCTCTATGGGCTTCCAAATATCACTTTGCCAATTCCACAAGAACTGTCCTAGCGAAAGGCTTCTTGAGGGGAAAGCTGTAACTCTGTGAGTTGATTTCACAGAACACAAAGAAGTTTCTCAGAAAACTTCTTTCTCTTTGTTATCGGAGGATATTTCCTTTGGCCCTATAGTCTTCAAAGGGATCCGAAATATCTGTTCTCAGATTCCACAGAAATAAGGCTAGCAAAGAGATCCGCGCAATACAGATGTAACTCTGTGAGATGAATTAACAGAACACTAAGCAGTTTCACAGAAAGCTTCTTTCCAGATTTCCTCTGAGGATATTTCCTTTCTCACCCTAGCCCTCTATGGGCTACCAAATATCACTTTGCCAATTCCACAAGAACTGTCTTATCGAAAGGCTTCTTGAGGGGAAACCTGTAACTCTGTGAAATGATTTCACAGAACACAAAGAAGTTTCTCAGAAAACTTCTTTCTCTTTGTTATCGGAGGATATTTCCTTTGGCCCTATAGTCTTCAAAGGGATCCGAAATATCTGTTCTCAGATTCCGCAGAAATAAGGCTAGCAAAGAGATCCACGAAATACAGATGTAACTCTGTGAGATGAATTAACAGAATACTAAGTACTTTCTCAGAAAGCTTCTTTCCAGATTTCATCTGAGGATATTTCCTTTTTCACCATGGCCCTCTATGGGCTTCCAAATATCACTTTGCCAATTCCACAAGAACTGTCTTAGCGAAAGGCTTCTTGAGGGGAAAGCTGTAACTCTGGGAGATGATTTCACAGAACACTAAGAAGTTTCTCAAAAAGCTTCTTTCTCTTTGTTATCGGAGGATATTTCCTTTGGCCCTATAGTCTCCAAAGGGATCCGAAATATCTGTTCTAAGATTCCACAGAAATAAGGCTAGCAAAGAGATCCACGAAATACAGATGTAACTCTGTGAGATGAATTAACAGAACACTAAGCAGTTTCTCAGAAAGCTTCTTTCCAGATTTCCTCTGAGGATATTTCCTTTTTCACCATCGCCCTCTATGGGCTTCCAAATATCACTTTGCCAATTCCACAAGAACTGTCTTAGCGAAAGGCTTCTTGAGGGGAAAGCTGTAACTCTGTGAGTTGATTTCACAGAACACAAAGAAGTTTCTCAGAAAACTTCTTTCCATTTTTGTCGGAGGATATTTCCTTTGGCCCTATAGTCTTCAAAGGGATCCGAAATATCTGTTCTCAGATTCCACAGAAATAAGGCTAGCAAAGCGATCCACGAAATACAGATGTAACTCTGTGAGGTGAATTAACAGAACACTAAGCAGTTTCTCAGAAAGCTTCTTTCCAGATTTCATCTGAGGATATTTCCTTTTTCACCATAGCCCTCTATGGGCTTCCAAATATCACTTTGCCAATTCCACAAGAACTGTCTTAGCGAAAGGCTTCTTGAGGGGAAAGCTGTAACTCTGTGAGTTGATTTCACAGAACACAAAGAAGTTTCTCCGAAAGCTTCTTTCTCTTTGTTATCGGAGAATATTTCCTTTGGCCCTATAGTCTTCAAAGGGATTCGAAATATCTGTTCACAGATTCCACAGAAATAAGGCTAGCAAAGAGATCCACGAAATACAGATGTAACTCTGTGAGATGAATTAACAGAACACTAAGCAGTTTCTCAGAAAGCTTCTTTCCAGATTTCTTCTGAGGATATTTCCTTTTTCACCATAGTCCTCTAAGGGCTTCCAAATATCACTTTGCCAATTCCACAAGAAATGTCTTAGCGAAAGGCTTCTTGAGGGGACAGCTGTAACTCTGTGAGTTGATTTCACAGAACACAAAGATGTTTCTCAGAAAGCTTCTTTCTCTTTGTTATCGGAGGATATTTCCTTTAGCCCTATAGTCTTCACAGGGATCCGAAATATCTGTTCTCAGATTCCACAGAAATAAGGCTAGCAAAGAGATCCACGAAATACAGATGTAACTCTGTGAGATGAATTAACAGAACACTAAGCAGTTTCTCAGAAAGCTTCTTTCTAGATTTCCTCTGAGGATATTTCCTTTTTCACCATCGCCCTCTATGGGCTTCCAAATATCACTTTGCCAATTCCACAAGAACTGTCTTAGCGAAAGTCTTCTTGAGGGGAAAGCTGTAACTCTGTGAGATGATTTCACAGAACGCAAAGAAGTTTCTCAAAAAGCTTCTTTCTGTTTGTTATCGGAGGATAATTCCTTTGGCCCTATAGTCTCCAAAGGGATCCGAAATATATGTTCTCAGATTCCACAGAAATAAGGCTAGCAAAGAGATCCACGAAATACAGATGTAACACTGTGAGATGAATTAACAGAACACTAAGCAGTTTCTAGAAAGCTTCTTTCCAGATTTCATCTGAGGATATTTCCTTTTTCACCATAGCCCTCTACGGGCTTCCAAATATCACTTTGCCAATCCCGCAAGAACTGTCTTAGCGAAAGGCTTCTTGAGGGGAAAGCTGTAACTCTGTGAGTTGATTTCACAGAACACAAAGAAGTTTCTCCGAAAGCTTCTTTCTCTTTGTTATCGGAGGATATTTCCTTTGGCCCTGTAGTCTTCAAAGGGATCCGAAATATCTGTTCTCATATTCCACAGAAATAAGGCTAGCAAAGAGATCCACGAAATACAGATGTAACTCTGTGACATGAATTAACAGAACACTAAGCAGTTTCTCAGAAAGCTTCTTTCCAGATTTCATCTGAGGATATTTCCTTTTTCACCATAGCCCTCTATGGGCTTCCAAATATCACTTTGCCAATTCCACAAGAAATGTTTTAGCGAAATGCTTCTTGAGGGGAAAGCTGTAACTCTGTGAGTTGATTTCACAGAACACAAAGAAGTTTCTCAGAAAGCTTCTTTCTCTTTGTTATCGGAGGATATTTCCTTTGGCCCTATTGTCTCCAAAGGGATCCGAAATATCTGTTCTCAGATTCCACAGAAATAAGGCTAGCAAAGAGATCCACGAAATACAGATGTAACTCTGTGAGATGAATTAACAGAACACTCAGCAGATTCTCAGAAAGCTTCTTTCCAGATTTCATCTGAGGATATTTCCTTTTTCACCAAAGCCCTCTATGGGCTTCCAAATATCACTTTGCCAATTCCACAAAAACCGTCTTAGCGAAAGGCTTTTAGAGGGGAAAGCTGTAACTCTGTGAGATGATTTCAAAGAACACAAAGAAGTTTCTCAAAAAGCTTCTTTCTCTTTGTTATCGGAGGATATTTCCTTTGGCCCTATAGTCTCCAAAGGGATCCGAAATATCTGTTCTCAGATTCCACAGAAATAAGGCTAGCAAAGAGATCCACGAAATACAGATGTAACTCTGTGAGATGAATTAACAGAACACTAAGCAGTTTCTCAGAAAGCTTCTTTCCAGATTTCATCTGAGGATATTTCCTTTTTCACCATAGCCCTCTATGGGCTTCCAAATATCACTTTGCCAATTCCACAAGAACTGTCTTAGCGAAAGGCTTCTTGAGGGGAAAGCTGTAACTCTGTGAGATGATTTCAAAGAACACAAAGAAGTTTCTCAGAACGCTTCTTTCTCTTTGTTATCGGAGGATATTTCCTTTGGCCCTATAGTCTCCAAAGGGATCCGAAATATCTGTTCTCAGATTCCACAGAAATAAGGCTAGCAAAGAGATCCACGAAATACAGATGTAACTCTGTGAGATGAATTAACAGAACACTAAGCAGTTTCTCAGAAAGCTTCTTTCCAGATTTCCTCTGAGGATATTTCCTTTTTCAACATCGCCCTCTATGGGCTTCCAAATATCACATTGCCAATTCCACAAGAACTGTCTTAGCGAAAGGCTTCTTGAGGTTAAAGCTGTAACTCTGTGAGATGATTTCACAGAACACAAAGAAGTTTCTCAGAAAGCTTCTTTCTCTTTGTTATCGGAAGATATTTCCTTTGGCCCTATTGTCTTCAAAGGGGTCCGAAATATCTGTTCTCAGATTCCACAGAAATAAGGCTAGCAAAGAGTTCCACGAAATACACATTTAACTCTGTGAGATGAATTAACAGAACACTAAGCAGTTTCTCAGAAAGCTTCTTTCCAGATTTCCTCTGAGGATATTTCCTTTTTCACCATAGCCCTCTATGGGCTTCCAAATATCACTTTGCCAATTCCACAAGAACTGTCTTAGCGAAAGGCTTCTTGAGGGGAAAGCTGTAACTCTGTGAGATGATTTCAAAGAAAACAAAGAAGTTTCTCAAAAAGCTTCTTTCTCTTTGTTATCGGAGGATATTTCCTTTGGCCCTATAGTCTCCAAAGGGATCCGAAATATCTGTTCTCAGATTCCACAGAAATAAGGCTAGCAAAGAGATCCACGAAATACAGATGTAACTCTGTGAGATGAATTAACAGAACACTAAGCAGTTTCTCAGAAAGCTTCTTTCCAGATTTCCTCTGAGGATATTTCCTTTTTCACCATCGCCCTCTATGGGCTTCCAAATATCACTTTGCCAATTCCACAAGAACTGTCCTAGCGAAAGGCTTCTTGAGGGGAAAGCTGTAACTCTGTGAGTTGATTTCACAGAACACAAAGAAGTTTCTCAGAAAACTTCTTTCTCTTTGTTATCGGAGGATATTTCCTTTGGCCCTATAGTCTTCAAAGGGATCCGAAATATCTGTTCTCAGATTCCACAGAAATAAGGCTAGCAAAGAGATCCGCGCAATACAGATGTAACTCTGTGAGATGAATTAACAGAACACTAAGCAGTTTCACAGAAAGCTTCTTTCCAGATTTCCTCTGAGGATATTTCCTTTCTCACCCTAGCCCTCTATGGGCTACCAAATATCACTTTGCCAATTCCACAAGAACTGTCTTATCGAAAGGCTTCTTGAGGGGAAACCTGTAACTCTGTGAAATGATTTCACAGAACACAAAGAAGTTTCTCAGAAAACTTCTTTCTCTTTGTTATCGGAGGATATTTCCTTTGGCCCTATAGTCTTCAAAGGGATCCGAAATATCTGTTCTCAGATTCCGCAGAAATAAGGCTAGCAAAGAGATCCACGAAATACAGTTGTAACTCTGTGAGATGAATTAACAGAATACTAAGTACTTTCTCAGAAAGCTTCTTTCCAGATTTCATCTGAGGATATTTCCTTTTTCACCATGGCCCTCTATGGGCTTCCAAATATCACTTTGCCAATTCCACAAGAACTGTCTTAGCGAAAGGCTTCTTGAGGGGAAAGCTGTAACTCTGTGAGATGATTTCACAGAACACTAAGAAGTTTCTCAAAAAGCTTCTTTCTCTTTGTTATCGGAGGATATTTCCTTTGGCCCTATAGTCTCCAAAGGGATCCGAAATATCTGTTCTAAGATTCCACAGAAATAAGGCTAGCAAAGAGATCCACGAAATACAGATGTAACTCTGTGAGATGAATTAACAGAACACTAAGCAGTTTCTCAGAAAGCTTCTTTCCAGATTTCCTCTGAGGATATTTCCTTTTTCACCATCGCCCTCTATGGGCTTCCAAATATCACTTTGCCAATTCCACAAGAACTGTCTTAGCGAAAGGCTTCTTGAGGGGAAAGCTGTAACTCTGTGAGTTGATTTCACAGAACACAAAGAAGTTTCTCAGAAAACTTCTTTCCATTTTTGTCGGAGGATATTTCCTTTGGCCCTATAGTCTTCAAAGGGATCCGAAATATCTGTTCTCAGATTCCACAGAAATAAGGCTAGCAAAGCGATCCACGAAATACAGATGTAACTCTGTGAGGTGAATTAACAGAACACTAAGCAGTTTCTCAGAAAGCTTCTTTCCAGATTTCATCTGAGGATATTTCCTTTTTCACCATAGCCCTCTATGGGCTTCCAAATATCACTTTGCCAATTCCACAAGAACTGTCTTAGCGAAAGGCTTCTTGAGGGGAAAGCTGTAACTCTGTGAGTTGATTTCACAGAACACAAAGAAGTTTCTCCGAAAGCTTCTTTCTCTTTTTTATCGGAGAATATTTCCTTTGGCCCTATAGTCTTCAAAGGGATTCGAAATATCTGTTCACAGATTCCACAGAAATAAGGCTAGCAAAGAGATCCACGAAATACAGATGTAACTCTGTGAGATGAATTAACAGAACACTAAGCAGTTTCTCAGAAAGCTTCTTTCCAGATTTCTTCTGAGGATATTTCCTTTTTCACCATAGTCCTCTATGGGCTTCCAAATATCACTTTGCCAATTCCACAAGAAATGTCTTAGCGAAAGGCTTCTTGAGGGGACAGCTGTAACTCTGTGAGTTGATTTCACAGAACACAAAGATGTTTCTCAAAAAGCTTCTTTCTCTTTGTTATCGGAGGATATTTCCTTTAGCCCTATAGTCTTCACAGGGATCCGAAATATCTGTTCTCAGATTCCACAGAAATAAGGCTAGCAAAGAGATCCACGAAATACAGATGTAACTCTGTGAGATGAATTAACAGAACACTAAGCAGTTTCTCAGAAAGCTTCTTTCTAGATTTCCTCTGAGGATATTTCCTTTTTCACCATCGCCCTCTATGGGCTTCCAAATATCACTTTGCCAATTCCACAAGAACTGTCTTAGCGAAAGGCTTCTTGAGGGGAAAGCTGTAACTCTGTGAGATGATTTCACAGAACGCAAAGAAGTTTCTCAAAAAGCTTCTTTCTGTTTGTTATCGGAGGATAATTCCTTTGGCCCTATAGTCTCCAAAGGGATCCGAAATATATGTTCTCAGATTCCACAGAAATAAGGCTAGCAAAGAGATCCACGAAATACAGATGTAACACTGTGAGATGAATTAACAGAACACTAAGCAGTTTCTAGAAAGCTTCTTTCCAGATTTCATCTGAGGATATTTCCTTTTTCACCATAGCCCTCTACGGGCTTCCAAATATCACTTTGCCAATCCCGCAAGAACTGTCTTAGCGAAAGGCTTCTTGAGGGGAAAGCTGTAACTCTGTGAGTTGATTTCACAGAACACAAAGAAGTTTCTCCGAAAGCTTCTTTCTCTTTGTTATCGGAGGATATTTCCTTTGGCCCTGTAGTCTTCAAAGGGATCCGAAATATCTGTTCTCATATTCCACAGAAATAAGGCTAGCAAAGAGATCCACGAAATACAGATGTAACTCTGTGACATGAATTAACAGAACACTAAGCAGTTTCTCAGAAAGCTTCTTTCCAGATTTCATCTGAGGATATTTCCTTTTTCACCATAGCCCTCTATGGGCTTCCAAATATCACTTTGCCAATTCCACAAGAAATGTTTTAGCGAAATGCTTCTTGAGGGGAAAGCTGTAACTCTGTGAGTTGATTTCACAGAACACAAAGAAGTTTCTCAGAAAGCTTCTTTCTCTTTGTTATCGGAGGATATTTCCTTTGGCCCTATTGTCTCCAAAGGGATCCGAAATATCTGTTCTCAGATTCCACAGAAATAAGGCTAGCAAAGAGATCCACGAAATACAGATGTAACTCTGTGAGATGAATTAACAGAACACTCAGCAGATTCTCAGAAAGCTTCTTTCCAGATTTCATCTGAGGATATTTCCTTTTTCACCAAAGCCCTCTATGGGCTTCCAAATATCACTTTGCCAATTCCACAAAAACTGTCTTAGCGAAAGGCTTTTAGAGGGGAAAGCTGTAACTCTGTGAGATGATTTCAAAGAACACAAAGAAGTTTCTCAAAAAGCTTCTTTCTCTTTGTTATCGGAGGATATTTCCTTTGGCCCTATAGTCTCCAAAGGGATCCGAAATATCTGTTCTCAGATTCCACAGAAATAAGGCTAGCAAAGAGATCCACGAAATACAGATGTAACTCTGTGAGATGAATTAACAGAACACTAAGCAGTTTCTCAGAAAGCTTCTTTCCAGATTTCATCTGAGGATATTTCCTTTTTCACCATAGCCCTCTATGGGCTTCCAAATATCACTTTGCCAATTCCACAAGAACTGTCTTAGCGAAAGGCTTCTTGAGGGGAAAGCTGTAACTCTGTGAGATGATTTCAAAGAACACAAAGAAGTTTCTCAGAACGCTTCTTTCTCTTTGTTATCGGAGGATATTTCCTTTGGCCCTATAGTCTCCAAAGGGATCCGAAATATCTGTTCTCAGATTCCACAGAAATAAGGCTAGCAAAGAGATCCACGAAATACAGATGTAACTCTGTGAGATGAATTAACAGAACACTAAGCAGTTTCTCAGAAAGCTTCTTTCCAGATTTCCTCTGAGGATATTTCCTTTTTCAACATCGCCCTCTATGGGCTTCCAAATATCACATTGCCAATTCCACAAGAACTGTCTTAGCGAAAGGCTTCTTGAGGGGAAAGCTGTAACTCTGTGAGATGATTTCACAGAACACAAAGAAGTTTCTCAGAAAGCTTCTTTCTCTTTGTTATCGGAAGATATTTCCTTTGGCCCTATTGTCTTCAAAGGGGTCCGAAATATCTGTTCTCAGATTCCACAGAAATAAGGCTAGCAAAGAGTTCCACGAAATACACATTTAACTCTGTGAGATGAATTAACAGAACACTAAGCAGTTTCTCAGAAAGCTTCTTTCCAGATTTCCTCTGAGGATATTTCCTTTTTCACCATAGCCCTCTATGGGCTTCCAAATATCACTTTGCCAATTCCACAAGAACTGTCTTAGCGAAAGGCTTCTTGAGGGGAAAGCTGTAACTCTGTGAGATGATTTCACAGAACACAAAGAAGTTTCTCAGAAAGCTTCTTTCTCTTTGTTATCGGAGGATATTTCCTTTGGCCCTATAGTCTCCAAAGGGATCCGAAATATCTGTTCTCAGATTCCACAGAAATAAGGCTAGCAAAGAGATCCACGAAATACAGATGTAACTCTGTGAGATGAATTAACAGAACACTAAGCAGTTTCTCAGAAAGCTTCTTTCCAGATTTCCTCTGAGGATATTTCCTTTTTCACCATAGCCCTCTATGGGCTTCCAAATATCGCTTTGCCCATTCCACAATAACTGTCTTAGCGAAAGGCTTCTGGAGGGGAAAGCTGTAACTCTGTGATATGATTTCACAGAACACAAAGAAGTTTCTCAGAAAGCTTCTTTCTCTTTGTTATCGGAGGATATTTCCTTTGGCCCTATAGTCTTCATAGGGATCCGAAATATCTGTTCTCAGATTCCACAGAAATAAGGCTAGCAAAGAGATCCACGAAATACAGATGTAACTCTGTGAGATGAATTAACAGAACACTAAGCAGTTTCTCAGAAAGCTTCTTTCCAGATTTCCTCTGAGGATATTTCCTTTTTCACCATGGCCCTCTATGGGCTTCCAAATATCACTTTACCAATTCCACAAGAACTGTCTAGCGAAAGGCTTCTTGAGGGGAAAGCTGTAACTCTGTGAGATGATTTCACAGAACACAAAGAAGTTTCTCAGAAAGCTTCTTTCTCTTTGTTATCGGAGGATATTTCCTTTGGCCCTATAGTCTTCCAAGGGATCCGAAATGTCTGTTCTCAGATTCCACAGAAATAAGGCTAGCAAAGAGATCCACGAAATACAGATGTAACTCTGTGAGATGAATTAACAGAACACTAAGCAGTTTCTCAGAAAGCTTCTTTCCAGATTTCATCTGAGGATATTTCCTTTTTCACCATGGCCCTCTATGGGCTTCCAAATATCACTTTGCCAATTCCACAAGAAATGTCTTAGCGAAAGGCTTCTTGAGGGGAAAGCTGTAACTCTGTGAGTTGATTTCACAGAACA
The DNA here is from genome assembly GCF_049350105.2 of Macaca mulatta. Classification (NCBI taxonomy): domain Eukaryota; kingdom Metazoa; phylum Chordata; class Mammalia; order Primates; family Cercopithecidae; genus Macaca; species Macaca mulatta. The sequence goes on from NC_133412.1 coordinate 67,429,904, forward strand.
CAAAGAAGTTTCTCAGAAAGCTTCTTTCTCTTTGTTATCGGAGGATATTTCCTTTGGCCCTCTAGTCTCCAAAGGGATCCGAAATATCTGTTCTCAGATTCCACAGAAATAAGGCTAGCAAAGAGATCCACGAAATACAGATGTAACTCTGTGAGATGAATTAACAGAACACTCAGCAGATTCTCAGAAAGCTTCTTTCCAGATTTCCTCTGAGGATATTTCCTTTTTCACCATAGCCCTCTATGGGCTTCCAAATATCACTTTGCCAATTCCACAAGAACTGTCTTAGCGAAAGGCTTCTTGAGGAGAAAGCTGTAACTCTGTGAGATGATTTCACAGAACACAAAGAAGTTTCTCAGAAAGCTTCTTTCTCTTTGTTATCGGAGGATATTTCCTTTGGCCCTATAGTCTCCAAAGGGATCTGAAATATCTGTTCTCAGATTCCACAGAAATAAGGCTAGCAAAGAGATCCACGAAATACAGATGTAACTCTGTGAGATGAATTAACAGAACACTAAGAAGTTTCTCAGAAAGCTTCTTTCCAGATTTCCTCTGAGGATATTTCCTTTTTCACCATAGCCCTCTATGGGCTTCCAAATATCACTTTGCCAATTCCACAAGAACTGTCTTAGCGAAAGGCTTCTTGAGGGGAAAGCTGTAACTCTGTGAGATGATTTCACAGAACACAAAGAAGTTTCTCAGAAAGCTTCTTTCTCTTTGTTATCGGAGGATATTTCCTTTGGCCCTATAGTCTCCAAAGGGATCCGAAATATCTGTTCTGAGATTCCACAGAAATAAGGCTAGCAAAGAGATCCACGAAATACAGATGTAACTCTGTGAGATGAATTAACAGAACACTAAGCAGTTTCTCAGAAAGCTTCTTTCCAGATTGCATCTGAGGATATTTCCTTTTTCACCGTAGCCCTCTATGGGCTTCCAAATATCACTTTGCCAATTCCACAAGAACTGTCTTAGCGAAAGGCTTCTTGAGAGGAAAGCTGTAACTCTGTGAGATGATTTCAAAGAACACAAAGAAGTTTCTCAAAAAGCTTCTTTCTCTTTGTTATCGGAGGATATTTCCTTTGGCCCTATAGTCTCCAAAGGGATCCGAAATATCTGTTCTCAGATTCCACAGAAATAAGGCTAGCAAAGAGATCCACGAAATGCAGATGTAACTCTGTGAGATGAATTAACAGAACACTAAGCAGTTTCTCAGAAAGCTTCTTTCCAGATTTCCTCTGAGGATATTTCCTTTTTCACCCTCGCCCTCTATGGGCTTCCAAATATCACTTTGCCAATTCCACAAGAACTGTCCTAGCGAAAGGCTTCTTGAGGGGAAAGCTGTAACTCTGTGAGTTGATTTCACAGAACACAAAGAAGTTTCTCAGAAAACTTCTTTCTCTTTGTTATCGGAGGATATTTCCTTTGGCCCTATAGTCTTCAAAGGGATCCGAAATATATGTTCTCAGATTCCACAGAAATAAGGCTAGCAAAGAGATACGCGAAATACAGATGTAACTCTGTGAGATGAATTAACAGAACACTAAGCAGTTTCACAGAAAGCTTCTTTCCAGATTTCCTCTGAGGATATTTCCTTTCTCACCCTAGCCCTCTATGGGCTACCAAATATCACTTTGCCAATTCCACAAGAACTGTCTTATCGAAAGGCTTCTTGAGGGGAAAGCTGTAACTCTGTGAAATGATTTCGCAGAACACAAAGAAGTTTCTCAGAAAACTTCTTTCTCTTTGTTATCGGAGGATATTTCCTTTGGCCCTATAGTCTTCAAAGGGATCCGAAATATCTGTTCTCAGATTCCACAGAAATAAGGCTAGCAAAGAGATCCACGAAATACAGATGTAACTCTGTGAGATGAATTAACAGAATACTAAGTACTTTCTCAGAAAGCTTCTTTTCAGATTTCATCTGAGGATATTTCCTTTTTCAACATAGCCCTCTATGGGCTTCCAAATATCACTTTGCCAATTCCACAAGAACTGTCTTAGCGAAAGGCTTCTTGAGGGGTAAGCTGTAACTCTGTGAGATGATTTCACAGAACACTAAGAAGTTTCTCAAAAAGCTTCTTTCTCTTTGTTATCGGAGGATATTTCCTTTGGCCCTATAGTCTCCAAAGGGATCCGAAATATCTGTTCTAAGATTCCACAGAAATAAGGCTAGCAAAGAGATCCACGAAATACAGATGTAACTCTGTGAGATGAATTAACAGAACACTAAGCAGTTTCTCAGAAAGCTTCTTTCCAGATTTCCTCTGAGGATATTTCCTTTTTCACCATCGCCCTCTATGGGCTTCCAAATATCACTTTGCCAATTCCACAAGAACTGTCTTAGCGAAAGGCTTCTTGAGGGGAAAGCTGTAACTCTGTGAGATGATTTCAAAGAACACAAAGAAGTTTCTCAAAAAGCTTCTTTCTCTTTTTATCGGAGGATATTTCCTTTGGCCCTATAGTCTTCAAAGGATCCGAAATATCTGTTCTCAGATTCCACAGAAATAAGGCTAGCAAAGAGATCCACGAAATACAGATGTAACTCTGTGAGATGAATTAACAGAACACTCAGCAGATTCTCAGAAAGCTTCTTTCCAGATTTCATCTGAGGATATTTCCTTTTTCACCATAGCCATCTATGGGCTTCCAAATATCACTTTGCCAATTCCACAAAAACTGTCTTAGCGAAAGGCTTTTTGAGGGGAAAGCTGTAACTCTGTGAGATGATTTCAAAGAACACAAAGAAGTTCCTCAAAAAGCTTCTTTCTCTTTGTAATCAGAGGATATTTCCTTTGGCCCTATAGTCTCCAAAGGGATCCGAAATATCTGTTCTCAGATTCCACAGAAATAAGGCTAGCAAAGAGATCCACGAAATACAGATGTAACTCTGTGAGATGAATTAACAGAACACTAAGCAGTTTCTCAGAAAGCTTCTTTCCAGATTTCATCTGAGGATATTTCCTTTTTCACCATAGCCCTCTATGGGCTTCCAAATATCACTTTGCCAATTCCTCAAGAACTGTCTTAGCGAAAGGCTTCTTGAGGGGAAAGCTGTAACTCTGTGAGATGATTTCAAAGAACACAAAGAAGTTTCTGAAAAAGCTTCTTTCTCTTTGTTATCGGAGGATATTTCCTTTGGCCCTATAGTCTCCAAAGGGATCCGAAATATCTGTTCTCAGATTCCACAGAAATAAGGCTAGCAAAGAGATCCACGACATACAGATGTAACTCTGTGAGATGAATTAACAGAACACTAAGCAGTTTCTCAGAAAGCTTCTTTCCAGATTTCCTCTGAGGATATTTCCTTTTTCACCATCGCCCTCTATGGGCTTCCAAATATCACTTTGCCAATTCCACAAGAACTGTCCTAGCGAAAGGCTTCTTGAGGGGAAAGCTGTAACTCTGTGAGTTGATTTCACAGAACACAAAGAAGTTTCTCAGAAAACTTCTTTCTCTTTGTTATCGGAGGATATTTCCTTTGGCCCTATAGTCTTCAAAGGGATCCGAAATATCTGTTCTCAGATTCCACAGAAATAAGGCTAGCAAAGAGATCCGCGCAATACAGATGTAACTCTGTGAGATGAATTAACAGAACACTAAGCAGTTTCACAGAAAGCTTCTTTCCAGATTTCCTCTGAGGATATTTCCTTTCTCACCCTAGCCCTCTATGGGCTACCAAATATCACTTTGCCAATTCCACAAGAACTGTCTTATCGAAAGGCTTCTTGAGGGGAAACCTGTAACTCTGTGAAATGATTTCACAGAACACAAAGAAGTTTCTCAGAAAACTTCTTTCTCTTTGTTATCGGAGGATATTTCCTTTGGCCCTATAGTCTTCAAAGGGATCCGAAATATCTGTTCTCAGATTCCGCAGAAATAAGGCTAGCAAAGAGATCCACGAAATACAGATGTAACTCTGTGAGATGAATTAACAGAATACTAAGTACTTTCTCAGAAAGCTTCTTTCCAGATTTCATCTGAGGATATTTCCTTTTTCACCATGGCCCTCTATGGGCTTCCAAATATCACTTTGCCAATTCCACAAGAACTGTCTTAGCGAAAGGCTTCTTGAGGGGAAAGCTGTAACTCTGTGAGATGATTTCACAGAACACAAAGAAGTTTCTCAAAAAGCTTCTTTCTCTTTGTTATCGGAGGATATTTCCTTTGGCCCTATAGTCTCCAAAGGGATCCGAAATATCTGTTCTAAGATTCCACAGAAATAAGGCTAGCAAAGAGATCCACGAAATACAGATGTAACTCTGTGAGATGAATTAACAGAACACTAAGCAGTTTCTCAGAAAGCTTCTTTCCAGATTTCCTCTGAGGATATTTCCTTTTTCACCATCGCCCTCTATGGGCTTCCAAATATCACTTTGCCAATTCCACAAGAACTGTCTTAGCGAAAGGCTTCTTGAGGGGAAAGCTGTAACTCTGTGAGTTGATTTCACAGAACACAAAGAAGTTTCTCAGAAAACTTCTTTCCATTTTTGTCGGAGGATATTTCCTTTGGCCCTATAGTCTTCAAAGGGATCCGAAATATCTGTTCTCAGATTCCACAGAAATAAGGCTAGCAAAGCGATCCACGAAATACAGATGTAACTCTGTGAGGTGAATTAACAGAACACTAAGCAGTTTCTCAGAAAGCTTCTTTCCAGATTTCATCTGAGGATATTTCCTTTTTCACCATAGCCCTCTATGGGCTTCCAAATATCACTTTGCCAATTCCACAAGAACTGTCTTAGCGAAAGGCTTCTTGAGGGGAAAGCTGTAACTCTGTGAGTTGATTTCACAGAACACAAAGAAGTTTCTCCGAAAGCTTCTTTCTCTTTTTTATCGGAGAATATTTCCTTTGGCCCTATAGTCTTCAAAGGGATTCGAAATATCTGTTCACAGATTCCACAGAAATAAGGCTAGCAAAGAGATCCACGAAATACAGATGTAACTCTGTGAGATGAATTAACAGAACACTAAGCAGTTTCTCAGAAAGCTTCTTTCCAGATTTCTTCTGAGGATATTTCCTTTTTCACCATAGTCCTCTATGGGCTTCCAAATATCACTTTGCCAATTCCACAAGAAATGTCTTAGCGAAAGGCTTCTTGAGGGGACAGCTGTAACTCTGTGAGTTGATTTCACAGAACACAAAGATGTTTCTCAGAAAGCTTCTTTCTCTTTGTTATCGGAGGATATTTCCTTTAGCCCTATAGTCTTCACAGGGATCCGAAATATCTGTTCTCAGATTCCACAGAAATAAGGCTAGCAAAGAGATCCACGAAATACAGATGTAACTCTGTGAGATGAATTAACAGAACACTAAGCAGTTTCTCAGAAAGCTTCTTTCTAGATTTCCTCTGAGGATATTTCCTTTTTCACCATCGCCCTCTATGGGCTTCCAAATATCACTTTGCCAATTCCACAAGAACTGTCTTAGCGAAAGGCTTCTTGAGGGGAAAGCTGTAACTCTGTGAGATGATTTCACAGAACGCAAAGAAGTTTCTCAAAAAGCTTCTTTCTGTTTGTTATCGGAGGATAATTCCTTTGGCCCTATAGTCTCCAAAGGGATCCGAAATATATGTTCTCAGATTCCACAGAAATAAGGCTAGCAAAGAGATCCACGAAATACAGATGTAACACTGTGAGATGAATTAACAGAACACTAAGCAGTTTCTAGAAAGCTTCTTTCCAGATTTCATCTGAGGATATTTCCTTTTTCACCATAGCCCTCTACGGGCTTCCAAATATCACTTTGCCAATCCCGCAAGAACTGTCTTAGCGAAAGGCTTCTTGAGGGGAAAGCTGTAACTCTGTGAGTTGATTTCACAGAACACAAAGAAGTTTCTCCGAAAGCTTCTTTCTCTTTGTTATCGGAGGATATTTCCTTTGGCCCTGTAGTCTTCAAAGGGATCCGAAATATCTGTTCTCATATTCCACAGAAATAAGGCTAGCAAAGAGATCCACGAAATACAGATGTAACTCTGTGACATGAATTAACAGAACACTAAGCAGTTTCTCAGAAAGCTTCTTTCCAGATTTCATCTGAGGATATTTCCTTTTTCACCATAGCCCTCTATGGGCTTCCAAATATCACTTTGCCAATTCCACAAGAAATGTTTTAGCGAAATGCTTCTTGAGGGGAAAGCTGTAACTCTGTGAGTTGATTTCACAGAACACAAAGAAGTTTCTCAGAAAGCTTCTTTCTCTTTGTTATCGGAGGATATTTCCTTTGGCCCTATTGTCTCCAAAGGGATCCGAAATATCTGTTCTCAGATTCCACAGAAATAAGGCTAGCAAAGAGATCCACGAAATACAGATGTAACTCTGTGAGATGAATTAACAGAACACTCAGCAGATTCTCAGAAAGCTTCTTTCCAGATTTCATCTGAGGATATTTCCTTTTTCACCAAAGCCCTCTATGGGCTTCCAAATATCACTTTGCCAATTCCACAAAAACTGTCTTAGCGAAAGGCTTTTAGAGGGGAAAGCTGTAACTCTGTGAGATGATTTCAAAGAACACAAAGAAGTTTCTCAAAAAGCTTCTTTCTCTTTGTTATCGGAGGATATTTCCTTTGGCCCTATAGTCTCCAAAGGGATCCGAAATATCTGTTCTCAGATTCCACAGAAATAAGGCTAGCAAAGAGATCCACGAAATACAGATGTAACTCAGTGAGATGAATTAACAGAACACTAAGCAGTTTCTCAGAAAGCTTCTTTCCAGATTTCATCTGAGGATATTTCCTTTTTCACCATAGCCCTCTATGGGCTTCCAAATATCACTTTGCCAATTCCACAAGAACTGTCTTAGCGAAAGGCTTCTTGAGGGGAAAGCTGTAACTCTGTGAGATGATTTCAAAGAACACAAAGAAGTTTCTCAGAACGCTTCTTTCTCTTTGTTATCGGAGGATATTTCCTTTGGCCCTATAGTCTCCAAAGGGATCCGAAATATCTGTTCTCAGATTCCACAGAAATAAGGCTAGCAAAGAGATCCACGAAATACAGATGTAACTCTGTGAGATGAATTAACAGAACACTAAGCAGTTTCTCAGAAAGCTTCTTTCCAGATTTCCTCTGAGGATATTTCCTTTTTCAACATCGCCCTCTATGGGCTTCCAAATATCACATTGCCAATTCCACAAGAACTGTCTTAGCGAAAGGCTTCTTGAGGGGAAAGCTGTAACTCTGTGAGATGATTTCACAGAACACAAAGAAGTTTCTCAGAAAGCTTCTTTCTCTTTGTTATCGGAAGATATTTCCTTTGGCCCTATTGTCTTCAAAGGGGTCCGAAATATCTGTTCTCAGATTCCACAGAAATAAGGCTAGCAAAGAGTTCCACGAAATACACATTTAACTCTGTGAGATGAATTAACAGAACACTAAGCAGTTTCTCAGAAAGCTTCTTTCCAGATTTCCTCTGAGGATATTTCCTTTTTCACCATAGCCCTCTATGGGCTTCCAAATATCACTTTGCCAATTCCACAAGAACTGTCTTAGCGAAAGGCTTCTTGAGGGGAAAGCTGTAACTCTGTGAGATGATTTCACAGAACACAAAGAAGTTTCTCAGAAAGCTTCTTTCTCTTTGTTATCGGAGGATATTTCCTTTGGCCCTATAGTCTCCAAAGGGATCCGAAATATCTGTTCTCAGATTCCACAGAAATAAGGCTAGCAAAGAGATCCACGAAATACAGATGTAACTCTGTGAGATGAATTAACAGAACACTAAGCAGTTTCTCAGAAAGCTTCTTTCCAGATTTCCTCTGAGGATATTTCCTTTTTCACCATAGCCCTCTATGGGCTTCCAAATATCGCTTTGCCAATTCCACAATAACTGTCTTAGCGAAAGGCTTCTGGAGGGGAAAGCTGTAACTCTGTGATATGATTTCACAGAACACAAAGAAGTTTCTCAGAAAGCTTCTTTCTCTTTGTTATCGGAGGATATTTCCTTTGGCCCTATAGTCTTCATAGGGATCCGAAATATCTGTTCTCAGATTCCACAGAAATAAGGCTAGCAAAGAGATCCACGAAATACAGATGTAACTCTGTGAGATGAATTAACAGAACACTAAGTACTTTCTCAGAAAGCTTCTTTCCAGATTTCATCTGAGGATATTTCCTTTTTCACCATCGCCCTCTATGGGCTTCCAAACATCACTTTGCCAATTCCACAAGAACTGTCTTAGCGAAAGGCTTCTTGAGGGGAAAGATGTAACTCTGTGAGATGATTTCACAGAACACAAAGAAGTTTCTCAGAAAGCTTCTTTCTCTTTGTTATCGGAGGATATTTCCTTTGGCCCTATAGTCTTCATAGGGATCCGAAATATCTGTTCTCAGATTCCACAGAAATAAGGCTAGCAAAGAGATCCACGAAATACAGATGTAACTCTGTGAGATGAATTAACAGAACACTAAGCAGTTTCTCAGAAAGCTTCTTTCCAGATTTCCTCTGAGGATATTTCCTTTTTCACCCTCGCCCTCTATGGGCTTCCAAATATCACTTTGCCAATTCCACAAGAACTGTCCTAGCGAAAGGCTTCTTGAGGGGAAAGCTGTAACTCTGTGAGTTGATTTCACAGAACACAAAGAAGTTTCTCAGAAAACTTCTTTCTCTTTGTTATCGGAGGATATTTCCTTTGGCCCTATAGTCTTCAAAGGGATCCGAAATATATGTTCTCAGATTCCACAGAAATAAGGCTAGCAAAGAGATACGCGAAATACAGATGTAACTCTGTGAGATGAATTAACAGAACACTAAGCAGTTTCACAGAAAGCTTCTTTCCAGATTTCCTCTGAGGATATTTCCTTTCTCACCCTAGCCCTCTATGGGCTACCAAATATCACTTTGCCAATTCCACAAGAACTGTCTTATCGAAAGGCTTCTTGAGGGGAAAGCTGTAACTCTGTGAAATGATTTCGCAGAACACAAAGAAGTTTCTCAGAAAACTTCTTTCTCTTTGTTATCGGAGGATATTTCCTTTGGCCCTATAGTCTTCAAAGGGATCCGAAATATCTGTTCTCAGATTCCACAGAAATAAGGCTAGCAAAGAGATCCACGAAATACAGATGTAACTCTGTGAGATGAATTAACAGAATACTAAGTACTTTCTCAGAAAGCTTCTTTCCAGATTTCATCTGAGGATATTTCCTTTTTCAACATAGCCCTCTATGGGCTTCCAAATATCACTTTGCCAATTCCACAAGAACTGTCTTAGCGAAAGGCTTCTTGAGGGGTAAGCTGTAACTCTGTGAGATGATTTCACAGAACACTAAGAAGTTTCTCAAAAAGCTTCTTTCTCTTTGTTATCGGAGGATATTTCCTTTGGCCCTATAGTCTCCAAAGGGATCCGAAATATCTGTTCTAAGATTCCACAGAAATAAGGCTAGCAAAGAGATCCACGAAATACAGATGTAACTCTGTGAGATGAATTAACAGAACACTAAGCAGTTTCTCAGAAAGCTTCTTTCCAGATTTCCTCTGAGGATATTTCCTTTTTCACCATCGCCCTCTATGGGCTTCCAAATATCACTTTGCCAATTCCACAAGAACTGTCTTAGCGAAAGGCTTCTTGAGGGGAAAGCTGTAACTCTGTGAGATGATTTCAAAGAACACAAAGAAGTTTCTCAAAAAGCTTCTTTCTCTTTTTATCGGAGGATATTTCCTTTGGCCCTATAGTCTTCAAAGGATCCGAAATATCTGTTCTCAGATTCCACAGAAATAAGGCTAGCAAAGAGATCCACGAAATACAGATGTAACTCTGTGAGATGAATTAACAGAACACTCAGCAGATTCTCAGAAAGCTTCTTTCCAGATTTCATCTGAGGATATTTCCTTTTTCACCATAGCCATCTATGGGCTTCCAAATATCACTTTGCCAATTCCACAAAAACTGTCTTAGCGAAAGGCTTTTTGAGGGGAAAGCTGTAACTCTGTGAGATGATTTCAAAGAACACAAAGAAGTTCCTCAAAAAGCTTCTTTCTCTTTGTAATCAGAGGATATTTCCTTTGGCCCTATAGTCTCCAAAGGGATCCGAAATATCTGTTCTCAGATTCCACAGAAATAAGGCTAGCAAAGAGATCCACGACATACAGATGTAACTCTGTGAGATGAATTAACAGAACACTAAGCAGTTTCTCAGAAAGCTTCTTTCCAGATTTCATCTGAGGATATTTCCTTTTTCACCATAGCCCTCTATGGGCTTCCAAATATCACTTTGCCAATTCCTCAAGAACTGTCTTAGCGAAAGGCTTCTTGAGGGGAAAGCTGTAACTCTGTGAGATGATTTCAAAGAACACAAAGAAGTTTCTGAAAAAGCTTCCTTCTCTTTGTTATCGGAGGATATTTCCTTTGGCCCTATAGTCTCCAAAGGGATCCGAAATATCTGTTCTCAGATTCCACAGAAATAAGGCTAGCAAAGAGATCCACGACATACAGATGTAACTCTGTGAGATGAATTAACAGAACACTAAGCAGTTTCTCAGAAAGCTTCTTTCCAGATTTCCTCTGAGGATATTTCCTTTTTCAACATCGCCCTCTATGGGCTTCCATATATCACATTGCCAATTCCACAAGAACTGTCTTAGCGAAAAGCTTCTTGAGGGGAAAGCTGTAACTCTGTGAGATGATTTCACAGAACACGAAGAATTTTCTCAGAAAGCTTCTTTCTCTTTGTTATCGGAAGATATTTCCTTTGGCCCTATTGTCTTCAAAGGGGTCCGAAATATCTGTTCTCAGATTCCACAGAAATAAGGCTAGCAAAGAGATCCACGAAATACAGATGTAACCCTGTGAGATGAATTAACAGAACACTAAGCAGTTTCTCAGAAAGCTTCTTTCCAGATTTCCTCTGAGGATATTTCCTTTTTCACCATAGCCCTCTATGGGCTTCCAAATATCACTTTGCCAATTCCACAAGAACTGTCTTAGCGAAAGGCTTCTTGAGGGGAAAGCTGTAACTCTGTGAGATGATTTCACAGAACACAAAGAAGTTTCTCAGAAAGCTTCTTTCTCTTTGTTATCGGAGGATATTTCCTTTGGCCCTATAGTCTCCAAAGGGATCCGAAATATCTGTTCTCAGATTCCACAGAAATAAGGCTAGCAAAGAGATCCACGAAATACAGATGTAACTCTGTGAGATGAATTAACAGAACACTAAGCAGTTTCTCAGAAAACTTCTTTCCAGATTTCATCTGAGGATATTTCCTTTTTCACCATAGCCCTCTATGGGCTTCCAAATATCGCTTTGCCAATTCCACAAGAACTGTCTTAGCGAAAGGCTTCTTGAGGGGAAAGCTGTAACTCTGTGAGATGATTTCAAAGAACACAAAGAAGTTTCTCAAAAAGCTTCTTTCTCTTTGTTATCGGAGGATATTTCCTTTGGCCCTATAGTCTCCAAAGGGATCCGAAATATCTGTTCTCAGATTCCACAGAAATAAGGCTAGCAAAGAGATCCACGAAATACAGATGTAACTCTGTGAGATGAATTAACAGAACACTAAGCAGTTTCTCAGAAAGCTTCTTTCCAGATTTCCTCTGAGGATATTTCCTTTTTCACCATCGCCCTCTATGGGCTTCCAAATATCACTTTGCCAATTCCACAAGAACTGTCTTATCGAAAGGCTTCTTGAGGGGAAAGCTGTAACTCTGTGAAATGATTTCGCAGAACACAAAGAAGTTTCTCAGAAAACTTCTTTCTCTTTGTTATCGGAGGATATTTCCTTTGGCCCTATAGTCTTCAAAGGGATCCGAAATATCTGTTCTCAGATTCCACAGAAATAAGGCTAGCAAAGAGATCCACGAAATACAGATGTAACTCTGTGAGATGAATTAACAGAATACTAAGTACTTTCTCAGAAAGCTTCTTTCCAGATTTCATCTGAGGATATTTCCTTTTTCAACATAGCCCTCTATGGGCTTCCAAATATCACTTTGCCAATTCCACAAGAACTGTCTTAGCGAAAGGCTTCTTGAGGGGTAAGCTGTAACTCTGTGAGATGATTTCACAGAACACTAAGAAGTTTCTCAAAAAGCTTCTTTCTCTTTGTTATCGGAGGATATTTCCTTTGGCCCTATAGTCTCCAAAGGGATCCGAAATATCTGTTCTAAGATTCCACAGAAATAAGGCTAGCAAAGAGATCCACGAAATACAGATGTAACTCTGTGAGATGAATTAACAGAACACTAAGCAGTTTCTCAGAAAGCTTCTTTCCAGATTTCCTCTGAGGATATTTCCTTTTTCACCATCGCCCTCTATGGGCTTCCAAATATCACTTTGCCAATTCCACAAGAACTGTCTTAGCGAAAGGCTTCTTGAGGGGAAAGCTGTAACTCTGTGAGATGATTTCAAAGAACACAAAGAAGTTTCTCAAAAAGCTTCTTTCTCTTTTTATCGGAGGATATTTCCTTTGGCCCTATAGTCTTCAAAGGATCCGAAATATCTGTTCTCAGATTCCACAGAAATAAGGCTAGCAAAGAGATCCACGAAATACAGATGTAACTCTGTGAGATGAATTAACAGAACACTCAGCAGATTCTCAGAAAGCTTCTTTCCAGATTTCATCTGAGGATATTTCCTTTTTCACCATAGCCATCTATGGGCTTCCAAATATCACTTTGCCAATTCCACAAAAACTGTCTTAGCGAAAGGCTTTTTGAGGGGAAAGCTGTAACTCTGTGAGATGATTTCAAAGAACACAAAGAAGTTCCTCAAAAAGCTTCTTTCTCTTTGTAATCAGAGGATATTTCCTTTGGCCCTATAGTCTCCAAAGGGATCCGAAATATCTGTTCTCAGATTCCACAGAAATAAGGCTAGCAAAGAGATCCACGACATACAGATGTAACTCTGTGAGATGAATTAACAGAACACTAAGCAGTTTCTCAGAAAGCTTCTTTCCAGATTTCATCTGAGGATATTTCCTTTTTCACCATAGCCCTCTATGGGCTTCCAAATATCACTTTGCCAATTCCTCAAGAACTGTCTTAGCGAAAGGCTTCTTGAGGGGAAAGCTGTAACTCTGTGAGATGATTTCAAAGAACACAAAGAAGTTTCTGAAAAAGCTTCCTTCTCTTTGTTATCGGAGGATATTTCCTTTGGCCCTATAGTCTCCAAAGGGATCCGAAATATCTGTTCTCAGATTCCACAGAAATAAGGCTAGCAAAGAGATCCACGACATACAGATGTAACTCTGTGAGATGAATTAACAGAACACTAAGCAGTTTCTCAGAAAGCTTCTTTCCAGATTTCCTCTGAGGATATTTCCTTTTTCAACATCGCCCTCTATGGGCTTCCATATATCACATTGCCAATTCCACAAGAACTGTCTTAGCGAAAAGCTTCTTGAGGGGAAAGCTGTAACTCTGTGAGATGATTTCACAGAACACGAAGAATTTTCTCAGAAAGCTTCTTTCTCTTTGTTATCGGAAGATATTTCCTTTGGCCCTATTGTCTTCAAAGGGGTCCGAAATATCTGTTCTCAGATTCCACAGAAATAAGGCTAGCAAAGAGATCCACGAAATACAGATGTAACCCTGTGAGATGAATTAACAGAACACTAAGCAGTTTCTCAGAAAGCTTCTTTCCAGATTTCCTCTGAGGATATTTCCTTTTTCACCATAGCCCTCTATGGGCTTCCAAATATCACTTTGCCAATTCCACAAGAACTGTCTTAGCGAAAGGCTTCTTGAGGGGAAAGCTGTAACTCTGTGAGATGATTTCACAGAACACAAAGAAGTTTCTCAGAAAGCTTCTTTCTCTTTGTTATCGGAGGATATTTCCTTTGGCCCTATAGTCTCCAAAGGGATCCGAAATATCTGTTCTCAGATTCCACAGAAATAAGGCTAGCAAAGAGATCCACGAAATACAGATGTAACTCTGTGAGATGAATTAACAGAACACTAAGCAGTTTCTCAGAAAACTTCTTTCCAGATTTCATCTGAGGATATTTCCTTTTTCACCATAGCCCTCTATGGGCTTCCAAATATCGCTTTGCCAATTCCACAAGAACTGTCTTAGCGAAAGGCTTCTTGAGGGGAAAGCTGTAACTCTGTGAGATGATTTCAAAGAACACAAAGAAGTTTCTCAAAAAGCTTCTTTCTCTTTGTTATCGGAGGATATTTCCTTTGGCCCTATAGTCTCCAAAGGGATCCGAAATATCTGTTCTCAGATTCCACAGAAATAAGGCTAGCAAAGAGATCCACGAAATACAGATGTAACTCTGTGAGATGAATTAACAGAACACTAAGCAGTTTCTCAGAAAGCTTCTTTCCAGATTTCCTCTGAGGATATTTCCTTTTTCACCATCGCCCTCTATGGGCTTCCAAATATCACTTTGCCAATTCCACAAGAACTGTCCTAGCGAAAGGCTTCTTGAGGGGAAAGCTGTAACTCTGTGAGTTGATTTCACAGAACACAAAGAAGTTTCTCAGAAAACTTCTTTCTCTTTGTTATCGGAGGATATTTCCTTTGGCCCTATAGTCTTCAAAGGGATCCGAAATATCTGTTCTCAGATTCCACAGAAATAAGGCTAGCAAAGAGATCCGCGAAATACAGATGTAACTCTGTGAGATGAATTAACAGAACACTAAGCAGTTTCACAGAAAGCTTCTTTCCAGATTTCCTCTGAGGATATTTCCTTTCTCACCCTAGCCCTCTATGGGCTACCAAATATCACTTTGCCAATTCCACAAGAACTGTCTTAGCGAAAGGCTTCTTGAGGGGAAAGCTGTAACTCTGTGAAATGATTTCACAGAACACAAAGAAGTTTCTCAGAAAACTTCTTTCTCTTTGTTATCGGAGGATATTTCCTTTGGCCCTATAGTCTTCAAAGGGATCCGAAATATCTGTTCTCAGATTCCAGAGAAATAAGGCTAGCAAAGAGATCCACGAAATACAGATGTAACTCTGTGAGATGAATTAACAGAATACTAAGTACTTTCTCAGAAAGCTTCTTTCCAGATTTCATCTGAGGATATTTCCTTTTTCACCATAGCCCTCTATGGGCTTCCAAATATCACTTTGCCAATTCCACAAGAACTGTCTTATCGAAAGGCTTCTTGAGGGGAAAGCTGTAACTCTGTGAAATGATTTCACAGAACACAAAGAAGTTTCTCAGAAAACTTCTTTCTCTTTGTTATCGGAGGATATTTCCTTTGGCCCTATAGTCTTCAAAGGGATCCGAAATATCTGTTCTCAGATTCCACAGAAATAAGGCTAGCAAAGAGATCCACGAAATACAGATGTAACTCTGTGAGATGAATTAACAGAATACTAAGTACTTTCTCAGAAAGCTTCTTTCCAGATTTCATCTGAGGATATTTCCTTTTTCACCATAGCCCTCTATGGGCTTCCAAATATCACTTTGCCAATTCCACAAGAACTGTCTTAGCGAAAGGCTTCTTGAGGGGAAAGCTGTAACTCTGTGAGATGATTTCACAGAACACTAAGAAGTTTCTCAAAAAGCTTCTTTCTCTTTGTTATCGGAGGATGTTTCCTTTGGCCCTATAGTCTCCAAAGGGATCCGAAATATCTGTTCTAAGATTCCACAGAAATAAGGCTAGCAAAGAGATCCACGAAATACAGATGTAACTCTGTGAGATGAATTAACAGAACACTAAGCAGTTTCTCAGAAAGCTTCTTTCCAGATTTCCTCTGAGGATATTTCCTTTTTCACCATCGCCCTCTATGGGCTTCCAAATATCACTTTGCCAATTCCACAAGAACTGTCTTAGCGAAAGGCTTCTTGAGGGGAAAGCTGTAACTCTGTGAGTTGATTTCACAGAACACAAAGAAGTTTCTCAGAAAACTTCTTTCCATTTTTGTCGGAGGATATTTCCTTTGGCCCTATAGTCTTCAAAGGGATCCGAAATATCTGTTCTCAGATTCCACAGAAATAAGGCTAGCAAAGAGATCCACGAAATACAGATGTAACTCTGTGAGATGAATTAACAGAACACTAAGCAGTTTCTCAGAAAGCTTCTTTCCAGATTTCATCTGAGGATATTTCCTTTTTCACCATAGCCCTCTATGGGCTTCCAAATATCACTTTGCCAATTCCACAAGAACTGTCTTAGCGAAAGGCTTCTTGAGGGGAAAGCTGTAACTCTGTGAGTTGATTTCACAGAACACAAAGAAGTTTCTCCGAAAGCTTCTTTCTCTTTTTTATCGGAGAATATTTCCTTTGGCCCTATAGTCTTCAAAGGGATTCGAAATATCTGTTCACAGATTCCACAGAAATAAGGCTAGCAAAGAGATCCACGAAATACAGATGTAACTCTGTGAGATGAATTAACAGAACACTAAGCAGTTTCTCAGAAAGCTTCTTTCCAGATTTCCTCTGAGGATATTTCCTTTTTCACCATCGCCCTCTATGGGCTTCCAAATATCACTTTGCCAATTCCACAAAAACTGTCCTAGCGAAAGGCTTCTTGAGGGGAAAGCTGTAACTCTGTGAGTTGATTTCACAGAACACAAAGAAGTTTCTCAGAAAATTTCTTTCTCTTTGTTATCGGAGGATATTTCCTTTGGCCCTATAGTCTTCAAAGGGATCCGAAATATCTGTTCTCAGATTCCACAGAAATAAGGCTAGCAAAGAGATCCGCGAAATACAGCTGTAACTCTGTGAGATGAATTAACAGAACACTAAGCAGTTTCACAGAAAGCTTCTTTCCAGATTTCCTCTGAGGATATTTCCTTTCTCACCCTAGCCCTCTATGGGCTACCAAATATCACTTTGCCAATTCCACAAGAACTGTCTTATCGAAATGCTTCTTGAGGGTAAAGCTGTAACTCTGTGAAATGATTTCACAGAACACAAAGAAGTTTCTCAGAAAACTTCTTTCTCTTTGTTATCGGAGGATATTTCCTTTGGCCCTATAGTCTTCAAAGGGATCCGAAATATCTGTTCTCAGATTCCACAGAAATAAGGCTAGCAAAGAGATCCACGAAATACAGATGTAACTCTGTGAGATGAATTAACAGAATACTAAGTACTTTCTCAGAAAGCTTCTTTCCAGATTTCATCTGAGGATATTTCCTTTTTCACCATAGCCCTCTATGGGCTTCCAAATATCACTTTGCCAATTCCACAAGAACTGTCTTAGCGAAAGGCTTCTTGAGGGGAAAGCTGTAACTCTGTGAGATGATTTCACAGAACACTAAGAAGTTTCTCAAAAAGCTTCTTTCTCTTTGTTATCGGAGGATATTTCCTTTGGCCCTATAGTCTCCAAAGGGATCCGAAATATCTGTTCTAAGATTCCACAGAAATAAGGCTAGCAAAGAGATCCACGAAATACAGATGTAACTCTGTGAGATGAATTAACAGAACACTAAGCAGTTTCTCAGAAAGCTTCTTTCCAGATTTCCTCTGAGGATATTTCCTTTTTCACCATCGCCCTCTATGGGCTTCCAAATATCACTTTGCCAATTCCACAAGAACTGTCTTAGCGAAAGGCTTCTTGAGGGGAAAGCTGTAACTCTGTGAGTTGATTTCACAGAACACAAAGAAGTTTCTCAGAAAACTTCTTTCCATTTTTGTCGGAGGATATTTCCTTTGGCCCTATAGTCTTCAAAGGGATCCGAAATATCTGTTCTCAGATTCCACAGAAATAAGGCTAGCAAAGAGATCCACGAAATACAGATGTAACTCTGTGAGATGAATTAACAGAACACTAAGCAGTTTCTCAGAAAGCTTCTTTCCAGATTTCATCTGAGGATATTTCCTTTTTCACCATAGCCCTCTATGGGCTTCCAAATATCACTTTGCCAATTCCACAAGAACTGTCTTATCGAAAGGCTTCTTGAGGGGAAAGCTGTAACTCTGTGAGTTGATTTCACAGAACACAAAGAAGTTTCTCCGAAAGCTTCTTTCTCTTTTTTATCGGAGAATATTTCCTTTGGCCCTATAGTCTTCAAAGGGATTCGAAATATCTGTTCACAGATTCCACAGAAATAAGGCTAGCAAAGAGATCCACGAAATACAGATGTAACTCTGTGAGATGAATTAACAGAACACTAAGCAGTTTCTCAGAAAGCTTCTTTCCAGATTTCTTCTGAGGATATTTCCTTTTTCACCATAGTCCTCTATGGGCTTCCAAATATCACTTTGCCAATTCCACAAGAAATGTCTTAGCGAAAGGCTTCTTGAGGGGACAGCTGTAACTCTGTGAGTTGATTTCACAGAACACAAAGATGTTTCTCAGAAAGCTTCTTTCTCTTTGTTATCGGAGGATATTTCCTTTAGCCCTATAGTCTTCACAGAGATCCGAAATATCTGTTCTCAGATTCCACAGAAATAAGGCTAGCAAAGAGATCCACGAAATACAGATGTAACTCTATGAGATGAATTAACAGAACACTAAGCAGTTTCTCAGAAAGCTTCTTTCCAGATTTCCTCTGAGGATATTTCCTTTTTCACCATCGCCCTCTATGGGCTTCCAAATATCACTTTGCCAATTCCACAAGAACTGTCTTAGCGAAAGGCTTCTTGAGGGGAAAGCTGTAACTCTGTGAGATGATTTCACAGAACGCAAAGAAGTTTCTCAAAAAGCTTCTTTCTGTTTGTTATCGGAGGATAATTCCTTTGGCCCTATAGTCTCCAAAGGGATCCGAAATATATGTTCTCACATTCCACAGAAATAAGGCTAGCAAAGAGATCCACGAAATACCGATGTAACTCTGTGAGATGAATTAACAGCACACTAAGCAGTTTCTAGAAAGCTTCTTTCCAGATTTCATCTGAGGATATTTCCTTTTTCACCATAGCCCTCTACGGGCTTCCAAATATCACTTTGCCAATTCCACAAGAACTGTCTTAGCGAAAGGCTTCTTGAGGGGAAAGCTGTAACTCTGTGAGTTGATTTCACAGAACACAAAGAAGTTTCTCCGAAAGCTTCTTTCTCTTTGTTATCGGAGGATATTTCCTTTGGCCCTATAGTCTTCAAAGGGATCCGAAATATCTGTTCTCATATTCCACAGAAATAAGGCTAGCAAAGAGATCCACGAAATACAGATGTAACTCTGTGAGATGAATTAACAGAACACTAAGCAGTTTCTCAGAAAGCTTCTTTCCAGATTTCATCTGAGGATATTTCCTTTTTCACCATAGCCCTCTATGGGCTTCCAAATATCACTTTGCCAATTCCACAAGAAATGTCTTAGCGAAAGGCTTATTGAGGGGAAAGCTGTAACTCTGTGAGTTGATTTCACAGAACACAAAGAAGTTTCTCAGAAAGCTTCTTTCTCTTTGTTATCGGAGGATATTTCCTTTGGCCCTATAGTCTCCAAAGGGATCCGAAATATCTGTTCTCAGATTCCACAGAAATAAGGCTAGCAAAGAGATCCACGAAATACAGATGTAACTCTGTGAGATGAATTAACAGAACACTCAGCAGATTCTCAGAAAGCTTCTTTCCAGATTTCATCTGAGGATATTTCCTTTTTCACCAAAGCCCTCTATGGGCTTCCAAATATCACTTTGCCAATTCCACAAAAACTGTCTTAGCGAAAGGCTTTTAGAGGGGAAAGCTGTAACTCTGTGAGATGATTTCAAAGAACACAAAGAAGTTCCTCAAAAAGCTTCTTTCTCTTTGTTATCGGAGGATATTTCCTTTGGCCCTATAGTCTCCAAAGGGATCCGAAATATCTGTTCTCAGATTCCACAGAAATAAGGCTAGCAAAGAGATCCACGAAATACAGATGTAACTCTGTGAGATGAATTAACAGAACACTAAGCAGTTTCTCAGAAAGCTTCTTTCCAGATTTCATCTGAGGATATTTCCTTTTTCACCATAGCCCTCTAGGGGCTTCCAAAAATCACTTTGCTAATTCCACAAGAACTGTCTTAGCGAAAGGCTTCTTGAGGGGAAAGCTGTAACTCTGTGAGATGATTTCAAAGAACACAAAGAAGTTTCTCAGAACGCTTCTTTCTCTTTGTTATCGGAGGATATTTCCTTTGGCCCTATAGTCTCCAAAGGGATCCGAAATATCTGTTCTCAGATTCCACAGAAATAAGGCTAGCAAAGAGATCCACGAAATACAGATGTAACTCTGTGAGATGAATTAACAGAACACTAAGCAGTTTCTCAGAAAGCTTCTTTCCAGATTTCCTCTGAGGATATTTCCTTTTTCAACATCGCCCTCTATGGGCTTCCAAATATCACATTGCCAATTCCACAAGAACTGTCTTAGCGAAAGGCTTCTTGAGGGGAAAGCTGTAACTCTGTGAGATGATTTCACAGAACACAAAGAAGTTTCTCAGAAAGCTTCTTTCTCTTTGTTATTGGAAGATATTTCCTTTGGCCCTATTGTCTTCAAAGGGGTCCGAAATATCTGTTCTCAGATTCCACAGAAATAAGGCTAGCAAAGAGTTCCACGAAATACAGATGTAACTCTGTGAGATGAATTAACAGAACACTAAGCAGTTTCTCAGAAAGCTTCTTTCCAGATTTCCTCTGAGGATATTTCCTTTTTCACCATAGCCCTCTATGGGCTTCCAAATATCACTTTGCCAATTCCACAAGAACTGTCTTAGCGAAAGGCTTCTTGAGGGGAAAGCTGTAACTCTGTGAGATGATTTCACAGAACACAAAGAAGTTTCTCAGAAAGCTTCTTTCTCTTTGTTATCGGAGGATATTTCCTTTGGCCCTATAGTCTCCAAAGGGATCCGAAATATCTGTTCTCAGATTCCACAGAAATAAGGCTAGCAAAGAGATCCACGAAATACAGATGTAACTCTGTGAGATGAATTAACAGAACACTAAGCAGTTTCTCAGAAAGCTTCTTTCCAGATTTCATCTGAGGATATTTCCTTTTTCACCATAGCCCTATATGGGCTTCCAAATATCGCTTTGCCAATTCCACAATAACTGTCTTAGCGAAAGGCTTCTGGAGGGGAAAGCTGTAACTCTGTGATATGATTTCACAGAACACAAAGAAGTTTCTCAGAAAGCTTCTTTCTCTTTGTTATCGGAGGATATTTCCTTTGGCCCTATAGTCTTCATAGGGATCCGAAATATCTGTTCTCAGATTCCACAGAAATAAGGCTAGCAAAGAGATCCACGAAATACAGATGTAACTCTGTGAGATGAATTAACAGAACACTAAGCAGTTTCTCAGAAAGCTTCTTTCCAGATTTCCTCTGAGGATATTTCCTTTTTCACCATGGCCTTCTATGGGCTTCCAAATATCACTTTACCAATTCCACAAGAACTGTCTAGCGAAAGGCTTCTTGAGGGGAAAGCTGTAACTCTGTGAGTTGATTTCACAGAACACAAAGAAGTTTCTCAGAAAGCTTCTTTCTCTTTGTTATCGGAGGATATTTCCTTTGGCCCTCTAGTCTCCAAAGGGATCCGAAATATCTGTTCTCAGATTCCACAGAAATAAGGCTAGCAAAGAGATCCACGAAATACAGATGTAACTCTGTGAGATGAATTCACAGAACACTCAGCAGATTCTCAGAAAGCTTCTTTCCAGATTTCATCTCAGGATATTTCCTTTTTCACCATAGCCCTCTAGGGGTTCCAAATATCACTTTGCCAATTCCACAAAAACTGTCGTAGCGAAAGGATTTTTGAGGGGAAAGCTGTAACTCTGTGAGATGATTTCAAAGAACACAAAGAAGTTCCTCAAAAAGCTTCTTTCTCTTTGTTATCGGAGGATATTTCCTTTGGCCCTTTAGTCTCCAAAGGGATCCGAAATATCTGTTCTCAGATTCCACAGAAATAAGGCTAGCAAAGAGATCCACGAAATACAGATGTAACTCTGTGAGATGAATTAACAGAACACTAAGCAGTTTCTCAGAAAGCTTCTTTCCAGATTTCATCTGAGGATATTTCCTTTTTCAACATAGCCCTCCTTGGGCTTCCAAATATCACTTTGCCAATTCCACAGGAACTGTCTTATCGAAAGGCTTCTTGAGGGGAAAGCTGTAACTCTGTGAGATGATTTCACAAAACACAAAGAAGTTTCTCAAAGAGCTTCCTTCTCTTTGTTATCGGAGGATATTTCCTTTGGCCCTATAGGCACCAAAGGGATCCGAAATATCTGTTCTCAGATTCCACAGAAATAAGGCTAGCAAAGAGACCCACGAAATACAGATGTAACTCTGTGAGATGAATTAACAGAACACTAAGCAGTTTCTCAGAAAGCTTCTTTCCAGATTTCCTCTGAGGATATTTCCTTTTTCAACATTGCCCTCTATGGGCTACCAAATATCACATTGCCAATTCCACAAGAACTGTCTTAGCGAAAGGCTTCTTGAGGGGAAAGCTGTAAC
Organism: Macaca mulatta; assembly: GCF_049350105.2. Classification (NCBI taxonomy): domain Eukaryota; kingdom Metazoa; phylum Chordata; class Mammalia; order Primates; family Cercopithecidae; genus Macaca; species Macaca mulatta. Next base: position 67,452,162 of record NC_133412.1, read on the forward strand.
TCTGTGAGATGATTTCAGAGAACACAAAGAAGTTTCTCAGAAAGCTTCTTTCTCTTTGTTATCGGAAGATATTTCCTTTGGCCCTATTGTCTTCAAAGGGGTCCGAAATATTTGTTCTCAGATTCCACAGAAATAAGGCTAGCAAAGAGATCCACGAAATACAGATGTAACTCTGTGAGATGAATTAACAGAACACTTAGCAGTTTCTCAGAAAGCTTCTTTCCAGATTTCCTCTGAGGATATTTCCTTTTTCACCATAGCCCTCTATGGGCTTCGAAATATCACTTTGCCAATTCCAAAAGAACTGTCTCAGCGAAAGGCTTCTTGAGGGGAAAGCTGTAACTCTGTGAGATGATTTCACAGAACACAAAGAAGTTTCTCAGAAAGCTTCTTTCTCTTTGTTATCGGAGGATATTTCCTTTGGCCCTATAGTCTCCAAAGGGATCCGAAATATCTGTTCTCAGATTCCACAGACATAAGGCTAGCAAAGAGATCCACGAAATACAGATGTAACTCTGTGAGATGAATTAACAGAACACTAAGCAGTTTCTCAGAAAGCTTCTTTCCAGATTTCATCTGAAGATATTTCCTTTTTCACCATACCCCTCTATGGGCTTCCAAATATCACTTTGCCAATTCCACAAGAACTGTCTTAGCGAAAGGCTTCTGGAGGGGAAAGCTGTAACTCTGTGATATGATTTCACAGAACACAAAGAAGTTTCTCAGAACGCTTCTTTCTCTTTGTTATCGGAGGATATTTCCTTTGGCCCCATAGTCTTCAAAGGGATCCGAAATATCTGTTCTCAGATTCCACAGAAATAAGGCTAGCAATGAGATCCACGAAATACAGATGTAACTCTGTGAGATGAATTAACAGAACACTAAGCAGTTTCTCAGAAAGCTTCTTTCCAGATTTCATCTGAGGATATTTCCTTTTTCACCATAGCCCTCTATGGGCTTCCAAATAACACTTTGCCAATTCCACAAGAACTGTCTTAGCGAAAGGCTTCTTGAGGGGAAAGCTGTAACTCTGTGAGATGATTACACAGAACACAAAGAAGTTTCTCAGAAAGCTTCTTTCTCTTTGTTATCGGAGGATATTTCCTTTGGCCCTATAGTCTCCAAAGGGATCCGAAATATCTGTTCTCAGATTCCACAGAAATAAGGCTAGCAAAGAGATCCACGAAATACAGATGTAACTCTGTGAGATGAATTAACAGAACACTAAGCAGTTTCTCAGAAAGCTTCTTTCCAGATTTCATCTGAGGATATTTCCTTTTTCACCATAGCCCTCTATGGGCTTCCAAATATCACTTTGCCAATTCCACAAGAACTGTCTTAACGAAAGGCTTCTTAAGGGGAAAGCTGTAACTCTTTGAGATGATTTCACAGAACACAAAGATGTTTCTCAAAAAGCTTCTTTCTCTTTGTTATCGGAGGATATTTCCTTTGGCCCTATAGTCTCCAAAGGGATCCGAAATATCTGTTCTCAGATTCCACAGAAATAAGGCTAGCAAAGAGATCCACGAAATACAGATGTAACTCTGTGAGATGAATTAACAGAACACTAAGCAGTTTCTCAGAAAGCTTCTTTCCAGATTTCATCTGAGGATATTATCTTTTTCACCATAGCCCTCTGTGGGCTACCAAATATCACATTGCCAATTCCACAAGAACTGTCTTAGCGAAAGGCTTCTTGAGGGGAAAGCTGTAACTCTGTGAGATGATTTCAGAGAACACAAAGAAGTTTCTCAGAAAGCTTCTTTCTCTTTGTTATCGGAAGATATTTCCTTTGGCCCTATTGTCTTCAAAGGGGTCCGAAATATTTGTTCTCAGATTCCACAGAAATAAGGCTAGCAAAGAGATCCACGAAATACAGATGTAACTCTGTGAGATGAATTAACAGAACACTTAGCAGTTTCTCAGAAAGCTTCTTTCCAGATTTCCTCTGAGGATATTTCCTTTTTCACCATAGCCCTCTATGGGCTTCGAAATATCACTTTGCCAATTCCAAAAGAACTGTCTCAGCGAAAGGCTTCTTGAGGGGAAAGCTGTAACTCTGTGAGATGATTTCACAGAACACAAAGAAGTTTCTCAGAAAGCTTCTTTCTCTTTGTTATCGGAGGATATTTCCTTTGGCCCTATAGTCTCCAAAGGGATCCGAAATATCTGTTCTCAGATTCCACAGACATAAGGCTAGCAAAGAGATCCACGAAATACAGATGTAACTCTGTGAGATGAATTAACAGAACACTAAGCAGTTTCTCAGAAAGCTTCTTTCCAGATTTCATCTGAAGATATTTCCTTTTTCACCATACCCCTCTATGGGCTTCCAAATATCACTTTGCCAATTCCACAAGAACTGTCTTAGCGAAAGGCTTCTGGAGGGGAAAGCTGTAACTCTGTGATATGATTTCACAGAACACAAAGAAGTTTCTCAGAACGCTTCTTTCTCTTTGTTATCGGAGGATAATTCCTTTGGCCCCATAGTCTTCAAAGGGATCCGAAATATCTGTTCTCAGATTCCACAGAAATAAGGCTAGCAATGAGATCCACGAAATACAGATGTAACTCTGTGAGATGAATTAACAGAACACTAAGCAGTTTCTCAGAAAGCTTCTTTCCAGATTTCATCTGAGGATATTTCCTTTTTCACCATAGCCCTCTATGGGCTTCCAAATAACACTTTGCCAATTCCACAAGAACTGTCTTAGCGAAAGGCTTCTTGAGGGGAAAGCTGTAACTCTGTGAGATGATTACACAGAACACAAAGAAGTTTCTCAGAAAGCTTCTTTCTCTTTGTTATCGGAGGATATTTCCTTTGGCCCTATAGTCTCCAAAGGGATCCGAAATATCTGTTCTCAGATTCCACAGAAATAAGGCTAGCAAAGAGATCCACGAAATACAGATGTAACTCTGTGAGATGAATTAACAGAACACTAAGCAGTTTCTCAGAAAGCTTCTTTCCAGATTTCATCTGAGGATATTTCCTTTTTCACCATAGCCCTCTATGGGCTTCCAAATATCACTTTGCCAATTCCACAAGAACTGTCTTAACGAAAGGCTTCTTAAGGGGAAAGCTGTAACTCTTTGAGATGATTTCACAGAACACAAAGATGTTTCTCAAAAAGCTTCTTTCTCTTTGTTATCGGAGGATATTTCCTTTGGCCCTATAGTCTCCAAAGGGATCCGAAATATCTGTTCTCAGATTCCACAGAAATAAGGCTAGCAAAGAGATCCACGAAATACAGATGTAACTCTGTGAGATGAATTAACAGAACACTAAGCAGTTTCTCAGAAAGCTTCTTTCCAGATTTCATCTGAGGATATTATCTTTTTCACCATAGCCCTCTGTGGGCTTCCAAATATCACTTTGCCAATTCCACAAGAACTGTCTTAGCGAAAGGCTTCTGGAGGGGAAAGCTGTAACTCTGTGATATGATTTCACAGAACACAAAGAAGTTTCTCAGAACGCTTCTTTCTCTTTGTTATCGGAGGATATTTCCTTTGGCCCTATAGTCTTCAAAGGGATCCGAAATATCTGTTCTCAGATTCCACAGAAATAAGGCTAGCAAAGAGATCCACGAAATACAGATGTAACTCTGTGAGATGAATTAACAGAACACTAAGCAGTTTCTCAGAAAGCTTCTTTCCAGATTTCCTCTGAGGATATTTCCTTTTTCACCTTAGCCCTCTATGGGCTTCCAAATATCACTTTGCCAATTCCACAAGAACTGTCTTAGCGAAAGGCTTCTTGAGGGGAAAGCTGTAACTCTATGAGATGATTACACAGAACACAAAGAAGTTTCTCCGAAAGCTTCTTTCTCTTTGTTATCGGAGGATATTTCCTTTGGCCCTATAGTCTTCAAAGGATCCGAAATATCTGTTCTCAGATTCCACAGAAATAAGGCTAGCAAAGAGATCCACGAAATACAGATGTAACTCTGTGAGATGAATTAACAGAACACTCAGCAGATTCTCAGAAAGCTTCTTTCCAGATTTCATCTGAGGATATTTCCTTTTTCACCATAGCCATCTATGGGCTTCCAAATATCACTTTGCCAATTCCACAAAAACTGTCTTAGCGAAAGGCTTTTTGAGGGGAAAGCTGTAACTCTGTGAGATGATTTCAAAGAACACAAAGAAGTTCCTCAAAAAGCTTCTTTCTCTTTGTAATCAGAGGATATTTCCTTTGGCCCTATAGTCTCCAAAGGGATCCGAAATATCTGTTCTCAGATTCCACAGAAATAAGGCTAGCAAAGAGATTCACGAAATACAGATGTAACTCTGTGAGATGAATTAACAGAACACTAAGCAGTTTCTCAGAAAGCTTCTTTCCAGATTTCATCTGAGGATATTTCCTTTTTCACCATAGCCCTCTATGGGCTTCCAAATATCACTTTGCCAATTCCTCAAGAACTGTCTTAGCGAAAGGCTTCTTGAGGGGAAAGCTGTAACTCTGTGAGATGATTTCAAAGAACACAAAGAAGTTTCTGAAAAAGCTTCTTTCTCTTTGTTATCGGAGGATATTTCCTTTGGCCCTATAGTCTCCAAAGGGATCCGAAATATCTGTTCTCAGATTCCACAGAAATAAGGCTAGCAAAGAGATCCACGACATACAGATGTAACTCTGTGAGATGAATTAACAGAACACTAAGCAGTTTCTCAGAAAGCTTCTTTCCAGATTTCCTCTGAGGATATTTCCTTTTTCAACATCGCCCTCTATGGGCTTCCATATATCACATTGCCAATTCCACAAGAACTGTCTTAGCGAAAAGCTTCTTGAGGGGAAAGCTGTAACTCTGTGAGATGATTTCACAGAACACGAAGAATTTTCTCAGAAAGCTTCTTTCTCTTTGTTATCGGAAGATATTTCCTTTGGCCCTATTGTCTTCAAAGGGGTCCGAAATATCTGTTCTCAGATTCCACAGAAATAAGGCTAGCAAAGAGATCCACGAAATACAGATGTAACTCTGTGAGATGAATTAACAGAACACTAAGCAGTTTCTCAGAAAGCTTCTTTCCAGATTTCATCTGAGGATATTTCCTTTTTCACCATAGCCCTCTATGGGCTTCCAAATATCACTTTGCCAATTCCACAAGAACTGTCTTAGCGAAAGGCTTCTTGAGGGGAAAGCTGTAACTCTGTGAGATGATTTCACAGAACACAAAGAAGTTTCTCAGAAAGCTTCTTTCTCTTTGTTATCGGAGGATATTTCCTTTGGCCCTATAGTCTCCAAAGGGATCCGAAATATCTGTTCTGAGATTCCACAGAAATAAGGCTAGCAAAGAGATCCACGAAATACAGATGTAACTCTGTGAGATGAATTAACAGAACACTAAGCAGTTTCTCAGAAAACTTCTTTCCAGATTTCATCTGAGGATATTTCCTTTTTCACCATAGCCCTCTATGGGCTTCCAAATATCACTTTGCCAATTCCACAAGAACTGTCTTAGCGAAAGGCTTCTTGAGGGGAAAGCTGTAACTCTGTGAGATGATTTCAAAGAACACAAAGAAGTTTCTCAAAAAGCTTCTTTCTCTTTGTTATCGGAGGATATTTCCTTTGGCCCTATAGTCTCCAAAGGGATCCGAAATATCTGTTCTCAGATTCCACAGAAATAAGGCTAGCAAAGAGATCCACGAAATACAGATGTAACTCTGTGAGATGAATTAACAGAACACTAAGCAGTTTCTCAGAAAGCTTCTTTCCAGATTTCCTCTGAGGATATTTCCTTTTTCACCATCGCCCTCTATGGGCTTCCAAATATCACTTTGCCAATTCCACAAGAACTGTCCTAGCGAAAGGCTTCTTGAGGGGAAAGCTGTAACTCTGTGAGTTGATTTCACAGAACACAAAGAAGTTTCTCAGAAAACTTCTTTGTCTTTGTTATCGGAGGATATTTCCTTTGGCCCTATAGTCTTCAAAGGGATCCGAAATATCTGTTCTCAGATTCCACAGAAATAAGGCTAGCAAAGAGATCCGCGAAATACAGATGTAACTCTGTGAGATGAATTAACAGAACACTAAGCAGTTTCACAGAAAGCTTCTTTCCAGATTTCCTCTGAGGATATTTCCTTTCTAACCCTAGCCCTCTATGGGCTACCAAATATCACTTTGCCAATTCCACAAGAACTGTCTTATCGAAAGGCTTCTTGAGGGGAAAGCTGTAACTCTGTGAAATGATTTCACAGAACACAAAGAAGTTTCTCAGAAAACTTCTTTCTCTTTGTTATCGGAGGATATTTCCTTTGGCCCTATAGTCTTCAAAGGGATCCGAAATATCTGTTCTCAGATTCCAGAGAAATAAGGCTAGCAAAGAGATCCACGAAATACAGAAGTAACTCTGTGAGATGAATTAACAGAATACTAAGTACTTTCTCAGAAAGCTTCTTTCCAGATTTCATCTGAGGATATTTCCTTTTTCACCATAGCCCTCTATGGGCTTCCAAATATCACTTTGCCAATTCCACAAGAACTGTCTTATCGAAAGGCTTCTTGAGGGGAAAGCTGTAACTCTGTGAAATGATTTCACAGAACACAAAGAAGTTTCTCAGAAAACTTCTTTCTCTTTGTTATCGGAGGATATTTCCTTTGGCCCTATAGTCTTCAAAGGGATCCGAAATATCTGTTCTCAGATTCCACAGAAATAAGGCTAGCAAAGAGATCCACGAAATACAGATGTAACTCTGTGAGATGAATTAACAGAATACTAAGTACTTTCTCAGAAAGCTTCTTTCCAGATTTCATCTGAGGATATTTCCTTTTTCACCATAGCCCTCTATGGGCTTCCAAATATCACTTTGCCAATTCCACAAGAACTGTCTTAGCGAAAGGCTTCTTGAGGGGAAAGCTGTAACTCTGTGAGATGATTTCACAGAACACTAAGAAGTTTCTCAAAAAGCTTCTTTCTCTTTGTTATCGGAGGATGTTTCCTTTGGCCCTATAGTCTCCAAAGGGATCCGAAATATCTGTTCTAAGATTCCACAGAAATAAGGCTAGCAAAGAGATCCACGAAATACAGATGTAACTCTGTGAGATGAATTAACAGAACACTAAGCAGTTTCTCAGAAAGCTTCTTTCCAGATTTCCTCTGAGGATATTTCCTTTTTCACCATCGCCCTCTATGGGCTTCCAAATATCACTTTGCCAATTCCACAAGAACTGTCTTAGCGAAAGGCTTCTTGAGGGGAAAGCTGTAACTCTGTGAGTTGATTTCACAGAACACAAAGAAGTTTCTCAGAAAACTTCTTTCCATTTTTGTCGGAGGATATTTCCTTTGGCCCTATAGTCTTCAAAGGGATCCGAAATATCTGTTCTCAGATTCCACAGAAATAAGGCTAGCAAAGAGATCCACCAAATACAGATGTAACTCTGTGAGATGAATTAACAGAACACTAAGCAGTTTCTCAGAAAGCTTCTTTCCAGATTTCATCTGAGGATATTTCCTTTTTCACCATAGCCCTCTATGGGCTTCCAAATATCACTTTGCCAATTCCACAAGAACTGTCTTAGCGAAAGGCTTCTTGAGGGGAAAGCTGTAACTCTGTGAGTTGATTTCACAGAACACAAAGAAGTTTCTCCGAAAGCTTCTTTCTCTTTGTTATCGGAGGATATTTCCTTTGGCCCTATAGTCTTCAAAGGGATTCGAAATATCTGTTCACAGATTCCACAGAAATAAGGCTAGCAAAGAGATCCACGAAATACAGATGTAACTCTGTGAGATGAATTAACAGAACACTAAGCAGTTTCTCAGAAAGCTTCTTTCCAGATTTCCTCTGAGGATATTTCCTTTTTCACCATCGCCCTCTATGGGCTTCCAAATATCACTTTGCCAATTCCACAAGAACTGTCCTAGCGAAAGGCTTCTTGAGGGGAAAGCTGTAACTCTGTGAGTTGATTTCACAGAACACAAAGAAGTTTCTCAGAAAACTTCTTTCCATTTTTGTCGGAGGATATTTCCTTGGCCCTATAGTCTTCAAAGGGATCCGAAATATCTGTTCTCAGATTCCACAGAAATAAGGCTAGCAAAGAGATCCACGAAATACAGATGTAACTCTGTGAGATGAATTAACAGAACACTAAGCAGTTTCTCAGAAAGCTTCTTTCCAGATTTCATCTGAGGATATTTCCTTTTTCACCATAGCCCTCTATGGGCTTCCAAATATCACTTTGCCAATTCCACAAGAACTGTCTTATCGAAAGGCTTCTTGAGGGGAAAGCTGTAACTCTGTGAGTTGATTTCACAGAACACAAAGAAGTTTCTCCGAAAGCTTCTTTCTCTTTTTTATCGGAGAATATTTCCTTTGGCCCTATAGTCTTCAAAGGGATTCGAAATATCTGTTCACAGATTCCACAGAAATAAGGCTAGCAAAGAGATCCACGAAATACAGATGTAACTCTGTGAGATGAATTAACAGAACACTAAGCAGTTTCTCAGAAAGCTTCTCTCCAGATTTCTTCTGAGGATATTTCCTTTTTCACCATAGTCCTCTATGGGCTTCCAAATATCACTTTGCCAATTCCACAAGAAATGTCTTAGCGAAAGGCTTCTTGAGGGGACAGCTGTAACTCTGTGAGTTGATTTCACAGAACACAAAGATGTTTCTCAGAAAGCTTCTTTCTCTTTGTTATCGGAGGATATTTCCTTTAGCCCTATAGTCTTCACAGAGATCCGAAATATCTGTTCTCAGATTCCACAGAAATAAGGCTAGCAAAGAGATCCACGAAATACAGATGTAACTCTATGAGATGAATTAACAGAACACTAAGCAGTTTCTCAGAAAGCTTCTTTCCAGATTTCCTCTGAGGATATTTCCTTTTTCACCATCGCCCTCTATGGGCTTCCAAATATCACTTTGCCAATTCCACAAGAACTGTCTTAGCGAAAGGCTTCTTGAGGGGAAAGCTGTAACTCTGTGAGATGATTTCACAGAACGCAAAGAAGTTTCTCAAAAAGCTTCTTTCTGTTTGTTATCGGAGGATAATTCCTTTGGCCCTATAGTCTCCAAAGGGATCCGAAATATATGTTCTCACATTCCACAGAAATAAGGCTAGCAAAGAGATCCACGAAATACCGATGTAACTCTGTGAGATGAATTAACAGCACACTAAGCAGTTTCTAGAAAGCTTCTTTCCAGATTTCATCTGAGGATATTTCCTTTTTCACCATAGCCCTCTACGGGCTTCCAAATATCACTTTGCCAATTCCACAAGAACTGTCTTAGCGAAAGGCTTCTTGAGGGGAAAGCTGTAACTCTGTGAGTTGATTTCACAGAACACAAAGAAGTTTCTCCGAAAGCTTCTTTCTCTTTGTTATCGGAGGATATTTCCTTTGGCCCTATAGTCTTCAAAGGGATCCGAAATATCTGTTCTCATATTCCACAGAAATAAGGCTAGCAAAGAGATCCACGAAATACAGATGTAACTCTGTGAGATGAATTAACAGAACACTAAGCAGTTTCTCAGAAAGCTTCTTTCCAGATTTCATCTGAGGATATTTCCTTTTTCACCATAGCCCTCTATGGGCTTCCAAATATCACTTTGCCAATTCCACAAGAAATGTCTTAGCGAAAGGCTTATTGAGGGGAAAGCTGTAACTCTGTGAGTTGATTTCACAGAACACAAAGAAGTTTCTCAGAAAGCTTCTTTCTCTTTGTTATCGGAGGATATTTCCTTTGGCCCTATAGTCTCCAAAGGGATCCGAAATATCTGTTCTCAGATTCCACAGAAATAAGGCTAGCAAAGACATCCACGAAATACAGATGTAACTCTGTGAGATGAATTAACAGAACACTCAGCAGATTCTCAGAAAGCTTCTTTCCAGATTTCATCTGAGGATATTTCCTTTTTCACCAAAGCCCTCTATGGGCTTCCAAATATCACTTTGCCAATTCCACAAAAACTGTCTTAGCGAAAGGCTTTTAGAGGGGAAAGCTGTAACTCTGTGAGATGATTTCAAAGAACACAAAGAAGTTCCTCAAAAAGCTTCTTTCTCTTTGTTATCGGAGGATATTTCCTTTGGCCCTATAGTCTCCAAAGGGATCCGAAATATCTGTTCTCAGATTCCACAGAAATAAGGCTAGCAAAGAGATCCACGAAATACAGATGTAACTCTGTGAGATGAATTAACAGAACACTAAGCAGTTTCTCAGAAAGCTTCTTTCCAGATTTCATCTGAGGATATTTCCTTTTTCACCATAGCCCTCTATGGGCTTCCAAAAATCACTTTGCCAATTCCACAAGAACTGTCTTAGCGAAAGGCTTCTTGAGGGGAAAGCTGTAACTCTGTGAGATGATTTCAAAGAACACAAAGAAGTTTCTCAGAACGCTTCTTTCTCTTTGTTATCGGAGGATATTTCCTTTGGCCCTATAGTCTCCAAAGGGATCCGAAATATCTGTTCTCAGATTCCACAGAAATAAGGCTAGCAAAGAGATCCACGAAATACAGATGTAACTCTGTGAGATGAATTAACAGAACACTAAGCAGTTTCTCAGAAAGCTTCTTTCCAGATTTCCTCTGAGGATATTTCCTTTTTCAACATCGCCCTCTATGGGCTTCCAAATATCACATTGCCAATTCCACAAGAACTGTCTTAGCGAAAGGCTTCTTGAGGGGAAAGCTGTAACTCTGTGAGATGATTTCACAGAACACAAAGAAGTTTCTCAGAAAGCTTCTTTCTCTTTGTTATTGGAAGATATTTCCTTTGGCCCTATTGTCTTCAAAGGGGTCCGAAATATCTGTTCTCAGATTCCACAGAAATAAGGCTAGCAAAGAGTTCCACGAAATACAGATGTAACTCTGTGAGATGAATTAACAGAACACTAAGCAGTTTCTCAGAAAGCTTCTTTCCAGATTTCCTCTGAGGATATTTCCTTTTTCACCATAGCCCTCTATGGGCTTCCAAATATCACTTTGCCAATTCCACAAGAACTGTCTTAGCGAAAGGCTTCTTGAGGGGAAAGCTGTAACTCTGTGAGATGATTTCACAGAACACAAAGAAGTTTCTCAGAAAGCTTCTTTCTCTTTGTTATCGGAGGATATTTCCTTTGGCCCTATAGTCTCCAAAGGGATCCGAAATATCTGTTCTCAGATTCCACAGAAATAAGGCTAGCAAAGAGATCCACGAAATACAGATGTAACTCTGTGAGATGAATTAACAGAACACTAAGCAGTTTCTCAGAAAGCTTCTTTCCAGATTTCATCTGAGGATATTTCCTTTTTCACCATAGCCCTATATGGGCTTCCAAATATCGCTTTGCCAATTCCACAATAACTGTCTTAGCGAAAGGCTTCTGGAGGGGAAAGCTGTAACTCTGTGATATGATTTCACAGAACACAAAGAAGTTTCTCAGAAAGCTTCTTTCTCTTTGTTATCGGAGGATATTTCCTTTGGCCCTATAGTCTTCATAGGGATCCGAAATATCTGTTCTCAGATTCCACAGAAATAAGGCTAGCAAAGAGATCCACGAAATACAGATGTAACTCTGTGAGATGAATTAACAGAACACTAAGCAGTTTCTCAGAAAGCTTCTTTCCAGATTTCCTCTGAGGATATTTCCTTTTTCACCATGGCCTTCTATGGGCTTCCAAATATCACTTTACCAATTCCACAAGAACTGTCTAGCGAAAGGCTTCTTGAGGGGAAAGCTGTAACTCTGTGAGTTGATTTCACAGAACACAAAGAAGTTTCTCAGAAAGCTTCTTTCTCTTTGTTATCGGAGGATATTTCCTTTGGCCCTCTAGTCTCCAAAGGGATCCGAAATATCTGTTCTCAGATTCCACAGAAATAAGGCTAGCAAAGAGATCCACGAAATACAGATGTAACTCTGTGAGATGAATTCACAGAACACTCAGCAGATTCTCAGAAAGCTTCTTTCCAGATTTCATCTCAGGATATTTCCTTTTTCACCATAGCCCTCTATGGGCTTCCAAATATCACTTTGCCAATTCCACAAAAACTGTCGTAGCGAAACGATTTTTGAGGGGAAAGCTGTAACTCTGTGAGATGATTTCAAAGAACACAAAGAAGTTCCTCAAAAAGCTTCTTTCTCTTTGTTATCGGAGGATATTTCCTTTGGCCCTTTAGTCTCCAAAGGGATCCGAAATATCTGTTCTCAGATTCCACAGAAATAAGGCTAGCAAAGAGATCCACGAAATACAGATGTAACTCTGTGAGATGAATTAACAGAACACTAAGCAGTTTCTCAGAAAGCTTCTTTCCAGATTTCATCTGAGGATATTTCCTTTTTCAACATAGCCCTCCTTGGGCTTCCAAATATCACTTTGCCAATTCCACAGGAACTGTCTTATCGAAAGGCTTCTTGAGGGGAAAGCTGTAACTCTGTGAGATGATTTCACAAAACACAAAGAAGTTTCTCAAAGAGCTTCCTTCTCTTTGTTATCGGAGGATATTTCCTTTGGCCCTATAGGCACCAAAGGGATCCGAAATATCTGTTCTCAGATTCCACAGAAATAAGGCTAGCAAAGAGACCCACGAAATACAGATGTAACTCTGTGAGATGAATTAACAGAACACTAAGCAGTTTCTCAGAAAGCTTCTTTCCAGATTTCCTCTGAGGATATTTCCTTTTTCAACATTGCCCTCTATGGGCTACCAAATATCACATTGCCAATTCCACAAGAACTGTTTTAGCGAAAGGCTTCTTGAGGGGAAAGCTGTAACTCTGTGAGATGATTTCAGAGAACACAAAGAAGTTTCTCAGAAAGCTTCTTTCTCTTTGTTATCGGAAGATATTTCCTTTGGCCCTATTGTCTTCAAAGGGGTCCGAAATATTTGTTCTCAGATTCCACAGAAATAAGGCTAGCAAAGAGATCCACGAAATACAGATGTAACTCTGTGAGATGAATTAACAGAACACTTAGCAGTTTCTCAGAAAGCTTCTTTCCAGATTTCCTCTGAGGATATTTCCTTTTTCACCATAGCCCTCTATGGGCTTCGAAATATCACTTTGCCAATTCCACAAGAACTGTCTCAGCGAAAGGCTTCTTGAGGGGAAAGCTGTAACTCTGTGAGATGATTTCACAGAACACAAAGAAGTTTCTCAGAAAGCTTCTTTCTCTTTGTTATCGGAGGATATTTCCTTTGGCCCTATAGTCTCCAAAGGGATCCGAAATATCTGTTCTCAGATTCCACAGACATAAGGCTAGCAAAGAGATCCACGAAATACAGATGTAACTCTGTGAGATGAATTAACAGAACACTAAGCAGTTTCTCAGAAAGCTTCTTTCCAGATTTCATCTGAAGATATTTCCTTTTTCACCATACCCCTCTATGGGCTTCCAAATATCACTTTGCCAATTCCACAAGAACTGTCTTAGCGAAAGGCTTCTGGAGGGGAAAGCTGTAACTCTGTGATATGATTTCACAGAACACAAAGAAGTTTCTCAGAACGCTTCTTTCTCTTTGTTATCGGAGGATATTTCCTTTGGCCCCATAGTCTTCAAAGGGATCCGAAATATCTGTTCTCAGATTCCACAGAAATAAGGCTAGCAATGAGATCCACGAAATACAGATGTAACTCTGTGAGATGAATTAACAGAACACTAAGCAGTTTCTCAGAAAGCTTCTTTCCAGATTTCATCTGAGGATATTTCCTTTTTCACCGTAGCCCTCTATGGGCTTCCAAATAACACTTTGCCAATTCCACAAGAACTGTCTTAGCGAAAGGCTTCTTGAGGGGAAAGCTGTAACTCTGTGAGATGATTACACAGAACACAAAGAAGTTTCTCAGAAAGCTTCTTTCTCTTTGTTATCGGAGGATATTTCCTTTGGCCCTATAGTCTCCAAAGGGATCCGAAATATCTGTTCTCAGATTCCACAGAAATAAGGCTAGCAAAGAGATCCACGAAATACAGATGTAACTCTGTGAGATGAATTAACAGAACACTAAGCAGTTTCTCAGAAAGCTTCTTTCCAGATTTCATCTGAGGATATTTCCTTTTTCACCATAGCCCTCTATGGGCTTCCAAATATCACTTTGCCAATTCCACAAGAACTGTCTTAACGAAAGGCTTCTTAAGGGGAAAGCTGTAACTCTTTGAGATGATTTCACAGAACACAAAGATGTTTCTCAAAAAGCTTCTTTCTCTTTGTTATCGGAGGATATTTCCTTTGGCCCTATAGTCTCCAAAGGGATCCGAAATATCTGTTCTCAGATTCCACAGAAATAAGGCTAGCAAAGAGATCCACGAAATACAGATGTAACTCTGTGAGATGAATTAACAGAACACTAAGCAGTTTCTCAGAAAGCTTCTTTCCAGATTTCCTCTGAATATTTCCTTTCTCACCCTAGCCCTCTATGGGCTACCAAATATCACTTTGCCAATTCCACAAGAACTGTCTTAGCGAAAGGCTTCTTGAGGGGAAAGCTGTAACTCTGTGAAATGATTTCACAGAACACAAAGAAGTTTCTCAGAAAACTTCTTTCTCTTTGTTATCGGAGGATATTTCCTTTGGCCCTATAGTCTCCAAAGGGATCCGAAATATCTGTTCTCAGATTCCACAGAAATAAGGCTAGCAAAGAGATCCACGAAATACAGATGTAACTCTGTGAGATGAATTAACAGAACACTAAGCAGTTTCTCAGAAAGCTTCTTTCCAGATTTCATCTGAGGATATTTCCTTTTTCACCATGGCCCTCCATGGGCTTCCAAATATCACTTTGCCAATTCCACAAGAACTGTCTTAGCGAAAGGCTTCTTGAGGGGAAAGCTGTAACTCTGTGAGATGATTTCACAGAACACAAAGAAGTTTCTCAAAAAGCTTCTTTCTCTTTGTTATCGGAGGATATTTCCTTTGGCCCTATAGTCTCCAAAGGGATCCGAAATATCTGTTCTGAGATTCCACAGAAATAAGGCTAGCAAAGAGATCCACGAAATACACATGTAACTCTGTCAGATGAATTAACAGAACACTCAGCAGTTTCTCAGAAAGCTTCTTTCCGATTTCCTCTGAGGATATTTCCTTTTTCACCATAGCCCTCGAAGGGCTTCCAAATATCACTTTGCCAATTCCACAAGAACTGTCTTAGCGAAAGGCTTTTTGAGGGGAAAGCTGTAACTCTGTGAGTTGATTTCACAGAACACAAAGAAGTTTCTCAGAAAGCTTCTTTCTCTTTGTTATCGGAGGATATTTCCTTTGGCCCTATAGTCTTCAAAGGGATCCGAAATATCTGTTCTCAGATTCCACAGAAATAAGGCTAGCAAAGAGATCCACGAAATACAGATGTAACTCTGTGAGATGAATTAACAGAACACTAAGCAGTTTCTCAGAAAGCTTCTTTCCAGATTTCCTCTGAGGATATTTCCTTTTTCACCTTAGCCCTCTATGGGCTTCCAAATATCACTTTGCCAATTCCAAAAGAACTGTCTTAGCGAAAGGCTTCTTGAGGGGAAAGCTGTAACTCTGTGAGATGATTACACAGAACACAAAGAAGTTTCTCCGAAAGCTTCTTTCTCTTTGTTATCGGAGGATATTTCCTTTGGCCCTATAGTCTCCAAAGGGATCCGAAATATCTGTTCTCAGATTCCACAGAAATAAGGCTAGCAAAGAGATCCACGAAATACAGATGTAACTCTGTGAGATGAATTAACAGAACACTAAGCAGTTTCTCAGAAAGCTTCTTTCCAGATTTCCTCTGAATATTTCCTTTCTCACCCTAGCCCTCTATGGGCTACCAAATATCACATTGCCAATTCCACAAGAACTGTCTTAGTGAAAGGCTTCTTGAGGGGAAAGCTGTAACTCTGTGAGATGATTTCACAGAAGACAAAGAAGTTTCTCAGAAAGCTTCTCTCTCTTTGTTATCGGAGGATATTTCCTTTGGCCCTAAACTCTTCAAAGGGGTCCGAAATATCTTTTCTCAGATTCCACAGAAATAAGGCTAGCAAAGAGATCCACGAAATACAGATGTAACTCTGTGAGATGAATTAACAGAACACTAAGCAGTTTCTCAGAAAGCTTCTTTCCAGATTTCCTCTGAGGATATTTCCTTTTTCACCATAGCCCTCTATGGGCTTCCAAATATCAATTTGCCAATTCCACAAGAACTGTCTTAGCAAAAGGCTTTTTTAGGGGAAAGCTGTAACTCTGTGAGATGATTTCACAGAACACAAAGAAGTTTCTCAGAAAGCTTCTTTGTCTTTGTTTCCGGAGGATATTTCCTTTGGCCCTATAGTCTCCAAAGGGATCCGAAATATCTGTTCTCAGATTCCACAGAAATAAGGCTAGCAAAGAGATCCACGAAATACAGATGTAACTCCGTGAGATGAATTAACAGAACACTAAGCAGTTTCTCAGAAAGCTTCTTTCCAGATTTCATCTGAGGATATTTCCTTTTTCACCATTGCCCTCTATGGGCTTCCAAATATCACTTTGCCAATTCCACAAGAACTGTCTTAGCTAAAGGCTTCTGGAGGGTAAAGCTGTAACTCTGTGATATGATTTCACAGAACACAAAGAAGTTTCTCAGAACGCTTCTTTCTCTTTGTTATCGGAGGATATTTCCTTTGGCCCTATAGTCTTCAAAGGGATCCGAAATATGTGCTCTCAGATTCCACAGAAATAAGGCTAGCAAAGAGATCCACGAAATACAGATGTAACTCTGTGAGATGAATTAACAGATCACTAAGCAGTTTCTCAGAAAGCTTCTTTCCAGATTTCATCTGAGGATATTTCCTTTTTCACCATAGCCCTCTATGGGCTTCCAAATATCACTTTGCCAATTCCACAAGAACTGTCTTAGCGAAAGGCTTCTTGAGGGGAAAGCTGTAACTCTGTGAGATGATTACGTAGAACACAAAGAAGTTTCTCAGAAAGCTTCTTTCTCTTTGTTATCGGAGGATATTTCCTTTGGCCCTATAGTCTCCAAAGGGATCTGAAATATCTGTTCTCAGATTACACAGAAATAAGGCTAGCAAAGAGATCCACGAAATACAGATGTAACTCTGTGAGATGAATTAACAGAACACTAAGAAGTTTCTCAGAAAGCTTCTTTCCAGATTTCCTCTGAGGATATTTCCTTTTTCACCATAGCCCTCTATGGGCTTCCAAATATCACTTTGCCAATTCCACAAGAACTGTCTTAGCGAAAGGCTTTTTGAGGGGAAAGCTGTAACTCTGTGAGATGATTTCACAGAACACAAAGAAGTTTCTCAGAAAGCTTCTTTCTCTTTGTTATCGGAGGATATTTCCTTTGGCCCTATAGTCTCCAAAGGGATCCGAAATATCTGTTCTCAGATTCCACAGAAATAAGGCTAGCAAAGAGATCCACGAAATACAGATGTAACACTGTGAGATGAATTAACAGAACACTAAGCAGTTTCTCAGAAAGCTTCTTTCCAGATTTCATCTGAGGATATTTCCTTTTTCACCATAGCCCTCTATGGGCTTCCAAATATCACTTTGCCAATTCCACAAGAACTGTCTTAGCGAAAGGCTTCTGGAGGGGAAAGCTGGAACTCTGTGATATGATTCCACAGAACACAAAGAAGTTTCTCAGAACGCTTCTTTCTCTTTGTTATCGGAGGATATTTCCTTTGGCCCTATAGTCTTCAAAGGGATCCGAAATATCTGTTCTCAGATTCCACAGAAATAAGGCTAGCAAAGAGATCCACGAAATACCGAGGTAACTCTGTGAGATGAATTAACAGAACACTAAGCAGTTTCTCAGAAATCTTCTTTCCAGATTTCCTCTGAGGATATTTCCTTTTTCACCATAGCCCTCTATGGGCTTCCAAATATCACTTTGCCAATTCCACAAGAACTGTCTTAGCGAAAGGCTTCTTGAGAGGAGAGTTGTAACTCTGTGAGTTGATTTCACAGAACACAAAGAAGTTTCTGAGAAAGATTCTTTTTCTTTGTTATCGGAGGATATTTCCTTTGGCCCTATAGTCTTCAAAGGGATCCAAAATATATGTTCTCAGATTCTACAGAAATAAGGCTAGCAAAGAGATCCACGAAATAGAGATGTAACTCTGTGAGATGAATTAACAGAACACTAAGCAGTTTCTCAGAAAGCTTCTTTCCAGATTTCATCTGAGGATATTTCCTTTTTCACCATAGAACTCTATGGGCTTCCAAATATCACTTTGCCAATTCCACAAGAAATGTCTTAGCGAAAGGCTTCTTGAGGGGAAAGCTGTAACTCTGTGAGTTGATTTCACAGAACACAAAGAAGTTTCTCAGAAAGCTTCTTTCTCTTTGTTATCGGAGGATATTTCCTTTGGCCCTATACTCTCCAAAGGGATCCGAAATATCTGTTCTCAGATTCCACAGAAATAAGGCTAGCAAAGAGATCCACGAAATACAGATGTAACTCTGTGAGATGAATTAACAGAACACTCAGCAGATTCTCAGAAAGCTTCTTTCCAGATTTCATCTGAGGATATTTCCTTTTTCACCATAGCCCTCTATGGGCTTCCAAATATCACTTTGCCAATTCCACAAAAACTGTCTTAGCGAAAGGCTTTTTGAGGGGAAACCTGTAACTCTGTGAGATGATTTCAAAGAACACAAAGAAGTTCCTCAAAAAGCTTCTTTCTCTTTGTTATCGGAGGATATTTCCTTTGGCCCTATAGTCTCCAAAGGGATCCGAAATATCTGTTCTCAGATTCCACAGAAATAAGGCTAGCAAAGAGATCCACGAAATACAGATGTAACTCTGTGAGATGAATTAACAGAACACTAAGCAGTTTCTCAGAAAGCATCTTTTCAGATTTCATCTGAGGATATTTCCTTTTTCACCATAGCCCTCTATGGGCTTCCAAATATCACTTTGCCAATTCCACAAGAACTGTCTTAGCGAAAGGCTTCTTGAGGGGAAAGCTGTAACTCTGTGAGATGATTTCAAAGAACACAAAGAAGTTTCTCAAAAAGCTTCTTTCTCTTTGTTATCGGAGGATATTTCCTTTGGCCCTATAGTCTCCAAAGGGATCCGAAATATCTGTTCTCAGATTCCACAGAAATAAGGCTAGCAAAGAGATCCACGAAATACAGATGTAACTCTGTGAGATGAATTAACAGAACACTAAGCAGTTTCTCAGAAAGCTTCTTTCCAGATTTCCTCTGAGGATATTTCCTTTTTCACAATAGCCCTCTATGGGCTTCCAAATATCACTTTGCCAATTCCACAAGAACTGTCTTAGCGAAAGGCTTCTTGAGGGGAAAGCTGTAACTCTGTGAGATGATTTCACAGAACAGAAAGAAGTTTCTCTGAAAGCTTCTTTCTCTTTGTTATCGGAGGATATTTCCTTTGGCCCTATAGTCTCCAAAGGGATCCGAAATATCTGTTCTCAGATTCCACAGAAATAAGGCTAGCAAAGAGATCCACGAAATACAGATGTAACTCTGTGAGATGAATTAACAGAACACTAAGCAGTTTCTCAGAAAGCTTCTTTCCAGATTTCATCTGAGGATATTTCCTTTTTCACCATGGCCCTCCATGGGCTTCCAAATATCACTTTGCCAATTCCACAAGAACTGTCTTAGCGAAAGGCTTCTTGAGGGGAAAGCTGTAACTCTGTGAGATGATTTCACAGAACACAAAGAAGTTTCTCAAAAAGCTTCTTTCTCTTTGTTATCGGAGGATATTTCCTTTGGCCCTATAGTCTCCAAAGGGATCCGAAATATCTGTTCTGAGATTCCACAGAAATAAGGCTAGCAAAGAGATCCAAGAAATACACATGTAACTCTGTCAGATGAATTAACAGAACACTCAGCAGTTTCTCAGAAAGCTTCTTTCCAGATTTCCTCTGAGGATATTTCCTTTTTCACCATAGCCCTCGAAGGGCTTCCAAATATCACTTTGCCAATTCCACAAGAACTGTCTTAGCGAAAGGCTTTTTGAGGGGAAAGCTGTAACTCTGTGAGTTGATTTCACAGAACACAAAGAAGTTTCTCAGAAAGCTTCTTTCTCTTTGTTATCGGAGGATATTTCCTTTGGCCCTATAGTCTTCAAAGGGATCCGAAATATCTGTTCTCAGATTCCACTGAAATAAGGCTAGCAAAGAGATCCACGAAATACAGATGTAACTCTGTGAGATGAATTAACAGAACACTAAGTAGTTTCTCAGAAAGCTTCTTTCCAGATTTCCTCTGAGGATATTTCCTTTTTCACCTTAGCCCTCTATGGGCTTCCAAATATCACTTTGCCAATTCCACAAGAACTGTCTTAGCGAAAGGCTTCTTGAGGGGAAAGCTGTAACTCTGTGAGATGATTACACAGAACACAAAGAAGTTTCTCCGAAAGCTTCTTTCTCTTTGTTATCGGAGGATATTTCCTTTGGCCCTATAGTCTCCAAAGGGATCCGAAATATCTGTTCTGAGATTCCACAGAAATAAGGCTAGCAAAGAGATCCACGAAATACAGATGTAACTCTGTGAGATGAATTAACAGAACACTAAGCAGTTTCTCAGAAAGCTTCTTTCCAGATTTCATCTGAGGATATTTCCTTTTTCACCATTGCCCTCTATGGGCTTCCAAATATCACTTTGCCAATTCCACAAGAACTGTCTTAGCGAAAGGCTTCTTAAGGGGAAAGCTGTAACTCTGTGAGATGATTTCACAGAACACAAAGAAGTTTCTCAAAAAGCTTCTTTCTCTTTGTTATCGGAGGATATTTCCTTTGGCCCTATAGTCTCCAAAGGGATCCGAAATATCTGTTCTGAGATTCCACAGAAATAAGGCTAGCAAAGAGATCCACGAAATACAGATGTAACTCTGTGAGATGAATTAACAGAACACTCAGCAGTTTCTCAGAAAGCTTCTTTCCAGATTTCCTCTGAGGATATTTCCTTCTTCACCATAGCCCTCGAAGGGCTTCCAAATATCACTTTGCCAATTCACAAGAACTGTCTTAGCGAAAGGCTTCTTGAGGGGAAAGCTGGAACTCTGTGAGTTGATTTCACAGAACACAAAGAAGTTTCTCAGAAAGCTTCTTTCTCTTTTTTATAGGAGGATATTTCCTTTGGCCCTATAGTGTTTGAAGGGATCAGAAATATCTGTTCTCAGATTCCACAGAAATAAGGCTAGCAAAGAGATCCACGAAATACAGATGTAACTCTGTGAGATGAATTAACAGAACACTAAGCAGTTTCTCAGAAAGCTTCTTTCCAGATTTCATCTGTGGATATTTCCTTTTTCACCATAGCCCTCTATGGGCTTCCAAATATCACTTTGCCAATTCCACAAGAACTGTCTTAGCGAAAGGCTTCTTGAGGGGAAAGCTGTAACTCTGTGAGATGATTTCACAGAACACAAAGATGTTTGTCAGAAAGCTTCTTTCTCTTTGTTATCGGAGGATATTTCCTTTGGCCCTATAGTCTCCAAAGGGATCCGAAATATCTGTTCTCAGATTCCACAGAAAGAAGGCTAGCAAAGAGATCCACGAAATACAGATGTAACTCTGTGAGATGAATTAACACAACACTAAGCAGTTTCTCAGAAAGCTTCTTTCCAGATTTCATCTGAGCATATTTCCTTTTTCACCATAGCCCTCAATGGGCTTCCAAATATCACTTTGCCAATTCCACAAGAACTGTCTTAGCGAAAGGCTTCTTGAGGGGAAAGCTGTAACTCTGTGAAATGATTTCACAGAACAAAAAGAAGTTGCTCAAAAAGCTTCTTTCTCTTTGTTATCGGAGAATATTTCCTTTGGCCCTATAGTCTCCAAAGGGATCTGAAATATCTGTTCTCAGATTCCACAGAAATAAGGCTAGCCAAGAGACCCACGAAATACAGATGTAAATCTGTGAGATGAATTAACAGAACACTAAGCAGTTTCTCAGAAAGCTTCTTTCCAGATTTCATCTCAGGATATTTCCTTTTTCACCATAGCCCTCTGTGGGCTTCCAAATATCACTTTGCCAATTCCACAAGAACTGTCTTAGCGAAAGGCTTCTTGAGGGGAAAGCTGTAACTCTGCGAGATGATTTCACAGAACACAAAGAAGTTTCTGAGAAAGCTTCTTTCTCTTTTTTATCGAAGGATATTTCCTTTGGCCCTGTAGTGTTTAAAGGGATCCGAAATATATGTTCTCAGATTCCACAGAAATAAGGCTAGCAAAGAGATCCACGAAATACAGATGTAACTCTGTGAGATGAATTAACAGAACACTAAGCAGTTTCTCAGAAAGCTTCTTTCCAGATTTCCTCTGAGGATATTTCCTTTTTCACCATAGCCCTCTATGGGCTTCCAAATATCACTTTGCCAATTCCACAAGAACTGTCTTAGCGAAAGGCTTCTTGAGGGGAAAGCTGTAACTCTGTGAGATGATTTCACAGAACACAAAGAAGTTTCTCAGAAAGCTTCTTTCTCTTTGTTATCGGAGGATATTTCCTTTGGCCCTATAGTCTTCAAAGGGATCCGAAATGTGTGTTCTCAGATTCCACAGAAATAAGGCTAGCAAAGAGATCCACGAAATAGAGATGTAACTCTGTGAGATGAATTAACAGAACACTAAGCAGTTTCACAGAAAGCTTCTTTCCAGATTTCCTCTGAGGATATTTCGTTTCTCACCCTAGCCCTCTATGGGCTACCAAATATCACTTTGCCAGTTCCACAAGAACTGTCTTAGCGAAGCCTTCTTGAGGGGAAAGCTGTAACTCTGTGAAATGATTTCACAGAACACAAAGAGGTTACTCAGAAAACTTCTTTCTCTTTGTTATCGGAGGATATTTCCTTTGGCCCTATAGTCTTCAAAGGGATCCGAAATATCTGTTCTCAGATTCCACAGAAATAAGGCTAGCAAAGAGATCCACGAAATACAGATGTAACACTGTGAGATGAATTAACAGAACACTAAGTACATTCTCAGAAAGCTTCTTTCCAGATTTCATCTGAGGATATTTCCTTTTTCTCCATAGCCCTCTATGGGCTTCCAAATATCACTTTGCCAATTCCACAAGAACTGTCTTAGCGAAAGGCTTCTTGTGGGGGAAGCTGTAACTCTGTGAGATGATTTCACAGAACACTAAGAAGTTTCTCAAAAAGCTTCTTTCTCTTTGTTATCGGAGGATATTTCCTTTGGCCCTATAGTCTCCAAAGGGATCCGAAATATCTGTTCTCATATTCCACAGAAATAAGGCTAGCAAAGAGATCCACGAAATACAGATGTAACTCTGTGAGATGAATTAACAGAACACTAAGCAGTTTCTCAGAAAGCTTCTTTCCAGATTTCCTCTGAGGATATTTCCTTTTTCACCATCGCCCTCTATGGGCTTCCAAATATCACTTTGCCAATTCCACAAGAACTGTCTTAGCGAAAGGCTTCTTGAGGGGAAAGCTGTAACTCTGTGAGTTGATTTCACAGAACACAAAGAAGTTTCTCAAAAATCTTCTTTCTCTTTTTTATCGGAGGATATTTCCTTTGGCCCTATAGTCTTCAAAGGGATCCGAAATATCTGTTCTCAGATTCCACAGAAATAAGGCTAGCAAAGAGATCCAGGAAATACAGATGTAACTCTGTGAGATGAATTAACAGAACACTAAGCAGTTTCTCAGAAAGCTTCTTTCCAGATTTCCTCTGAGGATACTTCCTTTTTCACCATAGCCCTCTATGGGCTTCCAAATATCACTTTGCCAATTCCACAAGAACTGTCTTAGCGAAAGGCTTCTTGAGGGGAAAGCTGTAACTCTGTGAGTTGATTTCACAGAAGACAAAGAAGTTTCTCCGAAAGCTTCTTTCTCTTTGTTATCGGAGGATATTTCCTTTGGCCCTATAGTCTTCAAAGGGATCCGAAATATCTGTTCTCAGATTCCAAATACATAAGGCTAGCAAAGAGATCCACGAAATACAGATGTAACTCTGTGAGATGAATTAACAGAACACTAAGCAGTTTCTCAGAAAGCTTCTTTCCAGATTTCATCTGAGGATATTTCCTTTTTCACCGTAGCCCTCTATGGGCTTCCAAATATCACTTTGCCAATTCCACAAGAAATGTCTTAGCGAAAGGCTTCTTGAGGGGAAAGCTGTAACTCTGTGAGTTGATTTCACAGAACACAAAGAAGTTTCTCAAAAAGCTTCTTTCTCTTTGTTATCGGAGGATATTTCCTTTGGCCCTATAGTCTCCAAAGGGATCCGAAATATCTGTTCTCAGATTCCACAGAAATAAGGCTAGCAAAGAGATCCACGAAATACAGATGTAACTCTGTGAGATGAATTAACAGAACACTAAGCAGTTTCTCAGAAAACCTCTTTCCAGATTTCCTCTGTGGATATTTCCTTTCTCACCCTAGCCGTCTTTGGGCTACCAAATATCACTTTGCCAATTCCACAAGAACTGTCTTAGCGAAAGGCTTCTTGAGGGGAAAGCTGTAACTCTGTGAAAAGATTTCACAGAACACAAAGAAGTTTCTCAAAAAGCATCTTTCTCTTTGTTAACGGAGGATATTTCCTTTGGCCCTATAGTCTCCAAAGGGATCCGAAATATCTGTTCTCAGATACCACAGAAATAAGGCTAGCAAAGAGATCCACGAAATACAGATGTAACTCTGTGAGATGAATTAACAGAACACTAAGCAGTTTCACAGAAAGCTTCTTTCCAGATTTCCTCTGAGGATATTTCCTTTCTCACCCTAGCCCTCTATGGGCTACCAAATATCACTTTGCCAATTCCACAAGAACTGTCTTAGCGAAAGGCTTCTTGAGGGGAAAGCTGTAACTCTGTGAAATGATTTCACAGAACACAAAGAAGTTTCTCAGAAAACTTCTTTCTCTTTGTTATCGGAGGATATTTCCTTTGGCCCTATAGTCTTCAAAGGGATCCGAAATATCTGTTCTCAGATTCCACAGAAATAAGGCTAGCAAAGAGATCCAGGAAATACAGATGTAACTCTGTGAGATGAATTAACAGAACACTAAGCAGTTTCTCAGAAAGCTTCTTTACATATTTCATCTGAGGATATTTCCTTTTTCACCATAGCCCTCTATGGGCTTCCAAATATCACTTTGCCAATTCCACAAGAACTGTCTTAGCGAAAGGCTTCTTGAGGAGAAAGCTGTAACTCTGTGAGTTGATTTCACAGAAGACAAAGAAGTTTCTCCGAAAGCTTCTTTCTCTTTGTTATCGGAGGATATTTCCTTTGGCCCTATAGTCTTCAAAGGGATCCGAAATATCTGTTCTCAGATTCCACATACATAAGGCTAGCAAAGAGATCCACGAAATACAGATGTAACTCTGTGAGATGAATTAACAGAACACTAAGCAGTTTCTCAGAAAGCTTCTTTCCAGATCTCCTCTGTGGATATTTCCTTTCTCACCCTAGCCGTCTATGGGCTACCAAATATCACTTTGCCAATTCCACAAGAACTGTCTTAGCGAAAGGCTTCTTGAGGGGAAAGCTGTAACTCTGTGAAATGATTTCACAGAACACAAAGAAGTTTCTCAAAAAGCATCTTTCTCTTTGTTATCGGAGGATATTTCCTTTGGCCCTATAGTCTCCAAAGGGATCCGAAATATCTGTTCTCAGATTCCACAGAAATAAGGCTAGCAAAGAGATCCACGAAATACAGATGTAACTCTGTGAGATGAATTAACAGAACACTAAGCAGTTTCACAGAAAGCTTCTTTCCAGATTTCCTCTGAGGATATTTCCTTTCTCACCCTAGCCCTCTATGGGCTACCAAATATCACTTTGCCAATTCCACAAGAACTGTCTTAGCGAAAGGCTTCTTGAGGGGAAAGCTGTAACTCTGTGAAATGATTTCACAGAACACAAAGAAGTTTCTCAGAAAACTTCTTTCTCTTTGTTATCGGAGGATATTTCCTTTGGCCCTATAGTCTTCAAAGGGATCCGAAATATCTCTTCTCAGATTCCACAGAAAAAAGGCTAGCAAAGAGATCCACGAAATACAGATGTAACTCTGTGAGATGAATTAACAGAACACTAAGTACTTTCTCAGAAAGCTTCTTTCCAGATTTCATCTGAGGATATTTCCTTTTTCACCATAGCCCTCTATGGGCTTCCAAATATCACTTTGCCAATTCCACAAGAACTCTCTTAGCGAAAGGCTTCTTGAGGGAAAAGCTGTAACTCTGTGAGATGATTTCACAGAACACTAAGAAGTTTCTCAAAAAGCTTCTTTCTCTTTGTTATCGGAGGATATTTCCTTTGGCCCTATAGTCTCCAAAGGGATCCGAAATATCTGTTCTAAGATTCCACAGAAATAAGGCTAGCAAAGAGATCCAAGAAATACAGATGTAACTCTGTGAGATGAATTAACAGAACACTAAGCAGTTTCTCAGAAAGCTTCTTTCCAGATTTCCTCTGAGGATATTTCCTTTTTCACCATCGCCCTATATGGGCTTCCAAATATCACTTTGCCAATTCCACAAGAACTGTCTTAGCGAAAGGCTTCTTGAGGGGAAAGCTGGAACTCTGTGAGATGATTCACAGAACACAAAGAAGTTTCTCAGAAAGCTTCTTTCTCTTTTTTATCGGAGGATATTTCCTTTGGCCCTATAGTCTTCAAAGGGATCCGAAATATCTGTTCTCAGATTCCACAGAAATAAGGCTAGCAAAGAGTTCCACGAAATACACATGTAACTCTGTGTGATGAATTAACAGAACACTAAGCAGTTTCTCAGAAAGCTTCTTTCCAGATTTCATCTGAGGATATTTCCTTTTTCACCATAGCCCTCTATGGGCTTCCAAATATCACTTTGCCAATTCCACAAGAAATGTCTTAGCGAAAGGCTTCTTGAGGGGAAAGCTGTAACTCTGTGAGTTGATTTCACAGAACACAAAGAAGTTTCTCCGAAAGCTTCTTTCTCTTTGTTATCGGAGGATATTTCCTTTGGCCCTATAGTCTCCAAAGGGATCCGAAATATCTGTTCTCAGATTCCACAGAAATAAGGCTAGCAAAGAGATCCACGAAATACAGATGTAACTCTGTGAGATGAATTAACAGAACACTAAGCAGACTCTCAGAAAGCTTCTTTCCAGATTTCATCTGAGGATATTTCCTTTTTCACCATAACCCTCTATGGGCTTCCAAATATCACTTTGCCAATTCCACAAAAACTGTCTTAGCGAAAGGCTTTTTGAGGGGAAAGCTGTAACTCTCTGAGATGATTTCACAGAACACAAAGAAGTTTGTCAGAAAGCTTCTTTCTCTTTGTTATCGGAGGATATTTCCTTTGGCCCTATAGTCTGCAACGGGATCCGAAATATCTGTTCTCAGATTCCACAGAAATAAGGCTAGCAAAGAGATCCACGAAATACAGATGTAACTCTGTGAGATGAATTAACAGAACACTAAGCAATTTCTCAGAAAGCTCCTTTCCAGATTTCCTCTGAGGATATTTCCTTTTTCACCATCGCCCTCTATGGGCTTCCAAATATCACTTTGCCAATTCCACAAGAACTGTCTTAGCGAAAGGCTTCTTGAGGGGAAAGCTGTAACTCTGTGAGATGATTCACAGAACACAAAGAAGTTTCTCAGAAAGCTTCTTTCTCTTTGTTATCGGAGGATATTTCCTTTGGCCCTATAGTCTCCAAAGGGATCTGAAATATCTGTTCTCAGATTCCACAGAAATAAGGCTAGCAAAGAGATCCACGAAATACAGATGTAACTCTGTGAGATGAATTAACAGAACACTAAGCAGTTTCTCAGAAAGCTTCTTTCCAGATTTCATCTGAGGATATTTCCTTTTTCAACAAAGCCCTCTATGGGCTTCCAAATATCACTTTGCCAATTCCACAAGAACTGTCTTAGCGAAAGGCTTCTTAAGGGGAAAGTTGTAACTCTGTGAGATGATTTCAAAGAACACAAAGAAGTTTCTCAAAAAGCTTCTTTCTGTTTGTTATCGGAGGATACTTCCTTTGGCCCTATAGTCTCCTAAGGGATCCGAAATATGAGTTCTCAGATTCCACAGAAATAAGGCTAGCAAAGAGATCCACGAAATACAGATGTAACTCTGTGAGATGAATTAACAGAACACTAAGCAGTTTCTAGAAAGCTTCTTTCCAGATTTCATCTGAGGATATTTCCTTTTTCACCATAGCCCTCTACGGGCTTCCAAATATCACTTTGCCAATTCCACAAGAACTGTGTTAGCGAAAGGCTTCTTGAGGGGAAAGCTGGAACTCTGTGAGTTGATTTCACAGAACACAAAGAAGTTTCTCCGAAAGCTTCTTTCTCTTTGTTATCGGAGGATATTTCCTTTGGCCCTATAGTCTTCAAAGGAATCCGAAATATCTTTTCTCAGATTCCACAGAAATAAGGCTAGCAAAGACATCCACGAAATACAGATGTAACTCTGTGAGATGAATTAACAGAACACTAAGCAGTTTCTCAGAAAGCTTCTTTCCAGATTTCATCTGAGGATATTTCCTTTTTCACCATAGCCCTCTATGGGCTTCCAAATATCACTTTGCGAATTCCACAAGAACTGTCTTAGCGAAAGGCTTCTTGAGGGGAAAGCTGTAACTCTGTGAGTTGATTTCACAGAACACAAAGAAGTTTCTCAGAAAGCTTCTTTCTCTTTGTTATCGGAGGATATTTCCTTTGGCCCTATAGTGTTTAAAGGGATCCGAAATATCTGTTCTCAGATTCCACAGAAAGAAGGCTAGCAAAGAGATCCACGAAATACAGATGTAACTCTGTGAGATGAATTAACAGAACACTAAGCCGTTTCTCAGAAAGCTTCTTTCCAGATTTCATCTGAGGATATTTCCTTTTTCAACACAGCCCTCTATGGGCTTCCAAATATCACTTTGCCAATTCCACAAGAACTGTCTTAGCGAAAGGCTTCTTAAGGGGAAAGTTGTAACTCTGTGAGATGATTTCAAAGAACACAAAGAAGTTTCTCAAAAAGCTTCTTTCTGTTTGTTATCGGAGGATACTTCCTTTGGCCCTATAGTCTCCTAAGGGATCCGAAATATGAGTTCTCAGATTCCACAGAAATAAGGCTAGCAAAGAGATCCACGAAATACAGATGTAACTCTGTGAGATGAATTAACAGAACACTAAGCAGTTTCTAGAAAGCTTCTTTCCAGATTTCATCTGAGGATATTTCCTTTTTCACCATAGCCCTCTACGGGCTTCCAAATATCACTTTGCCAATTCCACAAGAACTGTGTTAGCGAAAGGCTTCTTGAGGGGAAAGCTGTAACTCTGTGAGTTGATTTCACAGAACACAAAGAAGTTTCTCCGAAAGCTTCTTTCTCTTTGTTATCGGAGGATATTTCCTTTGGCCCTATAGTCTTCAAAGGAATCCGAAATATCTTTTCTCAGATTCCACAGAAATAAGGCTAGCAAAGACATCCACGAAATACAGATGTAACTCTGTGAGATGAATTAACAGAACACTAAGCAGTTTCTCAGAAAGCTTCTTTCCAGATTTCATCTGAGGATATTTCCTTTTTCACCATAGCCCTCTATGGGCTTCCAAATATCACTTTGCGAATTCCACAAGAACTGTCTTAGCGAAAGGCTTCTTGAGGGGAAAGCTGTAACTCTGTGAGTTGATTTCACAGAACACAAAGAAGTTTCTCAGAAAGCTTCTTTCTCTTTGTTATAGGAGGATATTTCCTTTGGCCCTATAGTGTTTAAAGGGATCCGAAATATCTGTTCTCAGATTCCACAGAAAGAAGGCTAGCAAAGAGATCCACGAAATACAGATGTAACTCTGTGAGATGAATTAACAGAACACTAAGCAGTTTCTCAGAAAGCTTCTTTCCAGATTTCCTCTGAGGATATTTCCTTTTTCACCATAGCCCTCTATGGGCTTCCAAATATCACTTTGCCAATTCCACAAGAACTGTCTTAGCGAAAGGCTTCTTGAGGGGAAAGCTGTAACTCTGTGAGATGATTTCACAGAACACAAAGAAGTTTCTCAGAAAGCTTCTTTCTCTTTGTTATCGGAGGATATTTCCTTTGGCCCTATAGTCTTCAAAGGGATCCGAAATGTGTGTTCTCAGATTCCACAGAAATAAGGCTAGCACAGGGATCCACGAAATAGAGATGTAACTCTGTGAGATGAATTAACAGAACACTAAGCAGTTTCACAGAAAGCTTCTTTCCAGATTTCCTCTGAGGATATTTCCTTTCTCACCCTAGCCCTCTATGGGCTACCAAATATCACTTTGCCAATTCCACAAGAACTGTCTTAGCGAAAGGCTTCTTGAGGGGAAAGCTGTAACTCTGTGAAATGATTTCACAGAACACAAAGAAGTTTCTCAGAAAACTTCTTTCTCTTTGTTATCTTAGGATATTTCCTTTGGCCCTATAGTCTTCAAAGGGATCCGAAATATCTGTTCTCAGATTCCACAGAAATAAGGCTAGCAAAGAGATCCACGAAATACAGATGTAACTCTGTGAGATGAATTAACAGAACACTAAGCAGTTTCTCAGAAAGCTTCTTTCCAGATTTCCTCTGAGGATATTTCCTTTTTCACCATCGCCCTCTATGGGCTTCCAAATATCACTTTGCCAATTCCACAAGAACTGTCGTAGCGAAAGGCTTCTTGAGGGGAAAGCTGTAACTCTGTGAGTTGATTTCACAGAACACAAAGAAGTTTCTCAGAAAACTTCTTTCTCTTTTTTATCGGAGGATATTTCCTTTGGCCCTATAGTCTTCAAAGGGATCCGAAATATATGTTCTCAGATTCCACAGAAATAAGGCTAGCAAAGACATCCACGTAATACAGATGTAACTCTGTGAGATGAATTAACAGAACACTAAGCAGTTTCTCAGAAAGCTTCTTTCCAGATTTCATCTCAGGATATTTCCTGTATCACCATAGCCCTCTATGGGCTTCCAAATATCACTTTGCCAATTCCACAAGAACTGTCTTAGCGAAAGGCTTGTTGAGGGGAAAGCTGTAACTCTGTGAGTTGATTTCACAGAAGACAAAGAAGTTTCTCCGAAAGCTTCCTTCTCTTTGTTATCGGAGGATATTTCCTTTGGCCCTATAGTGTTCAAAGGGATCCGAAATATCTGTTCTGAGATTCCACAGAAATAAGGCTAGCAAAGAGATCCACGAAATACAGATGTAACTCTGTGAGATGAATTAACAGAACACTAAGCAGTTTCTCAGAAAGCTTCTTTCCAGATTTCATCTGAGGATATTTCCTTTTTCACCGTAGCCCTCTATGGGCTTCCAAATATCACTTTGCCAATTCCACAAGAACTGTCTTAGCGAAAGGCTTCTTAAGGGGAAAGCTGTAACTCTGTGAGATGATTTCAAAGAACACAAAGAAGTTTCTCAAAAAGCTTCTTTCTGTTTGTTATCGGAGGATATTTCCTTTAGCCCTATAGTCTCCAAAGGGATCTGAAATATATGTTCTCAGATTCCACAGAAATAAGGCTAGCAAAGAGATCCACGAAATACAGATGTAACTCTGTGAGATGAATTAACAGAACACTAAGCAGTTTCTAGAAAGCTTCTTTCCAGATTTCCTCTGAGGATATTTCCTTTTTCACCATAGCCCTCTACGGGCTTCCAAATATCACTTTGCCAATTCCACAAGAACTGTCTTAGCGAAAGGCTTCTTGAGGGGAAAGCTGTAACTCTGTGAGATGATTTCACAGAACACAAAGAAGTTTCTCCGAAAGCCTCTTTCTCTTTGTTATCGGAGGATAATTCCTTTGGCCCTATAGTCTTCAAAGGAATCCGAAATATCTGTTCTCATATTCCACAGAAATAAGGCTAGCAAAGAGATCCACGAAATACAGATGTAACTCTGTGAGATGAATTAACAGAACACTAAGCAGTTTCTCAGAAAGCTTCTTTCCAGATTTCATCTGAGGATATTTCCTTTTTCACCATAGCCCTCTATGGGCTTCCAAATATCACTTTGCCAATTCCACAAGAAATGTCTTACCGAAAGGCTTCTTGAGGGGAAAGCTGTAACTCTGTTAGTTGATTTCACAGACCACAAAGAATTTTCTCCGAAAGCTTCTTTCTCTTTGTTATCGGAGGATATTTCCTTTGGCCCTATAGTCTCCAAAGGGATCCGAAATATCTGTTCTCAGATTCCACAGAAATAAGGCTAGCAAAGAGATCCACGAAATACAGATGTAACTCTGTGAGATGAATTAACAGAACACTAAGCAGATTCTCAGAAAGCTTCTTTCCAGATTTCCTCTGAGGATATTTCCTTTTTCACCATAGCCCTCTATGGGCTTCCAAATATCACTTTGCCAATTCCACAAAAACTGTCTTAACGAAAGGCTTTTTGAGGGGAAAGCTGTAACTCTGTGAGATGATTTCAAAGAACAGAAAGAAGTTCCTCAAAAAGCTTCTTTCTCTTTGTTATCGGAGGATATTTCCTTTGGCCCTATAGTCTCCAAAGGGATCCGAAATATCTGTTCTCAGATTCCACAGAAATAAGGCTAGCAAAGAGATCCACGAAATACAGATGTAACTCTGTGAGATGATTTAACAGAACACTAAGCAGTTTCTCAGAAAGCTTCTTTCCCGATTTCATCTGAGGATATTTCCTTTTTCACCATAGCCCTCTATGGGCTTCCAAATATCACTTTGCCAATTCCACAAGAACTGTCTTAGCGAAAGGCTTCTTGAGGGGAAAGCTGTAACTCTGTGAGATGATTTCAAAGAACACAAAGAAGTTTCTCAAAAAGCTTCTTTCTCTCTGTAATCGGAGGATATTTCCTTTGGCCCTATAGTCTCCAAAGGGATCCGAAATATCTGTTCTCAGATTCCACAGAAATAAGGCTAGCAAAGAGATCCACGAAATACAGATGTAACTCTGTGAGATGAATTAACAGAACACTAAGCAGTTTCTCAGAAAGCTCCTTTCCAGATTTCCTCTGAGGATATTTCCTTTTTCACCATCCCCCTCTATGGGCTTCCAAATATCACTTTGCCAATTCCACAAGAACTGTCTTAGCGAAAGGCTTCTTGAGCGGAAAGCTGTAACTCTGTGAGGTGATTCACAGAACACAAAGAAGTTTCTAAGAAAGCTTCTTTCTCTTTTTTATCGGAGGATATTTCCTTTGGCCCTATAGTCTTCAAAGGGATCCGAAATATCTGTTCTCAGATTCCACAGAAATAAGGCTAGCAAAGAGATCCACGAAATACAGATGTAACTCTGTGAGATGAATTAACAGAACACTACGCAGTTTCTCAGAAAGCTTCTTTCCAGATTTCATCTGAGGATATTTCCTTTTTCACCATAGCCGTATATGGGCTTCCAAATATCACTTTGCCAATTCCACAAGAACACTCTTAGCGAAAGGCTTCTTAAGGGGAAAGCTGTAACTCTGTGAGATGATTTCAAAGAACACAAAGAAGTTTCTCAAAAAGCTTCTTTCTGTTTGTTATCGGAGGATACTTCCTTTGGCCCTATAGTCTCCTAAGGGATCCGAAATATGAGTTCTCAGATTCCACAGAAATAAGGCTAGCAAAGAGATCCACGAAATACAGATGTAACTCTGTGAGATGAATTAACAGAACACTAAGCAGTTTCTAGAAAGCTTCTTTCCAGATTTCATCTGAGGATATTTCCTTTTTCACCATAGCCCTCTACGGGCTTCCAAATATCACTTTGCCAATTCCACAAGAACTGTGTTAGCGAAAGGCTTCTTGAGGGGAAAGCTGTAACTCTGTGAGTTGATTTCACAGAACACAAAGAAGTTTCTCCGAAAGCTTCTTTCTCTTTGTTATCGGAGGATACTTCCTTTGGCCCTATAGTCTTCAAAGGAATCCGAAATATCTGTTGTCAGATTCCACAGAAATAAGGCTAGCAAAGAGATCCACGAAATACAGATGTAACTCTGTGAGATGAATTAACAGAACACTAAGCAGTTTCTCAGAAAGCTTCTTTCCAGATTTCATCTGAGGATATTTCCTTTTTCACCATAGCCCTCTATGGGCTTCCAAATATCACTTTGCCAATTCCACAAGAACTGTCTTAGCGAAAGGCTTCTTGAGGGGAAAGCTGTAACTCTGTGAGATGATTTCACAGAACACAAAGAAATTTCTCAAAAAGATTCTTTCTCTTTGTTATCGGAGGATATTTCCTTTGGCCCTATAGTCTCCAAAGGGATCCGAAATATCTGTTCTCAGATTCCACAGAAATAAGGCTAGCAAAGAGATCCACGAAATACAGATGTAACTCTGTGAGATGAATTAACAGAACACTAAGCAGTTTCTCAGAAAGCTTCTTTCCAGATTTCCTCTGAGGATATTTCCTTTCTCACCCTAGCCCTCTATGGGTTACCAAATATCACTTTGCCAATTCCACAAGAACTGTCTTAGCGAAAGGCTTCTTGAGGGGAAAGCTGTAACTCTGTGAAATGATTTCACAGAACACAAAGAAGTTTCTCAGAAAACTTCTTTCTCTTTGTTATCAGAGGATATTTCCTTTGGCCCTATAGTCTTCAAAGGGATCCGAAATATCTGTTCTCAGATTCCACAGAAATAAGGCTAGCAAAGAGATCCACGAAATACAGATGTAACTCTGTGAGATGAATTAACAGAACACTAAGCAGTTTCTCAGAAAGCTTCTTTCCAGATTTCATCTGAGGATAATTCCTTTTTCACCATAACCTCTATGGGCTTCCAAATATCACTTTGCCAATTCCACAAGAACTGTCTTAGCGAAAGGCTTCTTGAGGGGAAAGCTGTAACTCTGTGAGTTGATTTCACAGAAGACAAAGAAGTTTCTCCGAAAGCTTCTTTCTCTTTGTTATCGGAGGATATTTCCTTTGGCCCTATAGTCTTCAAAGGGATCCGAAATATCTGTTCTCAGATTCCACAGAAATAAGGCTAGCAAAGAGATCCACGAAATACAGATGTAACTCTGTGAGATGAATTAACAGAACACTAAGCAGTTTCTCAGAAAGCTTCTTTCCAGATTTCATCTGAGGATATTTCCTTTTTCACCGTAGCCCTCTATGGGCTTCCAAATATCACTTTGCCAATTCCACAAGAAATGTCTTAGCGAAAGGCTTCTTGAGGGGAAAGCTGTAACTCTGTGAGTTGATTTCACAGAACAGAAAGAAGTTTCTCAAAAAGCTTCTTTCTCTTTGTTATCGGAGGATATTTCCTTTGGCCCTATAGTCTCCAAAGGGATCCGAAATATCTGTTCTCAGATTCCACAGAAATAAGGCTAGCAAAGAGATCCACGAAATACAGATGTAACTCTGTGAGATGAATTAACAGAACACTAAGCAGTTTCACAGAAAGCTTCTTTCCAGATTTCCTCTGAGGATATTTCCTTTCTCACCCTAGCCCTCTATGGGCTACCAAATATCACTTTGCCAATTCCACAAGAACTGTCTTAGCGAAAGGCTTCTTGAGGGGAAAGCTGTAACTCTGTGAAATGATTTCACAGAACACAAAGAAGTTCCTCAGAAAACTTCTCTCTCTTTGTTATCGGA
Source organism: Macaca mulatta (assembly GCF_049350105.2). Lineage (NCBI taxonomy): Eukaryota > Metazoa > Chordata > Mammalia > Primates > Cercopithecidae > Macaca > Macaca mulatta. Next base: position 67,487,536 of record NC_133412.1, read on the forward strand.
GGATATTTCCTTTGGCCCTATAGTCTTCAAAGGGATCCGAAATATCTGTTCTCAGATTCCACAGAAATAAGGCTAGCAAAGAGATCCACGAAATACAGATGTAACTCTGTGAGATGAATTAACAGAACACTAAGCAGTTTCTCAGAAAGCTTCTTTCCAGATTTCATATGAGGATATTTCCTTTTTCACCATAGCCCTCTATGGGCTTCCAAATATCACTTTGCCAATTCCACAAGAACTGTCTTAGCGAAAGGCTTCTTAAGGGGAAAGCTGTAACTCTGTGAGATGATTTCAAAGAACACAAAGAAGTTTCTCAAAAAGCTTCTTTCTGTTTGTTATCGGAGGATATTTCCTTTGGCCCTATAGTCTCCAAAGGGATCCGAAATATATGTTCTCAGATTCCACAGAAATAAGGCTAGCAAAGAGATCCACGAAATATAGATGTAACTCTGTGAGATGAATTAACAGAACACTAAGCAGTTTCTAGAAAGCTTCTTTCCAGATTTCATCTGAGGATATTTCCTTTTTCACCATAGCCCTCTACGGGCTTCCAAATATCACTTTGCCAATTCCACAAGAACTGTGTTAGCGAAAGGCTTCTTGAGGGGAAAGCTGTAACTCTGTGAGTTGATTTCACAGAACACAAAGAAGTTTCTCCGAAAGCTTCTTTCTCTTTGTTATCGGAGGATATTTCCTTTGGCCCTATAGTCTTCAAAGGAATCCGAAATATCTGTTCTCAGATTCCACAGAAATAAGGCTAGCAAAGAGATCCACGAAATACAGATGTAACTCTGTGAGATGAATTAACAGAACACTAAGCAGTTTCTCAGAAAGCTTCTTTCCAGATTTCATCTGAGGATATTTCCTTTTTCACCATAGCCCTCTATGGGCTTCCAAATATCACTTTGCCAATTCCACAAGAACTGTCTTAGCGAAAGGCTTCTTGAGGGGAAAGCTGTAACTCTGTGAGATGATTTCACAGAACACAAAGAAATTTCTCAAAAAGCTTCTTTCTCTTTGTTATCGGAGGATATTTCCTTTGGCCCTATAGTCTCCAAAGGGATCCGAAATATCTGTTCTCAGATTCCACAGAAATAAGGCTAGCAAAGAGATCCACGAAATACAGATGTAACTCTGTGAGATGAATTAACAGAACACTAAGCAGTTTCTCAGAAAGCTTCTTTCCAGATTTCCTCTGAGGATATTTCCTTTCTCACCCTAGCCCTCTATGGGTTACCAAATATCACTTTGCCAATTCCACAAGAACTGTCTTAGCGAAAGGCTTCTTGAGGGGAAAGCTGTAACTCTGTGAAATGATTTCACAGAACACAAAGAAGTTTCTCAGAAAACTTCTTTCTCTTTGTTATCAGAGGATATTTCCTTTGGCCCTATAGTCTTCAAAGGGATCCGAAATATCTGTTCTCAGATTCCACAGAAATAAGGCTAGCAAAGAGATCCACGAAATACAGATGTAACTCTGTGAGATGAATTAACAGAACACTAAGCAGTTTCTCAGAAAGCTTCTTTCCAGATTTCATCTGAGGATAATTCCTTTTTCACCATAACCTCTATGGGCTTCCAAATATCACTTTGCCAATTCCACAAGAACTGTCTTAGCGAAAGGCTTCTTGAGGGGAAAGCTGTAACTCTGTGAGTTGATTTCACAGAAGACAAAGAAGTTTCTCCGAAAGCTTCTTTCTCTTTGTTATCGGAGGATATTTCCTTTGGCCCTATAGTCTTCAAAGGGATCCGAAATATCTGTTCTCAGATTCCACAGAAATAAGGCTAGCAAAGAGATCCACGAAATACAGATGTAACTCTGTGAGATGAATTAACAGAACACTAAGCAGTTTCTCAGAAAGCTTCTTTCCAGATTTCATCTGAGGATATTTCCTTTTTCACCGTAGCCCTCTATGGGCTTCCAAATATCACTTTGCCAATTCCACAAGAAATGTCTTAGCGAAAGGCTTCTTGAGGGGAAAGCTGTAACTCTGTGAGTTGATTTCACAGAACAGAAAGAAGTTTCTCAAAAAGCTTCTTTCTCTTTGTTATCGGAGGATATTTCCTTTGGCCCTATAGTCTCCAAAGGGATCCGAAATATCTGTTCTCAGATTCCACAGAAATAAGGCTAGCAAAGAGATCCACGAAATACAGATGTAACTCTGTGAGATGAATTAACAGAACACTAAGCAGTTTCACAGAAAGCTTCTTTCCAGATTTCCTCTGAGGATATTTCCTTTCTCACCCTAGCCCTCTATGGGCTACCAAATATCACTTTGCCAATTCCACAAGAACTGTCTTAGCGAAAGGCTTCTTGAGGGGAAAGCTGTAACTCTGTGAAATGATTTCACAGAACACAAAGAAGTTCCTCAGAAAACTTCTCTCTCTTTGTTATCGGAGGATATTTCCTTTGGCCCTATAGTCTTCAAAGGGATCCGAAATATCTGTTCTCAGATTCCACAGAAATAAGGCTAGCAAAGAGATCCACGAAATACAGATGTAACTCTGTGAGATGAATTAACAGAACACTAAGCAGTTTCTAGAAAGCTTCTTTCCAGATTTCATCTGAGGATATTTCCTTTTTCACCATAGCCCTCTATGGGCTTCCAAATATCACTTTGCCAATTCCACAAGAATTGTGTTAGCGAAAGGCTTCTTGAGGGGAAAGCTGTAACTCTGTGAGTTGATTTCACAGAACACAAAGAAGTTTCTCCGAAAGCTTCTTTCTCTTTGTTATCGGAGGATATTTCCTTTGGCCCTATAGTCTTCAAAGGAATCCGAAATATCTGTTCTCAGATTCCACAGAAATAAGGCTAGCAAAGAGATCCACGAAATACAGATGTAACTCTGTGAGATGAATTAACAGAACAGTAAGGAGTTTCTCAGAAAGCTTCTTTCCAGATTTCATCTGAGGATATTTCCTTTTTCACCATAGCCCTCTATGGGCTTCCAAATATCACTTTGCCAATTCCACAAGAACTGTCTTAGCGAAAGGCTTCTTGAGGGGAAAGCTGTAACTCTGTGAGATGATTTCACAGAACACAAAGAAATTTCTCAAAAAGCTTCTTTCTCTTTGTTATCGGAGGATATTTCCTTTGGCCCTATAGTCTCCAAAGGGATCCGAAATATCTGTTCTCAGATTCCACAGAAATAAGGCTAGCAAAGAGATCCACGAAATACAGATGTAACTCTGTGAGATGAATTAATAGAACACTAAGCAGTTTCTCAGAAAGCTTCTTTCCAGATTTCCTCTGAGGATATTTCCTTTCTCACCCTAGACCTTTTTGGGCTACCAAATATCACTTTGCCAATTCCACAAGAACTGTCTTAGCGAAAGGCTTCTTGAGGGGAAAGCTGTAACTCTGAGAAATGTTTTCACAGAACACAAAGAAGTTTCTCAGAAAACTTCTTTCTCTTTGTTATCAGAGGATATTTCCTTTGGCCCTATAGTCTTCAAAGGGATCCGAAATATCTGTTCTCAGATTCCACAGAAATAAGGCTAGCAAAGAGATCCACGAAATACAGATGTAACTCTGTGAGATGAATTAACAGAACACTAAGCAGTTTCTCAGAAAGCTTCTTTCCAGATTTCATCTGAGGATATTTCCTTTTTCACCATAGCCCTCTATGGGCTTCCAAATATCACTTTGCCAATTCCACAAGAACTGTCTTAGGGAAAGACTTCTTGAGGGGAAAGTTGTAACTCTGTGAGTTGATTTCACAGAACACAAAGAAGTTTCTCCGAAAGCTTCTTTCTCTTTGTTATCGGAGGATATTTCCTTTGGCCCTATAGTCTCCAAAGGGATCCGAAATATATGTTCTCAGATTCCACAGAAATAAGGCTAGCAAAGAGATCCACGAAATACAGATGTAACTCTGTGAGATGAATTAACAGAACCCTAAGCAGTTTCTCAGAAAGCTTCTTTCCAGATTTCATCTGAGGATATTTCCTTTTTCACCATAGCCCTCTATGGGCTTCCAAATATCACTTTGCCAATTCCACAAGAACTGTCTTAGCGAAAGGCTTCTTGAGGGGAAAGCTGTAACTCTGTGAGATGATTTCACAGAACACAAAGAAGATTCTCAAAAAGCTTCTTTCTCTTTGTTATCGGAGGATATTTCCTTTGGCCCTATAGTCTCCAAAGGGATCCGAAATATCTGTTCTCAGATTCCACAGAAATAAGGCTAGCAAAGAGATCCACGAAATACAGATGTAACTCTGTGAGATGAATTAACAGAACACTAAGCAGTTTCTCAGAAAGCTTCTTTCCAGATGTCCTCTGAATATTTCCTTTCTCACCCTACCCCTCTATGGGCTACCAAATATCACTTTGCCAATTCCACAAGAACTGTCTTAGCGAAAGGCTTCTTGAGGGGAAAGCTGTAACTCTGTGAAATGATTTCACAGAACACAAAGAAGTTTCTCAGAAAACTTCTTTCTCTTTGTTATCGGAGGATATTTCCTTTGGCCCTATATTCTCCAAAGGGATCCGAAATATCTGTTCTCAGATTCCACAGAAATAAGGCTAGCAAAGAGATCCACGAAATACAGATGTAACTCTGTGAGATGAATTAACAGAACACTAAGCAGTTTCTCAGAAAGCTTCTTTCCAGATTTCCTCTGAGGATATTTCCTTTTTCACCATAGCCCTCTAAGGGCTTCCAAATATCACTTTGCCAATTCCACAAGAACTGTCTTAGCGAAAGGCTTCTTGAGGAGAAAGCTGTAACTCTGTGAGATGATTTCACAGAACACAAAGAACTTTCTCAGAAAGCTTCTTTCTCTTTGTTATCGGAGGATATTTCCTTTGGCCCTATAGTCTCCAAAGGGATCCGAAATATCTGTTCTCAGATTCCACAGAAATAAGGCTAGCAAAGAGATCCACGAAATACAGATGTAACTCTGTGAGATGAATTAACAGAACACTAAGCAGTTTCTCAGAAAGCTTCTTTCCAGATTTCATCTGAGGATATTATCTTTTTCTCCATAGCCTTCTATGGCTTTCAGATATCACTTTGCCAATTCCACAAGAACTGTCTTAGCGAAAGGCTTCTGGAGGGGAAAGCTGTAACTCTGTGATATGATTTCACAGAACACAAAGAAGTTTCTCAGAACGCTTCTTTCTCTTTGTTATCGGAGGATATTTCCTTTGGCCCTATAGTCTTCAAAGGGATCCGAAATATCTGTTCTCAGATTCCACAGAAATAAGGCTAGCAAAGAGATCCACGAAATACAGATGTAACTCTGTGAGATGAATTAACAGAACACTAAGCAGTTTCTCAGAAAGCTTCTTTCCAGATTTCCTCTGAGGATATTTCCTTTTTCACTATAGCCCTCTATGGGCTTCCAAATTCACTTTGCCAATTCCACAAGAACTGTCTTAGCGAAAGGCTTCTTGAGGGGAAAGCTGTAACTCTGTGAGATGATTACACAGAACACAAAGAAGTTTCTCCGAAAGCTTCTTTCTCTTTGTTATCGGAGGATATTTCCTTTGGCCCTATAGTCTCCAAAGGGATCCGAAATATCTGTTCTCAGATTCCACAGAAATAAGGCTAGCAAAGAGATCCACGAAATACAGATGTAATTCTGTGAGATGAATTAACAGAACACTAAGCAGTTTCTCAGAAAGCTTCTTTCCAGATTTCATCTGAGGATATTATCTTTTTCACCATAGCCCTCTATGGCTTCCAAATATCACTTTGCCAATTCCACAAGAACTGTCTTAGCGAAAGGCTTCTGGAGGGGAAAGCTGTAACTCTGTGATATGATTTCACAGAACACAAAGAAGTTTCTCAGAACGCTTCTTTCTCTTTGTTATCGGAGGATATTTCCTTTGGCCCTATAGTCTTCAAAGGGGTCCGAAATATCAGTTCTCAGATTCCACAGAAATAAGGCTAGCAAAGAGATCCACGAAATACAGATGTAACTCTGTGAGATGAATTAACAGAACACTAAGCAGTTTCTCAGAAAGCTTCTTTCCAGATTTCCTCTGAGGATATTTCCTTTTTCACCATAGCCCTCTATGGGCTTCCAAATATCACTTTGCCAATTCCACAAGAACTGTCTTAGCGAAAGGCTTCTGGAGGGGAAAGCTGTAACTCTGTGAGATGATTTCACAGAACACAAAGAAGTTTCTCAAAAAGCTTCTTTCTCTTTGTTATCGGAGGATATTTCCTTTGGCCCTATAGTCTCCAAAGGGATCCGAAATATCTGTTCTCAGATTCCACAGAAATAAGGCTAGCAAAGAGATCCACGAAATACAGATGTAACTCTGTGACATGAATTAACAGAACACTAAGCAGTTTCTCAGAAAGCTTCTTTCCAGTTTTCCTCTGAATATTTCCTTTCTCACCCTAGCCCTCTATGGGCTACCAAATATCACTTTGCCAATTGCACAAGAACTGTCTTAGCGAAAGGCTTCTTGAGGGGAAAGCTGTAACTCTGTGAAATGATTTCACAGAACACAAAGAAGTTTCTCAGAAAACTTCTTTCTCTTTGTTATCGGAGGATATTTCCTTTGGCCCTATAGTCTTCAAAGGGATCCGAATTATCTGTTCTCAGATTCCACAGAAATAAGGCTAGCAAAGAGATCCAAGAAATACAGATGTAACTCTGTGAGATGAATTAACAGAACACTAAGTACTTTCTCAGAAAGCTTCTTTCCAGATTTCATCTGAGGATATTTCCTTTTTCACCATAACCCTCTATGGGCTTCCAAATATCACTTTGCCAATTCCACAAGAACTGTCTTAGCGAAAGGCTTCTTGAGGGGAAAGCTGTAACTCTGTGTGATGATTACACAGAACACAAAGAAGTTTCTCAGAAAGCTTCTTTCTCTTTGTTATCGGAGGATATTTCCTTTGGCCCTATAGTCTCCAAAGGGATCCGAAATATCTGTTCTCAGATTCCACAGAAATAAGGCTAGCAAAGAGATCCACGAAATACACATGTAACACTGTGAGATGAATTAACAGAACACTAAGCAGTTTCTCAGAAAGCTTCTTTCCAGATTTCCTCTGAGGATATTTCCTTTTTCACCATAGCCCTCTATGGGCTTCCAAATATCACTTTGCCAATTCCACAAGAACTGTCTCAGCGAAAGGCTTCTTAAGGGGAAAGCTGTAACTCTGTGAGGTGATTTCACAAAACACAAAGAAGTTTCTGAAAAAGCTTCTTTCTCTTTGTTATCAGAGGATATTTCCTTTGGCCCTATAGTCTCCAAAGGGATCCGAAATATCTGTTCTCAGATTCCACAGAAATAAGGCTAGCAAAGAGATCCACGAAATACAGATGTAACTCTGTGAGATGAATTAACAGAACACTAAGCAGTTTCTCAGAAAGCTTCTTTCCAGTTTTCCTCTGAATATTTCCTTTCTCACCCTAGCCCTCTATGGGCTACCAAATATCACTTTGCCAATTCCACAAGAACTGTCTTAGCGAAAGGCTTCTTGAGGGGAAAGCTGTAACTCTGTGAAATGATTTCACAGAACACAAAGAAGTTTCTCAGAAAACTTCTTTCTCTTTGTTATCGGAGGATATTTCCTTTGGCCCTATAGTCTTCAAAGGGATCCGAAATATCTGTTCTCAGATTCCACAGACATAAGGCTAGCAAAGAGATCCACGAAATACAGATGTAACTCTGTGAGATGAATTAACAGAACACTAAGCAGTTTCTCAGAAAGCTTCTTTCCAGATTTCATCTGAGGATATTTCCCTTTTCACCATAGCCCTCTATGGGCTTCAAAATATCACTTTGCCAATTCCACAAGAACTGTCTTAGCGAATGGCTTCTTAAGGGGAAAGCTGTAACTCTGTGAGGTGATTTCACAGAACACAAAGAAGTTTCTGAAAAAGCTTCTTTCTCTTTGTTTTCGAAGGATATTTCCTTTGGCCTTATAGTCTCCAAAGGGATCCGAAATATCTGTTCTCAGATTCCACAGAAATAAGGCTAGCAAAGAGATCCACGAAATACAGATGTAACTCTGTGAGATGAATTAACAGAACACTAAGCAGTTTCTCAGAAAGCTTCTTTCCAGTTTTCCTCTGAATATTTCCTTTCTCACCCTAGCCCTCTATGGGCTACCAAATATCACTTTGCCAATTCCACAAGAACTGTCTTAGCGAAAGGCTTCTTGAGGGGAAAGCTGTAACTCTGTGAAATGATTTCACAGAACACAAAGAAGTTTCTCAGAAAACTTCTTTCTCTTTGTTATCGGAGGATATTTCCTTTGGCCCTATAGTCTTCAAAGGGATCCGAAATATCTGTTCTCAGATTCCACAGACATAAGGCTAGCAAAGAGATCCAGGAAATACAGATGTAACTCTGTGAGATGAATTAACAGAACACTAAGCAGTTTCTCAGAAAGCTTCTTTCCAGATTTCATCTGAGGATATTTCCTTTTTCACCATGGCCCTCTATGGGCTTCCAAATATCACTTTGCCAATTCCACAAGAACTGTCTTAGCGAAAGGCTTCTTGAGGGGAAAGCTGTAACTCTGTGAGATGATTTCACAGAACACAAAGAAGTTTCTCAGAACGCTTCTTTCTCTTTGTTATCGGAGGATATTTCCTTTGGCCCTATAGTCTCCAAAGGGATCCGAAATATCTCTTCTCAGATTCCACAGAAATAAGGCTAGCAAAGAGATCCACGAAATACAGATGTAACTCTGTGAGATGAATTAACAGAACACTAAGCAGTTTCTCAGAAAGCTTCTTTTCAGATTTCATCTGAGGATATTTCCTTTTTCACCATGGCCCTCTAAGGGCTTCCAAATATCACTTTGCCAATTCCACAAGAACTGTCTTAGCGAAAGGCTTCTTGAGGGGAAAGCTGGAACTCTGTGAGATGATTGCACAGAACACAAAGAAGTTTCTCAAAAAGCTTCTTTCTCTTTGTTATCGGAGGATATTTCCTTTGGCCCTATAGTCTCCAAAGGGATCCGAAATATCTGTTCTCAGATTCCACAGAAATAAGGCTAGCAAAGAGATCCACGAAATACAGATGTAACTCTGTGAGATGAATTAACAGAACACTAAGCAGTTTCTCAGAAAGCTTCTTTCCAGATTTCATCTGAGGATATTTCCTTTTTCACCATGGCCCTCTATGGGCTTCCAAATACACTTTGCCAATTCCACAAGAACTGTCTTAGCGAAAGGCTTCTTGAGGGGAAAGCTGTAACTCTGTGAGATGATTTCACAGAACACAAAGAAGTTTCTCAAAAAGCTTCTTTCTCTTTGTTATCGGAGGATATTTCCTTTGGCCCTATAGTCTCCAAAGGATCCGAAATATCTGTTCTGAGATTCCACAGAAATAAGGCTAGCAAAGAGATCCACGAAATACAGATGTAACTCTGTGAGATGAATTAGCAGAACACTCAGCAGTTTCTCAGAAAGCTTCTTTCCAGATTTCCTCTGAGGATATTTCCTTTTTCAACATCGCCCTCTATGGGCTTCCAAATATCACATTGCCAATTCCACAAGAACTGTCTTAGCGAAAGGCTTCTTGAGGGGAAAGCTGTAACTCTGTGAGATGATTTCACAGAACACAAAGAAGTTTCTCAGAAAGCTTCTTTCTCTTTGTTATCGGAAGATATTTCCTTTGGCCCTATTGTCTTCAAAGGGGTCCGAAATATCTGTTCTCAGATTCCACAGAAATAAGGCTAGCAAAGAGATCCACGAAATACAGATGTAACTCTGTGAGATGAATTAACAGAACACTAAGCAGTTTCTCAGAAAGCTTCTTTCCAGATTTCCTCTGAGGATATTTCCTTTTTCACCATAGCCCTCTATGGGCTTCCAAATATCACTTTGCCAATTCCACAAGAACCGTCTTAGCGAAAGGCTTCTTGAGGGGAAAGCTGTAACTCTGTGAGATGATTTCACAGAACACAAAGAAGCTTCTCAGAAAGCTTCTTTCTCTTTGTTATCGGAGGATATTTCCTTCGGCCCTATAGTCTCCAAAGGGATCCGAAATATCTGTTCTCAGATTCCACAGAAATAAGGCTAGCAAAGAGATCCACGAAATACAGATGTAACTCGGTGAGATGAATTAACAGAACACTAAGCAGTTTCTCAGAAAGCTTCCTTCCAGATTTCATCGGAGGATATTTCCTTTTTCACCATACCCCTTTATGGGCTTCCAAATATCACTTTGCCAATTCCACAAGAACTGTCTTAGCGAAAGGCTTTTTGAGGGGAAAGCTGTAACTCTGTGTGTTGATTTCACAGAACCCAAAGAAGTTTCTCAGAAAACTTCTTTCTCTTTGTTATCGGAGGATATTTCCTTTGGCCCTATAGTGTTTAAAGGGATCCGAAATATCTGTTCTCAGATTCCACAGAAATAAGGCTAGCAAAGAGATCCACGAAATACAGATGTAACTCTGTGAGATGAATTAACAGAACACTTAGCAGTTTCTCAGAAAGCTTCTTTCCAGATTTCATCTGAGGATATTTCCTTTTTCACCATAGCCCTCTATGGGCTTCCAAATATCACTTTGCCAATTCCACAAGAACTGTCTTAGCGAAAGGCTTCTTGAGGGGGAAGCTGTAACTCTGTGATATGATTTCACAGAACCAAAGAAGTTTCTCAGAACGCTTCTTTCTCTTTGTTATCGGAGGATATTTCCTTTGGCCCTATAGTCTCCAAAGGGATCCGAAATATCTGTTCTCAGATTCCACAGAAATAAGGCTAGCAAAGAGATCCACGAAATACAGATGTAACTCTGTGAGATGAATTAACAGAACACTAAGCAGTTTCTCAGAAAGCTTCTTTCCAGATTTCATCTGAGGATATTTCCTTTTTCACCATGGCCCTCTATGGGCTTCCAAATACACTTTGCCAATTCCAGAAGAACTGTCTTAGCGAAAGGCTTCTTGAGGGGAAAGCTGTAACTCTGTGAGATGATTTCACAGAACACAAAGAAGTTTCTCAAAAAGCTTCTTTCTTTTTTTTATCGGAGGATATTTCCTTTGGCCCTATAGTCTCCAAAGGATCCGAAATATCTGTTCTGAGATTCCACAGAAATAAGGCTAGCAAAGAGATCCACGAAATACAGATGTAACTCTGTGAGATGAATTAACAGAACACTCAGCAGTTTCTCAGAAAGCTTCTTTCCAGATTTCCTCTGAGGATATTTCCTTTTTCAACATCGCCCTCTAGGGCTTCCAAATATCACATTGCCAATTCCACAAGAACTGTCTTAGCGAAAGGCTTCTTGAGGGGAAAGCTGTAACTCTGTGAGATGATTTCACAGAACACAAAGAAGTTTCTCAGAAAGCTTCTTTCTCTTTGTTATCGGAAGATATTTCCTTTGACATTATTGTCTTCAAAGGGGTCCGAAATATCTGTTCTCAGATTCCACAGAAATAAGGCTAGCAAAGAGATCCACGAAATACAGATGTAACTCTGTGAGATGAATTAACAGAACACTAAGCAGTTTCTCAGAAAGCTTCTTTCCAGATTTCATCTGAGGATATCTCCTTTTTCAACATAGCCCTCTATGGGCTTCCAAATATCACTTTGCCAATTCCACAAGAACTGTCTTAGCGAAAGGCTTCTGGAGGGGAAAGCTGTAACTCTGTGATATGATTTCACAGAACACAAAGAAGTTTCTCAGAACGCTTCTTTCTCTTTGTTATCGGAGGATATTTCCTTTGGCCCTATAGTCTCCAAAGGAATCCGAAATATCTGTTCTCAGATTCCACAGAAATAAGGCTAGCAAAGAGATCCAGGAAATACAGATGTAACTCTGTGAGATGAATTAACAGAACACTAAGCAGTTTCTCAGTAAGCTTCTTTCCAGATTTCATCTCAGGATATTTCCTTTTTCACCATCGCCCTCTATGGGCTTCCAAATATCACATTGCCAATTTCACAAGAACTGTCTTAGCGAAAGGCTTCTTGAGTTGAAAGCTGTAACTCTGTGAGATGATTTCACAGAACACAAAGAAGTTTCTCAAAAAGCTTCTTTCTCTTTTTTATCGGAGGATATTTCCTTTGGCCCTATAGTCTCCAAAGGATCCGAAATATCTGTTCTGAGATTCCACAGAAATAAGGCTAGCAAAGAGATCCACGAAATACAGATGTAACTCTGTGAGATGAATTAACAGAACACTCAGCAGTTTCTCAGAAAGCTTCTTTCCAGATTTCCTCTGAGGATATTTCCTTTTTCAACATCGCCCTCTATGGGCTTCCAAATATCACATTGCCAATTCCACAAGAACTGTCTTAGCGAAAGGCTTCTTGAGGGGAAAGCTGTAACTCTGTGAGATGATTTCACAGAACACAAAGAAGTTTCTCAGAAAGCTTCTTTCTCTTTGTTATCGGAAGATATTTCCTTTGGCCCTATTGTCTTCAAAGGGGTCCGAAATATCTGTTCTGAGATTCCACAGAAATAAGGCTAGCAAAGAGATCCATGAAATACAGATGTAACTCTGTGAGATGAATTAACAGAACACTAAGCAGTTTCTCAGAAAGCTTCTTTCCAGATTTCATCTGAGGATATTTCCTTTTTCACCATAGCCCTCTATGGGCTTCCAAATATCACTTTGCCAATCCCACAAGAACTGTCTTAGCGAAAGGCTTCTTGAGGGGGAAGCTGTAACTCTGTGATACGATTTCACAGAACCAAAGAAGTTTCTCAGAACGCTTCTTTCTCTTTGTTATCGGAGGATATTTCCTTTGGCCCTATAGTCTCCAAAGGGATCCGAAATATCTGTTCTCAGATTCCACAGAAATAAGGCTAGCAAAGAGATCCACGAAATACAGATGTAACTCTGTGAGATGAATTAACAGAACACTAAGCAGTTTCTCAGAAAGCTTCTTTCCAGATTTCATCTGAGGATATTTCCTTTTTCACCATGGCCCTCTATGGGCTTCCAAATATCACTTTGCCAATTCCACAAGAACTGTCTTAGCGAAAGGCTTCTTGAGGGGAAAGCTGGAACTCTGTGAGATGATTTCACAGAACACAAAGAAGTCTCTCAAAAAGCTTCTTTCTCTTTGTTATCGGAGGATATTTCCTTTGGCCCTATAGTCTCCAAAGGGATCCGAAATATCTGTTCTCAGATTCCACAGAAATAAGGCTAGCAAAGAGATCCACGAAATACAGATGTAACTCTGTGAGATGAATTAACAGAACACTAAGCAGTTTCTCAGAAAGCTTCTTTCCAGATTTCATCTGAGGATATTTCCTTTTTCACCATGGCCCTCTATGGGCTTCCAAATACACTTTGCCAATTCCACAAGAACTGTCTTAGCGAAAGGCTTCTTGAGGGGAAAGCTGTAACTCTGTGAGATGATTTCACAGAACACAAAGAAGTTTCTCAAAAAGCTTCTTTCTCTTTGTTATCGGAGGATATTTCCTTTGGCCCTATAGTCTCCAAAGGATCCGAAATATCTGTTCTGAGATTCCACAGAAATAAGGCTAGCAAAGAGATCCACGAAATACAGATGTAACTCTGTGAGATGAATTAACAGAACACTCAGCAGTTTCTCAGAAAGCTTCTTTCCAGATTTCCTCTGAGGATATTTCCTTTTTCAACATCGCCCTCTAGGGCTTCCAAATATCACATTGCCAATTCCACAAGAACTGTCTTAGCGCAAGGCTTCTTGAGGGGAAAGCTGTAACTCTGTGAGATGATTTCACAGAACACAAAGAAGTTTCTCAGAAAGCTTCTTTCTCTTTGTTATCGGAAGATATTTCCTTTGACCCTATTGTCTTCAAAGGGGTCCGAAATATCTGTTCTCAGATTCCACAGAAATAAGGCTAGCCAAGAGATCCACGAAATACAGATGTAACTCTGTGAGATGAATTAACAGAACACTAAGCAGTTTCTCAGAAAGCTTCTTTCCAGATTTCATCTGAGGATATCTCCTTTTTCAACATAGCCCTCTATGGGCTTCCAAATATCACTTTGCCAATTCCACAAGAACTGTCTTAGCGAAAGGCTTCTGGAGGGGAAAGCTGTAACTCTGTGATATGATTTCACAGAACACAAAGAAGTTTCTCAGAACGCTTCTTTCTCTTTGTTATCGGATGATATTTCCTTTGGCCCTATAGTCTCCAAAGGAATCCGAAATATCTGTTCTCAGATTCCACAGAAATAAGGCTAGCAAAGAGATCCAGGAAATACAGATGTAACTCTGTGAGATGAATTAACAGAACACTAAGCAGTTTCTCAGTAAGCTTCTTTCCAGATTTCATCTGAGGATATTTCCTTTTTCACCATCGCCCTCTATGGGCTTCCAAATATCACATTGCCAATTTCACAAGAACTGTCTTAGCGAAAGGCTTCTTGAGGGGAAAGCTGTAACTCTGTGAGATGATTTCACAGAACACAAAGAAGTTTCTCAAAAAGCTTCTTTCTCTTTTTTATCGGAGGATATTTCCTTTGGCCCTATAGTCTCCAAAGGATCCGAAATATCTGTTCTGAGATTCCACAGAAATAAGGCTAGCAAAGAGATCCACGAAATACAGATGTAACTCTGTGAGATGAATTAACAGAACACTCAGCAGTTTCTCAGAAAGCTTCTTTCCAGATTTCCTCTGAGGATATTTCCTTTTTCAACATCGCCCTCTATGGGCTTCCAAATATCACATTGCCAATTCCACAAGAACTGTCTTAGCGAAAGGCTTCTTGAGGGGAAAGCTGTAACTCTGTGAGATGATTTCACAGAACACAAAGAAGTTTCTCAGAAAGCTTCTTTCTCTTTGTTATCGGAAGATATTTCCTTTGGCCCTATTGTCTTCAAAGGGGTCCGAAATATCTGTTCTCAGATTCCACAGAAATAAGGCTAGCAAAGAGATCCATGAAATACAGATGTAACTCTGTGAGATGAATTAACAGAACACTAAGCAGTTTCTCAGAAAGCTTCTTTCCAGATTTCCTCTGAGGATATTTCCTTTTTCACCATAGCCCTCTATGTGCTTCCAAATATCACTTTGCCAATTCCAGAAGAACTGTCTTAGCGAAAGGCTTCTTGAGGGGAAAGCTGTAACTCTGTGAGATGATTTCACAGAACACAAAGAAGTTTCTCAGAAAACTTCTTTCTCTTTGTTATCGGAGGATATTTCCTTTGGCCCTATAGTGTTTAAAGGGATCCGAAATATCTGTTCTAAGATTCCACAGAAATAAGGCTAGCAAAGAGATCCACGAAATACAGATGTAACTCTGTGAGATGAATTAACAGAACACTAAGCAGTTTCTCAGAAAGCTTCTTTCCAGATTTCCTCTGAGGATATTTCCTTTTTCACCATAGCCCTCTATTTGCTTCCAAATATCACTTTGCCAATTCCACAAGAACTGTCTTAGCGAAAGGCTTCTTGAGGGGGAAGCTGTAACTCTGTGAGATGATTTCACAGAACACAAAGAAGTTACTCAGAAAGCTTCTTTCTCTTTGTTATCGGAGGATATTTCCTTTGGCCCTATAGTCTTCAAAGGGATCCGAAATGTCTGTTCTCAGATTCCACAGAAATAAGGCTAGCAAAGAGATCCACGAAATACACATGTAACTCTGTGAGATGAATTAACAGAACACTAAGCAGTTTCTCAGAAAGCTTCTTTCCAGATTTCCTCTGAGGATATTTCCTTTTTCAACATCGCCCTCTTTGGGCTTCCAAATATCACACTGCCAATTCCACAAGAACTGTCTTAGCGAAAGTCTTCTTGAGGGGAAATCTGTAACTCTGTGAGATGATTTCACAGAACACAAAGAAGTTTCTCAGAAAGCTTCTTTCTCTTTGTTATCGGAAGATATTTCCTTTGGCCCTATAGACTTCAAAGGGGTCCGAAATATCTGTTCTCAGATTCCACAGAAATAAGGCTAGCAAAGAGATCCACGAAATACAGATGTAACTCTGTGAGACGAATTAACAGAACACTCAGCAGTTTCTCAGAAAGCTTCTTTCCAGATTTCATCTGAGGATATTTCCTTTTTCACCATAGCCCTCTATGGGCTTCCAAATATCACTTTGCCAATTCCACAAGAACTGTCTTAGCGAAAGGCTTCTTGAGGGGAAAGTTGTAACTCTGTGAGTTGATTTCACAGAACACAAAGAAGTTTCTCCGAAAGCTTCTTTCTCTTTGTTATCGGAGGATATTTCCTTTGGCCCTATAGTCTTCAAAGGGATCCGAAATATCTGTTCTGAGATTCCACAGAAATAAGGCTAGCAAAGAGATCCACGAAATACAGATGTAACTCTGTGAGATGAATTAACAGAACACTAAGCAGTTTCTCAGAAAGCTTCTTTCCAGATTTCATCTGAGGATATTTCCTTTTTCACCATAGCCCTCTATGGGCTTCCAAATATCACTTTGCCAATTCCACAAGAACTGTCTTAGCGAAAGGCTTCTTGAGGGGAAAGCTGTAACTCTGTGAGATGATTTCACAGAACACAAAGAAGTTTCTCAAAAAGATTCTTTCTCTTTGTTATCGGAGGATATTTCCTTTGGCCATATAGTCTCCAAGGGATCCGAAATATCTGTTCTCAGATTCCACAGAAATAAGGCTAGCAAAGAGATCCACGAAATACAGATGTAACTCTGTGAGATGAATTAACAGAACACTAAGCAGTTTCTCAGAAAGCTTCTTTCCATATTTCATCTGAGGATATTTCCTTTTTCACCATAGCCCTCTATGGGCTTCCAAATATCACTTTGCCAATTCCACAAGAACTGTCTTAGCGAAAGGCTTCTTGAGGCGAAAGCTGTAACTCTGTGAGATGATTTCACAGAACACAAAGAAGTTTGTCAGAAAGCTTCTTTCTCTTTGTTATCGGAGGATATTTCCTTTGGCCCTATAGTCTCCAAAGGGATCCGAAATATCTGTTCTCAGATTCCACAGAAAGAAGGCTAGCAAAGAGATCCACGAAATACAGATGTAACTCTGTGAGATGAATTAACAGAACACTAAGCATTTTCTCAGAAAGCTTCTTTCCAGATTTCATCTGAGCATATTTCCTTTTTCACCATAGCCCTCTATGAGCTTCCAAATATCACTTTGCCAATTCCGCAAGAACTGTCTTAGCGAAAGGCTTCTTGAGGGGAAAGCTGTAACTCTGTGAGATGATTTCACAGAACACAAAGAAGTTTCTCAAAAAGCTTCTTTCTCTTTGTTATCGGAGAATATGTCCTTTGGCCCTATAGTCTCCAAAGGGATCCGAAATATCTGTTCTCAGATTCCACAGAAATAAGGCTAGCAAAGAGATCCACGAAATACAGATGTAACTCTGTGAGATGAATTAACAGAACACTAAGCAGTTTCTAGAAAGCTTCTTTCCAGATTTCATCTGAGGATATTTCCTTTTTCACCGTAGCCCAACATGGGCTTCCAAATATCACTTTGCCAATTCCGCAATAACTGTCTTAGCGAAAGGCTTCTTAAGGGGAAAGCTGTCACTCTGTGAGATGATTTCACAGAACACAAAGAAGTTTCTCAGAAAGCTTCTTTCTCTTTGTTATCGGAAGATATTTCCTTTGGCCCTATAGTTTTCAAAGGGGTCCTAAATATCTGTTCTCAGATTCCACAGAAATAAGGCTAGCAAAGAGATCCACGAAATACAGATGTAACTCTATGAGATGAATTAACAGAACACTTAGCAGTTTCTCAGAAAGCTTCTTTCCAGATTTCCACTGAGGATATTTCCTTTTTCACCATAGCCCTCTATGGGCTTCCAAATATCACTTTGCCAATTCCACAAGAACTGTCTTAGCGAAAGGCTTCTTGAGGGGAAAGCTGTAACTCTGTGAGATGATTTCACAGAACACAAAGAAGTTTCTCAGAAACCTTCTTTCTCTTTGTTATCGGAAGATATTTCCTTTGGCCCTATTGTCTTCAAAGGGGTCCGAAATATCTGTTCTCAGATTCCACAGAAATAAGGCTAGCAAAGAGATCCACGAATTACAGATGTAACTCTGTGAGATGAATTAACAGAACACTAAGCAGTTTCTCAGAAAGCTTCTTTCCAGATTTCCTCTGAGGATATTTCCTTTTTCACCATAGCCCTCTATGGGCTTCCAAATATCACTTTGCCAATTCCACAAGAAATGTCTTAGCGAAAGGCTTCTTGAGGGGAAAACTGTAACTCTGTGAGATGATTTCACAGAACACAAAGAAGCTTCTCAGAAAGCTTCTTTCTCTTTGTTATCGGAGGATATTTCCTTTGGCCCTATAGTCTCCAAAGGGATCCGAAATATCTGTTCTAAGATTCCACAGAAATAAGGCTAGCAAAGAGATCCACGAAATACAGATGTAACTCTGTGAGATGAATTAACAGAACACTAAGCAGTTTCTCAGAAAGCTTCTTTCCAGATTTCATCTGAGGATATTTCCTTTTTCACCATGGCCCTCTATGGGCTTCCAAATATCACTTTGCCAATTCCACAAGAACTGTCTTAGCGAAAGGCTTCCTGAGGGGAAAGCTGTAACTCTGTGAGATGATTTCACAGAACACAAAGAAGTTTCTCAAAAAGCTTCTTTCTCTTTGTTATCGGAGGATATTTCCTTTGGCCCTATAGTCTCCAAAGGGATCCGAAATATCTGTTCTCAGATTCCACAGAAATAAGGCTAGCGAAGAGATCCACGAAACACAGAAGTAACTCTGTGAGATGAATTAACAGAACACTAAGCAGTTTCTCAGTAAGCTTCTTTCCAGATTTCCTCTGAATATGTCCTTTCTCACCCTAGCCCTCTATGGGCTACCAAATATCACTTTGCCAATTCCACAAGAACGGTATTAGCGAAAGGCTTCTTGAGGGGAAAGCTGTAACTCTGTGAGATGATTTCACAGAACACAAAGAAGTTTCTCAGAAAGCTTCTTTCTCTTTGTTATCGGAAGATATTTCCTTTGGCCCTGTAGTCTCCAAAGGGATCCGAAATATCTGTTCTCAGATTCCACAGAAATAAGGCTAGCAAAGAGATCCACGAAATACAGATGTAACTCTGTGAGATGAATTAACAGAACACTAAGCAGTTTCTCAGAAAGCTTCTTTCCAGATTTCATCTGAGCATATTTCCTTTTTCACCATAGCCCTCTATGAGCTTCCAAATATCACTTTGCCAATTCCACAAGAACTGTCTTAGCGAAAGGCTTCTTGAGGGGAAAGCTGCAACTCTGTGAGATGATTTCACAGAACACTAAGAAGTTTCTCAAAAAGCTTCTTTCTCTTTGTTATCGGAGAATATTTCCTTTGGCCATATAGTCTCCAAAGGGATCCGAAATATCTGTTCTCAGATTCCACAGAAATAAGGCTAGCAAAGAGATCCACGAAATACAGATGTAACTCTGTGAGATGAATTAACAGAACACTAAGCAGTTTCTCAGAAAGCTTCTTTCCAGATTTCATCTGAGGATATTTCCTTTTTCACCATAGCCCTCTATGGGCTTCCAAATATCACTTTGCCAATTCCACAAGAACTGTCTTAGCGAAAGGCTTCTTGAGGGGAAAGTTGTAACTTTGTGAGTTGATTTCACAGAACACAAAGAAGTTTCTCCGAAAGCTTCTTTCTCTTTGTTATCGGAGGATATTTCCTTTGGCCCTATAGTCTTCAAAGGGATCCGAAATATATGTTCTCAGATTCCACAGAAATAAGGCTAGCAAAGAGATCCACGAAACACAGATGTAACTCTGTGAGATGAATTAACAGAACACTAAGCAGTTTCTCAGAAAACTTCTTTCCAGATTTCATCTGAGGATATTTCCTTTTTCACCATAGCCCTCTATGGGCTTCCAAATATCACTTTGCCAATTCCACAAGAAATGTCTTAGCGAAAGGCTTCTTGAGGGGAAAGCTGTAACTCTGTGAGTTGATTTCACAGAACACAAAGAAGTTTCTCAGAAAGCTTCTTTCTCTTTGTTATCGGAGGATATTTCCTTTGGCCCTATAGTCTTCAAAGGGATGCGAAATATCTGTTCTCAGATTCCACAGACATAAGGCTAGCAAAGAGATCCACGAAATACAGATGTAACTCTGTGAGATGAATTAACAGAACACTAAGCAGTTTCTCAGAAAGCTTCTTTCCAGATTTCATCTGAGGATATTTCCTTTTTCACCATAGCCCTCTATGGGCTTCCAAATATCACTTTGCCAATTCCGCAAGAACTGTCTTAGCGAAAGGCTTCTTAAGGGGAAATCTGTCACTCTGTGAGATGATTTCACAGAACACAAAGAAGTTTCTCAACAAGCTTCTTTCTCTTTGTTATCGGAGGATATTTCCTTTGGCCCTATAGTCTCCAAAGGGATCCGAAATATCTGTTCTCAGATTCCACAGAAATAAGGCTAGCGAAGAGATCCACGAAACACAGAAGTAACTCTGTGAGATGAATTAACAGAATACTAAGCAGTTTCTCAGTAAGCTTCTTTCCAGATTTCCTCTGAATATGTCCTTTCTCACCCTAGCCCTCTATGGGCTACCATATATCACTTTGCCAATTCCACAAGAACGGTCTTAGCGAAAGGCTTCTTGAGGGGAAAGCTGTAACTCTGTGAGATGATTTCACAGAACACAAAGAAGTTTCTCAGAAAGCTTCTTTCTGTTTGTTATCGGAGGATATTTCCTTTGGCCCTATAGTCTCCAAAGGGATCCGAAATATCTGTTCTCAGGTTCCACAGAAATAAGGCTAGCAAAGAGATCCACGAAATACAGATGTAACTCTGTGAGATGAACTAACAGAACACTAAGCAGATTCTCAGAAAGCTTCTTTCCAGATTTCATCTGAGGATATTTCCTTTTTCACCATAGCCCTCTATGGGCTTCCAAATATCACTTTGCCAATTCCAAAAGAACTGTCTTAGCGAAAGGCTTCTGGAGGGGAAAGCTGTAACTCTGTGATATGATTTCACAGAACACAAAGAAGTTTCTCAGAACGCTTCTTTCTCTTTGTTATCGGAGGATATTTCCTTTGGCCCTATAGTCTTCAAAGGGATCCGAAATATCTGTTCTCAGATTCCACAGAAATAAGGCTAGCAAAGAGATCCACGAAATACAGATATAACACTGTGAGATGAATTAACAGAACACTAAGCAGTTTCTCAGAAAGCTTCTTTCCAGATTTCATCTGAGGATATTTCCTTTTTCACCATAGCCCTCTATGGGCTTCCAAATATCACTTTGCCAATTCCACAAGAACTGTCTTAGCGAAAGGCTTCTTGAGGGGAAAGCTGTAACTCTGTGAGATGATTACACAGAACACAAAGAAGTTTCTCAGAAAGCTTCTTTCTCTTTGTTATCGGAGGATATTTCCTTTGGCCCTATAGTCTCCAAAGGGATCCGAAATATCTGTTCTCAGATTCCACAGAAATAAGGCTAGCAAAGAGATCCACGAAATACAGATGTAACTCTGTGAGATGAATTAACAGAACACTCAGCAGTTTCTCAGAAAGCTTCTTTCCTGATTTCATCTGAGGATATTTCCTTTTTCACCATGGCCCTCTATGGGCTTCCAAATATCACTTTGCCAATTCCACAAGAACTGTCTTAGCGAAAGGCTTCTTGAGGGGAAAGCTGTAACTCTGTGAGATGATTTCACAGAACACAAAGAAGTTTCTCAAAAAGCTTCTTTCTCTTTGTTATCGGAGGACATTTCCTTTGGCCCTATAGTCTCCAAAGGATCCGAAATATCTGTTCTGAGATTCCACAGAAATAAGGCTAGCAAAGAGATCCACGAAATACAGATGTAACTCTGTGAGATGAATTAACAGAACACTCAGCAGTTTCTCAGAAAGCTTCTTTCCAGATTTCCTCTGAGGATATTTCCTTTTTCAACATCGCCCTCTAGGGCTTCCAAATATCACATTGCTAATTCCACAAGAACTGTCTTAGCGCAAGGCTTCTTGAGGGGAAAGCTGTAACTCTGTGAGATGATTTCACAGAACACAAAGAAGTTTCTCAGAAAGCCTCTTTCTCTTTGTTATCGGAAGATATTTCCTTTGACCCTATTGTCTTCAAAGGGGTCCGAAATATCTGTTCTCAGATTCCACAGAAATAAGGCTAGCAAAGAGATCCACGAAATACAGATGTAACTCTGTGAGATGAATTAACAGAACACTAAGCAGTTTCTCAGAAAGCTTCTTTCCAGATTTCATCTGAGGATATCTCCTTTTTCACCATAGCCCTCTATGGGCTTCCAAATATCACTTTGCCAATTCCACAAGAACTGTCTTAGCGAAAGGCTTCTGGAGGGGAAAGCTGTAACTCTGTGATATGATTTCACAGAACACAAAGAAGTTTCTCAGAACGCTTCTTTCTCTTTGTTATCGGAGGATATTTCCTTTGGCCCTATAGTCTCCAAAGGAATCCGAAATATCTGTTCTCAGATTCCACAGAAATAAGGCTAGCAAAGAGATCCAGGAAATACAGATGTAACTCTGTGAGATGAATTAACAGAAGACTAAGCAGTTTCTCAGAAAGCTTCTTTCCAGATTTCATCTGAGGATATTTCCTTTTTCACCATCGCCCTCTATGGGCTTCCAAATATCACATTGCCAATTCCACAAGAACTGTCTTAGCGAAAGGCTTCTTGAGGGGAAAGCTGTAACTCTGTGAGATGATTTCACAGAACACAAAGAAGTTTCTCAAAAAGCTTCTTTCTCTTTGTTATCGGAGGATATTTCCTTTGACCCTATAGTCTCCAAAGGATCCGAAATATCTGTTCTGAGATTCCACAGAAATAAGGCTAGCAAAGAGATCCACGAAATACAGATGTAACTCTGTGAGATGAATTAACAGAACACTCAGCAGTTTCTCAGAAAGCTTCTTTCCAGATTTCCTCTGAGGATATTTCCTTTTTCAACATCGCCCTCTATGGGCTTCCAAATATCACATTGCCAATTCCACAAGAACTGTCTTAGCGAAAGGCTTCTTGAGGGGAAAGCTGTAACTCTGTGAGATGATTTCACAGAACACAAAGAAGTTTCTCAGAAAGCTTCTTTCTCTTTGTTATCGGAAGATATTTCCTTGGCCCTATTGTCTTCAAAGGGGTCCGAAATATCTGTTCTCAGATTCCACAGAAATAAGGCTAGCAAAGAGATCCACGAAATACAGATGTAACTCTGTGAGATGAATTAACAGAACACTAAGCAGTTTCTCAGAAAGCTTCTTTCCAGATTTCCTCTGAGGATATTTCCTTTTTCACCATAGCCCTCTATGTGCTTCCAAATATCACTTTGCCAATTCCACAAGAACTGTCTTAGCGAAAGGCTTCTTGAGGGGAAAGCTGTAACTCTGTGAGATGATTTCACAGAACACAAAGAAGTTTCTCAGAAAACTTCTTTCTCTTTGTTATCGGAGGATATTTCCTTTGGCCCTATAGTGTTTAAAGGGATCCGAAATATCTGTTCTCAGATTCCACAGAAATAAGGCTAGCAAAGAGATCCAAGAAATACAGATGTAACTCTGTGAGATGAATTAACAGAACACTAAGCAGTTTCTCAGAAAGCTTCTTTCCAGATTTCCTCTGAGGATATTTCCTTTTTCACCATAGCCCTCTATTTGCTTCCAAATATCACTTTGCCAATTCCACAAGAACTGTCTTAGCGAAAGGCTTCTTGAGGGGGAAGCTGTAACTCTGTGAGATGATTTCACAGAACACAAAGAAGTTCCTCAGAAAGCTTCTTTCTCTTTGTTATCGGAGGATATTTCCTTTGGCCCTATAGTCTTCAAAGGGATCCGAAATGTCTGTTCTCAGATTCCACAGAAATAAGGCTAGCAAAGAGATCCACGAAATACACATGTAACTCTGTGAGATGAATTAACAGAACACTAAGCAGTTTCTCAGAAAGCTTCTTTCCAGATTTCAACTGAGGATATTTCCTTTTTCACCATAGCCCTCTATGGACTTCCAAATATCACTTTGCCAATTCCACAAGAACTGTCTTAGCGAAAGGCTTCTTGAGGGGAAAGCTGTAACTCTGTGAGATGATTTCACAGAACACAAAGAAGTTCCTCAAAAAGCTTCTTTCCCTTTGTTATCGGAGGATATTTCCTTTGGCCCTATAGTCTCCAAAGGGATCCGAAATATCTGTTCTCAGATTCCACAGAAATAAGGCTATCAAAGAGATCCACGAAATACACATGTAACTCTGTGAGATGAATTAACAGAACACTAAGCAGTTTCTCAGAAAGCTTCTTTCCAGATTTCCTCTGAGGATATTTCCTTTTTCAACATCGCCCTCTATGGGCTTCCAAATATCACACTGCCAATTCCACAAGAACTGTCTTAGCGAAAGTCTTCTTGAGGGGAAATCTGTAACTCTGTGAGATGATTTCACAGAACACAAAGAAGTTTCTCAGAAAGCTTCTTTCTCTTTGTTATCGGAAGATATTTCCTTTGGCCCTATAGACTTCAAAGGGGTCCGAAATATCTGTTCTCAGATTCCACAGAAATAAGGCTAGCAAAGAGATCCACGAAATACAGATGTAACTCTGTGAGATGAATTAACAGAACACTCAGCAGTTTCTCAGAAAGCTTCTTTCCAGATTTCATCTGAGGATATTTCCTTTTTCACCATAGCCCTCTATGGGCTTCCAAATATCACTTTGCCAATTCCACAAGAACTGTCTTAGCGAAAGGCTTCTTGAGGGGAAAGTTGTAACTCTGTGAGTTGATTTCACAGAACACAAAGAAGTTTCTCCGAAAGCTTTTTTCTCTTTGTTATCGGAGGATATTTCCTTTGGCCCTATAGTCTTCAAAGGGATCCGAAATATCTGTTCTGAGATTCCACAGAAATAAGGCTAGCAAAGAGATCCACGAAATACAGACGTAACTCTGTGAGATGAATTAACAGAACACTAAGCAGTTTCTCAGAAAGCTTCTTTCCAGATTTCATCTGAGGATATTTCCTTTTTCACCATAGCCCTCTATGGGCTTCCAAATATCACTTTGCCAATTCCACAAGAACTGTCTTAGCGAAAGGCTTCTTGAGGGGAAAGCTGTAACTCTGTGAGATGATTTCACAGAACACAAAGAAGTTTCTCAAAAAGATTCTTTCTCTTTGTTATCGGAGGATATTTCCTTTGGCCATATAGTCTCCAAAGGGATCCGAAATATCTGTTCTCAGATTCCACAGAAATAAGGCTAGCAAAGAGATCCACGAAATACAGATGTAACTCTGTGAGATGAATTAACAGAACACTAAGCAGTTTCTCAGAAAGCTTCTTTCCATATTTCATCTGAGGATATTTCCTTTTTCACCATAGCCCTCTATGGGCTTCCAAATATCACTTTGCCAATTCCACAAGAACTGTCTTAGCGAAAGGCTTCTTGAGGCGAAAGCTATAACTCTGTGAGATGATTTCACAGAACACAAAGAAGTTTGTCAGAAAGCTTCTTTCTCTTTGTTATCGGAGGATATTTCCTTTGGCCCTATAGTCTCCAAAGGGATCCGAAATATCTGTTCTCAGATTCCACAGAAAGAAGGCTAGCAAAGAGATCCACGAAATACAGATGTAACTCTGTGAGATGAATTAACAGAACACTAAGCATTTTCTCAGAAAGCTTCTTTCCAGATTTCATCTGAGCATATTTCCTTTTTCACCATAGCCCTCTATGAGCTTCCAAATATCACTTTGCCAATTCCACAAGAACTGTCTTAGCGAAAGGCTTCTTGAGGGGAAAGCTGTAACTCTGTGAGATGATTTCACAGAACACAAAGAAGTTTCTCAAAAAGCTTCTTTCTCTTTGTTATCGGAGAATATTTCCTTTGGCCCTATAGTCTCCAAAGGGATCCGAAATATCTGTTCTCAGATTCCACAGAAATAAGGCTAGCAAAGAGATCCACGAAATACAGATGTAACTCTGTGAGATGAATTAACAGAACACTAAGCAGTTTCTCAGAAAGCTTCTTTCCAGATTTCATCTGAGGATATTTCCTTTTTCACCATAGCCCTCTATGGGCTTCCTAATATCACTTTGCCAATTCCGCAAGAACTGTCTTAGCGAAAGGCTTCTTAAGGGGAAAGCTGTCACTCTGTGAGATGATTTCACAGAACACAAAGAAGTTTCTCAAAAAGCTTCTTTCTCTTTGTTATCGGAGGATATTTCCTTTGGCCCTATAGTCTCCAAAGGGATCCGAAATATCTGTTCTCAGATTCCACAGAAATAAGGCTAGCGAAGAGATCCACGAAACACAGAAGTAACTCTGTGAGATGAATTAACAGAACACTAAGCAGTTTCTCAGTAAGCTTCTTTCCAGATTTCCTCTGAATATGTCCTTTCTCACCCTAGCCCTCTATGGGCTACCAAATATCACTTTGCAAATTCCACAAGAACGGTCTTAGCGAAAGGCTTCTTGAGGGGAAAGCTGTAACTCTGTGAGATGATTTCACAGAACACAAAGAAGTTTCTCAGAAAGCTTCTTTCTCTTTGTTATCGGAGGATATTTCCTTTGGCCCTGTAGTCTCCAAAGTGATCCGAAATATCTGTTCTCAGATTCCACAGAAATAAGGCTAGCAAAGAGATCCACGAAATACAGATGTAACTCTGTGAGATGAATTAACAGAACACTAAGCAGTTTCTCAGAAAGCTTCTTTCCAGATTTCATCTGAGCATATTTCCTTTTTCACCATAGCCCTCTATGAGCTTCCAAATATCACTTTGCCAATTCCACAAGAACTGTCTTTGCGAAAGGCTTCTTGAGGGGAAAGCTGTAACTCTGTGAGATGATTTCACAGAACACAAAGAAGTTTCTCAAAAAGCTTCTTTCTCTTTGTTATCGGAGAATATTTCCTTTGGCCCTATAGTCTCCAAAGGGATCCGAAATATCTGTTCTCAGATTCCACAGAAATAAGGTTAGCAAAGAGATCCACGAAATACAGATGTAACTCTGTGAGATGAATTAACAGAACACTCAGCAGTTTCTCAGAAAGCTTCTTTCCAGATTTCATCTGAGGATATTTCCTTTTTCACCATAGCCCTCTATGGGCTTCCAAATATCACTTTGCCAATTCCACAAGAACTGTCTTAGCGAAAGGCTTCTTGAGGGGAAAGTTGTAACTCTGTGAGTTGATTTCACAGAACACAAAGAAGTTTCTCCGAAAGCTTCTTTCTCTTTGTTATCGGAGGATATTTCCTTTGGCCCTATAGTCTTCAAAGGGATCCGAAATATATGTTCTCAGATTCCACAGAAATAAGGCTAGCAAAGAGATCCACGAATTACAGATGTAACTTTGTGAGATGAATTAACAGAACACTAAGCAGTTTCTCAGAAAGCTTCTTTCCAGATTTCATCTGAGGATATTTCCTTTTTCACCATAGCCCTCTATGGGCTTCCAAATATCACTTTGCCAATTCCACAAGAAATGTCTTAGCGAAAGGCTTCTTGAGGGGAAAGCTGTAACTCTGTGAGTTGATTTCACAGAACACAAAGAAGTTTCTCAGAAAGCTTCTTTCTCTTTGTTATCGGAGGATATTTCCTTTGGCCCTATAGTCTTCAAAGGGATGCGAAATATCTGTTCTCAGATTCCACAGACATAAGGCTAGCAAAGAGATCCACGAAATACAGATGTAACTCAGTGAGATGAATTAACAGAACACTAAGCAGTTTCTCAGAAAGCTTCTTTCCAGATTTCATCTGAGGATATTTCCTTTTTCACCATAGCCCAATATGGGCTTCCAAATATCACTTTGCCAATTCCGCAAGAACTGTCTTAGCGAAAGGCTTCTTAAGGGGAAAGCTGTCACTCTGTGAGATGATTTCACAGAACAAAAAGAAGTTTCTCAGAAAGCTTCTTTCTCTTTGTTATCGGAAGATATTTCCTTTGGCCCTATAGTTTTCAAAGGGGTCCGAAATATCTGTTTTCAGATTCCACAGAAATAAGGCTAGCAAAGAGATCCACGAAATACAGATGTAACTCTGTGAGATGAATTAACAGAACACTAAGCAGTTTCTCAGAAAGCTTCTTTCCAGATTTCCTCTGAGGATATTTCCTTTTTCACCATAGCCCTCTATGGGCTTCCAAATATCACTTTGCCAATTCCACAAGAACTGTCTTAGCGAAAGGCTTCTTGAGGGGAAAGCTGTAACTCTGTGAGATGATTTCACAGAACACAAAGAAGTTTCTCAGAAAGCTTCTTTCTCTTTGTTATCGGAAGATATTTCCTTTGGCCCTATTGTCTTTAAAGGGGTCCGAAATATCTGTTCTCAGATTCCACAGAAATAAGGCTAGCAAAGAGATCCACGAAATACAGATGTAACTCTGTGAGATGAATTAACAGAACACTAAGCAGTTTCTCAGAAAGCTTCTTTCCAGATTTCCTCTGAGGATATTTCCTTTTTCACCATAGCCCTCTATGGGCTTCCAAATATCACTTTGCCAATTCCACAAGAACTGTCTTAGCGAAAGGCTTCTTGAGGGGAAAACTGTAACTCTGTGAGATGATTTCACAGAACACAAAGAAGCTTCTCAGAAAGCTTCTTTCTCTTTGTTATCGGAGGATATTTCCTTTGGCCCTATAGTCTCCAAAGGGATCCGAAATATCTGTTCTCAGATTCCACAGAAATAAGGCTAGCAAAGAGATCCACGAAATACAGATGTAACTCTGTGAGATGAATTAACAGAACACTAAGCAGTTTCTCAGAAAGCTTCTTTCCAGATTTCATCTGAGGATATTTCCTTTTTCACCATAGCCCTCTATGGGCTTCCAAATATCACTTTGCCAATTCCACAAGAACTGTCTTAGCGAAAGTCTTGTGGAGGGGAAAGCTGTAACTCTGTGATATGATTTCACGGAACACAAAGAAGTTTCTCAGAACGCTTCTTTCTCTTTGTTATCGGAGGATATTTCCTTTGGCCCTATAGTCTTCAAAGGGATCCGAAATATCTGTTCTCAGATTCCACAGAAATAAGGCTAGCAAAGAGATCCACGAAACACAGATGTAACTCTGTGAGATGAATTAACAGAACACTAAGCAGTTTCTCAGAAAACTTCTTTCCAGATTTCATCTGAGGATATTTCCTTTTTCACCATAGCCCTCTATGGGCTTCCAAATATCACTTTGCCAATTCCACAAGAAATGTCTTAGCGAAAGGCTTCTTGAGGGGAAAGCTGTAACTCTGTGAGTTGATTTCACAGAACACAAAGAAGTTTCTCAGAAAGCTTCTTTCTCTTTGTTATCGGAGGATATTTCCTTTGGCCCTATAGTCTTCAAAGGGATGCGAAATATCTGTTCTCAGATTCCACAGACATAAGGCTAGCAAAGAGATCCACGAAATACAGATGTAACTCTGTGAGATGAATTAACAGAACACTAAGCAGTTTCTCAGAAAGCTTCTTTCCAGATTTCATCTGAGGATATTTCCTTTTTCACCATAGCCCTCTATGGGCTTCCAAATATCACTTTGCCAATTCCGCAAGAACTGTCTTAGCGAAAGGCTTCTTAAGGGGAAAGCTGTCACTCTGTGAGATGATTTCACAGAACACAAAGAAGTTTCTCAAAAAGCTTCTTTCTCTTTGTTATCGGAGGATATTTCCTTTGGCCCTATAGTCTCCAAAGGGATCCGAAATATCTGTTCTCAGATTCCACAGAAATAAGGCTAGCGAAGAGATCCACGAAACACAGAAGTAACTCTGTGAGATGAATTAACAGAATACTAAGCAGTTTCTCAGTAAGCTTCTTTCCAGATTTCCTCTGAATATGTCCTTTCTCACCCTAGCCCTCTATGGGCTACCATATATCACTTTGCCAATTCCACAAGAACGGTCTTAGCGAAAGGCTTCTTGAGGGGAAAGCTGTAACTCTGTGAGATGATTTCACAGAACACAAAGAAGTTTCTCAGAAAGCTTCTTTCTCTTTGTTATCGGAAGATATTTCCTTTGGCCCTATTGTCTTCAAAGGGGTCCGAAATATCTGTTCTCAGATTCCACAGAAATAAGGCTAGCAAAGAGATCCACGAAATACAGATGTAACTCTGTGAGATGAATTAACAGAACACTAAGCAGTTTCTCAGAAAGCTTCTTTCCAGATTTCCTCTGAGGATATTTCCTTTTTCACCATAGCCCTCTATGGGCTTCCAAATATCACTTTGCCAATTCCACAAGAACTGTCTTAGCGAAAGGCTTCTTGAGGGGAAAACTGTAACTCTGTGAGATGGTTTCACAGAACACAAAGAAGCTTCTCAGAAAGCTTCTTTCTCTTTGTTATCGGAGGATATTTCCTTTGGCCCTATAGTCTCCAAAGGGATCCGAAATATCTGTTCTCAGATTCCACAGAAATAAGGCTAGCAAAGAGATCCACGAAATACAGATGTAACTCTGTGAGATGAATTAACAGAACACTAAGCAGTTTCTCAGAAAGCTTCTTTCCAGATTTCATCTGAGGATATTTCCTTTTTCACCATAGCCCTCTATGGGCTTCCAAATATCACTTTGCCAATTCCACAAGAACTGTCTTAGCGAAAGTCTTCTGGAGGGGAAAGCTGTAACTCTGTGATATGATTTCACGGAACACAAAGAAGTTTCTCAGAACGCTTCTTTCTCTTTGTTATCGGAGGATATTTCCTTTGGCCCTATAGTCTTCAAAGGGATCCGAAATATCTGTTCTCAGATTCCACAGAAATAAGGCAAGCAACGAGATCCACGAAATACAGATGTAACTCTGTGAGATGAATTAACAGAACACTCAGCAGTTTCACAGAAAGCTTCTTTCCAGATTTCATCTGAGGATATTTCCTTTTTCACCATGGCCCTCTATGGGCTTCCAAATATCACTTTGCCAATTCCACAAGAACTGTCTTAGCGAAAGGCTTCCTGAGGGGAAAGCTGTAACTCTGTGAGATGATTTCACAGAACACAAAGAAGTTTCTCAAAAAGCTTCTTTCTCTTTGTTATCGGAGGATATTTCCTTTGGCCCTATAGTCTCCAAAGGGATCCGAAATATCTGTTCTCAGATTCCACAGAAATAAGGCTAGCGAAGAGATCCACGAAACACAGAAGTAACTCTGTGAGATGAATTAACAGAACACTAAGCAGTTTCTCAGTAAGCTTCTTTCCAGATTTCCTCTGAATATGTCCTTTCTCACCCTAGCCCTCTATGGGCTACCAAATATCACTTTGCCAATTCCACAAGAACGGTCTTAGCGAAAGGCTTCTTGAGGGGAAAGCTGTAACTCTGTGAGATGATTTCACAGAACACAAAGAAGTTTCTCAGAAAGCTTCTTTCTCTTTGTTATCGGAGGATATTTCCTTTGGCCCTGTAGTCTCCAAAGGGATCCGAAATATCTGTTCTCAGATTCCACAGAAATAAGGCTAGCAAAGAGATCCACGAAATACAGATGTAACTCTGTGAGATGAAATAACAGAACACTAAGCAGTTTCTCAGAAAGCTTCTTTCCAGATTTCATCTGAGCATATTTCCTTTTTCACCATAGCCCTCTATGAGCTTCCAAATATCACTTTGCCAATTCCACAAGAACTGTCTTAGCGAAAGGCTTCTTGAGGGGAAAGCTGCAACTCTGTGAGATGATTTCACAGAACACTAAGAAGTTTCTCAAAAAGCTTCTTTCTCTTTGTTATCGGAGAATATTTCCTTTGGCCCTATAGTCTCCAACGGGATCCGAAATATCTGTTCTCAGATTCCACAGAAATAAGGCTAGCAAAGAGATCCACGAAATACAGATGAAACTCTGTGAGATGAATTAACAGAACACTAAGCAGTTTCTCAGAAAGCTTCTTTCCAGATTTCATCTGAGGATATTTCCTTTTTCACCATAGCCCTCTATGGGCTTCCAAATATCACTTTGCCAATTCCACAAGAACTGTCTTAGCGAAAGGCTTCTTGAGGGGAAAGTTGTAACTTTGTGAGTTGATTTCACAGAACACAAAGAAGTTTCTCCGAAAGCTTCTTTCTCTTTGTTATCGGAGATTATTTCCTTTGGCCCTATAGTCTTCAAAGGGATCCGAAATATATGTTCTCAGATTCCACAGAAATAAGGCTAGCAAAGAGATCCACGAAACACAGATGTAACTCTGTGAGATGAATTAACAGAACACTAAGCAGTTTCTCAGAAAACTTCTTTCCAGATTTCATCTGAGGATATTTCCTTTTTCACCATAGCCCTCTATGGGCTTCCAAATATCACTTTGCCAATTCCACAAGAAATGTCTTAGCGAAAGGCTTCTTGAGGGGAAAGCTGTAACTCTGTGAGTTGATTTCACAGAACACAAAGAAGTTTCTCAGAAAGCTTCTTTCTCTTTGTTATCGGAGGATATTTCCTTTGGCCCTTTAGTCTTCAAAGGGATGCGAAATATCTGGTCTCAGATTCCACAGACATAAGGCTAGCAAAGAGATCCACGAAATACAGATGTAACTCTGTGAGATGAATTAACAGAACACTAAGCAGTTTCTCAGAAAGCTTCTTTCCAGATTTCATCCGAGGATATTTCCTTTTTCACCATAGCCCTCTATGGGCTTCCAAATATCACTTTGCCAATTCCGCAAGAACTGTCTTAGCGAAAGGCTTTTTAAGGGGAAAGCTGTCACTCTGTGAGATGATTTCACAGAACACAAAGAAGTTTCTCAAAAAGCTTCTTTCTCTTTGTTATCGGAGGATATTTCCTTTGGCCCTATAGTCTTCAAAGGGATCCGAAATATCTGTTCTCAGATTCCACAGAAATAAGGCTAGCGAAGAGATCCACGAAACACAGATGTAACTCTGTGAGATGAATTAACAGAATACTAAGCAGTTTCTCAGTAAGCTTCTTTCCAGATTTCCTCTGAATATGTCCTTTCTCACCCTAGCCCTCTATGGGCTACCATATATCACTTTGCCAATTCCACAAGAACGGTCTTAGCGAAAGGCTTCTTGAGGGGAAAGCTGTAACTCTGTGAGATGATTTCACAGAACACAAAGAAGTTTCTGAGAAAGCTTCTTTCTCTTTGTTATCGGAGGATATTTCCTTTGGCCCTGTAGTCTCCAAAGGGATCCGAAATATCTGTTCTCAGATTCCACAGAAATAAGGCTAGCAAAGAGATCCACGAAATACAGATGTAACTCTGTGAGATGAACTAACAGAACACTAAGCAGATTCTCAGAAAGCTTCTTTCCAGATTTCATCTGAGGATATTTCCTTTTTCACCATAGCCCTCTATGGGCTTCCAAATATCACTTTGCCAATTCCACAAGAACTGTCTTAGCGAAAGGCTTCTTGAGGGGAAAGCTGTAACTCTGTGATATGATTTCACAGAACACAAAGAAGTTTCTCAGAACGCTTCTTTCTCTTTGTTATCGGAGGATATTTCCTTTGGCCCTATAGTCTTCAAAGGGATCCGAAATATCTGTTCTCAGATTCCACAGAAATAAGGCTAGCAAAGAGATCCACGAAATACAGATATAACACTGTGAGATGAATTAACAGAACACTAAGCAGTTTCTCAGAAAGCTTCTTTCCAGATTTCATCTGAGGATATTTCCTTTTTCACCATAGCCCTCTATGGGCTTCCAAATATCACTTTGCCAATTCCACAAGAACTGTCTTAGCGAAAGGCTTCTTGAGGGGAAAGCTGTAACTCTGTGAGATGATTACACAGAACACAAAGAAGTTTCTCAGAAAGCTTCTTTCTCTTTGTTATCGGAGGATATTTCCTTTGGCCCTATAGTCTCCAAAGGGATCCGAAATATCTGTTCTCAGATTCCACAGAAATAAGGCTAGCAAAGAGATCCACGAAATACAGATGTAACTCTGTGAGATGAATTAACAGAACACTCAGCAGTTTCTCAGAAATCTTCTTTCCTGATTTCATCTGAGGATATTTCCTTTTTCACCATGGCCCTCTATGGGCTTCCAAATATCACTTTGCCAATTCCACAAGAACTGTCTTAGCGAAAGGCTTCTGGAGGGGAAAGTTGTAACTCTGTGAGTTGATTTCACGGAACACAAAGAAGTTTCTCCGAAAGCTTCTTTCTCTTTGTTATCGGAGGATATTTCCTTTGGCCCTATAGTCTTCAAAGGGATCCGAAATATCTGTTCTCAGATTCCACAGAAATAAGGCTAGCAAAGAGATCCACGAAATACAGATGTAACTCTGTGAGATGAATTAACAGAACACTAAGCAGTTTCTCAGAAAGCTTCTTTCCAGAGTTCATCTGAGGATATTTCCTTTTTCACCATAGCCCTCTATGGGCTTCCAAATATCACTTTGACAATTCCACAAGAACTGCCTTAGCGAAAGGCTTCTTGAGGGGAAAGCTGTAACTCTGTGAGATGATTACATAGAACACAAAGAAGTTTCTCAGAAAGCTTCTTTCTCTTTGTTATCGGAGGATATTTCCTTTGGCCCTATAGTCTCCAAAGGGATCCGAAATATCTGTTCTCAGATTCCACAGAAATAAGGCTAGCAAAGAGATCCACGAAATACACATGTAACTCTGTGAGATGAATTAACAGAACACTAAGCAGTTTCTCAGAAAGCTTCTTTCCAGATTTCATCTGAGGATATTTCCGTTTTCACCATGGCCCTCTATGGGCTTCCAAATATCACTTTGCCAATTCCACAAGAACTGTCTTAGCGAAAGGCTTCTTGAGGGGAAAACTGTAACTCTGTGAGAAGATTTCACAGAACACAAAGAAGCTTCTCAGAAAGCTTCTTTCTCTTTGTTATCGGAGGATATTTCCTTTGGCCCTATAGTCTCCAAAGGGATCCGAAATATATGTTCTCAGATTTCACAGAAATAAGGCTAGCAAAGAGATCCACGAAATACAGATGTAACTCTGTGAGATGAATTAACAGAACACTAAGCAGTTTCTCAGAAAGCTTCTTTCCAGATTTCATCTGAGGATATTTCCTTTTTCACCATAGCCCTCTATGGGCTTCCAAATATCACTTTGCCAATTCCACAAGAAATGTCTTAGCGAAAGGCTTCTTGAGGGGAAAGCTGTAACTCTGTGAGTTGATTTCACAGAACACAAAGAAGTTTCTCAGAAAACTTCTTTCTCTTTGTTATCGGAGGATATTTCCTTTGGCCCTATAGTCTTCAAAGGGATCCGAAATATCTGTTCTCAGATTCCACAGACATAAGGCTACCAAAGAGATCCACGAAATACAGATGTAACTCTGTGAGATGAATTAACAGAACACTAAGCAGTTTCTCAGAAAGCTTCTTTCCAGATTTCATCTGAGGATATTTCCTTTTTCACCATAGCCCTCTATGGGCTTCCAAATATCACTTTGCCAATTCCACAAGAACTGTCTTAGCGAAAGGCTTCTGGAGGGGAAAGCTGTAACTCTGTGTGATGATTTCACAGAACACAAAGAAGTTTCTCAAAAAGCTTCTTTCTCTTTGTTATCGGAGGATTTTTCCTTTGGCCCTATAGTCTCCAAAGGGATCCGAAATATCTGTTCTCAGATTCCACAGAAATAAGGCTAGCAAAGAGATCCACGAAATACAGATGTAACTCTGTGAGATGAATTAACAGAACACTCAGCAGTTTCTCAGAAAGCTTCTTTCCAGATTTCATCTGAGGATATTTCCTTTTTCACCATAGCCCTCGAAGGGCTACCAAATATCACTTTGCGAATTCCACAAGAACTGTCTTAGCGAAAGGCTTCTTGAGGGGAAAGCTGTAACTCTGTGAGTTGATTTCACAGAACACAAAGAAGTTTCTCAGAAAGCTTCTTTCTCTTTGTTATCGGAGGATATTTCCTTTGGCCCTATAGTGTTTAAAGGGATCCGAAATATCTGTTCTCAGATTCCACAGAAATAAGGCTATCAAAGAGATCCACGAAATACAGATGTAACTCTGTGAGATGAATTAACAGAACACTAAGCAGTTTCTCAGAAAGCTTCTTTCCAGATTTCCTCTGAGGATATTTCCTTTTTCATCATAGCCCTCTATGGGCTTCCTAATATCACTTTGCCAATTCCACAAGAACTGTCTTAGCGAAAGGCTTCTTGAGGGGTAAGCTGTAACTCTGTGAGATGATTTCACAGAACACAAAGAAGTTTCTCAGAAAGCTTCTTTCTCTTTGTTATCGGAGGATATTTCCTTTGGCCCTATAGTCTTCAAAGGGATCCGAAATATCTGTTCTCAGATTCCACAGAAATAAGGCTAGCAAAGAGATCCACGAAATACAGATGTAACTCTGTGAGATGAATTAAGAGAACACTAAGCAGTTTCTCAGAAAGCTTCTTTCCAGATTTCATCTGAGGATATTTCCTTTTTCACCATAGCCCTCTATGGGCTTCCAAATATCACTTTGCCAATTCCACAAGAACTGTCTTAGCGAAAGGCTTCTTGAGGGGGTAGCTGTAACTCTGTGAGATGATTTCACAGAACACAAAGAAGTTTCTCAGAAAGCTTCTTTCTCTTTGTTATCGGAGGATATTTCCTTTGGCCCAATAGTCTTCAAAGGGATCCGAAATATCTGTTCTCAGATTCCACAGAAATAAGGGTAGCAAAGAGATCCACGAAATACAGATGTAACTCTGTGAGATGAATTAACAGAACACTAAGCCGTTTCTCAGAAAGCTTCTTTCCAGATTTCTTCTGAGGATATTTCCTTTTTCACCATAGCCCTCTATGGGCTTCCAAATATCACTTTGCCAATTCCACAAGAACTGTCTTAGCGAAAGGCTTCTTAAGGGGAAAGCTGTAACTCTGTGAGATGATTTCACAGAACACAAAGAAGTTTCTCAAAAAGCTTCTTTCTCTTTGTTATCGGAGGATATTTCCTTTGGCCCTATGGTCTCCAAAGGGATCCGAAATATCTGTTCTCAGATTCCACGGAAATAAGGCTAGCAAAGAGATCCACGAAATACAGATGTAACTCTGTGAGATGAATTAACAGAACACTAAGCAGTTTCTCAGAAAGCTTCTTTACAGATTTCCTCTGAATATTTCCTTTCTCACCCTAGCCCTCTATGGGCTACCAAATATCACTTTGCCAATTCCACAAGAACTGTCTTAGCGAAAGGCTTCTTGAGGGGAAAGCTGTAACTCTGTGAGATGATTTCACAGACCACAAAGAAGTTTCTCAGAAAGCTTCTTTCTCTTTGTTATCGGAGGATATTTCCTTTGGCCCTATAGTCTTCAAAGGGGTCCGAAATATCTGTTCTCAGATTCCACAGAAATAAGGCTAGCAAAGAGATCCACGAAATACAGATGTAACTCTGTGAGATGAATTAACAGAACACTAAGCAGTTTCTCAGAAAGCTTCTTTCCAGACTTCCTCTGAGGATATTTCCTTTTTCACGATAGCCCTCTATGGGCTTCCAAATATCAATTTGCCAATTCCACAAGAACTGTATTAGCGAAAGGCTTTTTGAGTGGAAAGCTGTAACTCTGTGAGATGATTTCCACAGAACACAAAGAAGTTTCTCAGAAAGCTTCTTTGTCTTTGTTACCGGAGGATATTTCCTTTGAACCTATAGTCTCCAAAGGGATCCGAAATATCTGTTCTCAGATTCCACAGAAATAAGGCTAGCAAATGGATCCACGAAATACAGATGTAACTCTGTGAGATGAATTAACAGAACACTAAGCAGTTTCTCAGAAAGCTTATTTCCAGATTTCCTCTGAGGATATTTCCTTTTTCACCATAGCCCACTAAGGGCTTCCAAATATCACTTTGCCAATTCCACAAGAACTGTCTTAGCGAAAGGCTTCTTGAGGGGAAAGCTGTAACTCTGTGATATGATTTCACAGAACACAAAGAAGTTTCTCAGAACGCTTCTTTCTCTTTGTTATCGGAGGATATTTCCTTTGGCCCTATAGTCTTCAAAGGGATCCGAAATATCTGCTCTCAGATTACACAGAAATAAGGCTAGCAAAGAGATCCACGAAATACAGATGTAACTCTGTGAGATGAATTAACAGAACACTAAGCAGTTTCTCAGAAAGCTTCTTTCCAGATTTCATCTGAGGATATTTCCTTTTTCACCATAGCCCTCTATGGGCTTCCAAATATCACTTTGCCAATTCCACAAGAAATGTCTTAGCGAAAGGCTTCTTGAGGGGAAAGCTGTAACTCTGTGAGTTGATTTCACAGAACACAAAGAAGTTTCTCCGAAAGCTTCTTTCTCTTTGTTATCGGAGGATATTTCCTTTGGCCCTATAGTCTTCAAAGGGATGCGAAATATCTGTTCTCAGATTCCACAGACATAAGGCAAGCAAAGAGATCCACGAAATACAGATGTAA
This sequence comes from Macaca mulatta, assembly GCF_049350105.2. Classification (NCBI taxonomy): domain Eukaryota; kingdom Metazoa; phylum Chordata; class Mammalia; order Primates; family Cercopithecidae; genus Macaca; species Macaca mulatta. The sequence goes on from NC_133412.1 coordinate 67,525,668, forward strand.
CTCTGTGAGAAGAATTAACAGAACACTAAGCAGTTTCTCAGAAAGCTTCTTTCCAGATTTTATCTGAGGATATTTCCTGTTTCACCATAGCCCTCTAAGGGCTTCCAAATATCACTTTGCCAATTCCACAAGAACTGTCTTAGCGAAAGGCTTCTTAAGGGGAAAGCTGTAACTCTGTGAGATGATTTCACAGAACGGGAAGAAGTTTCTCAAAAAGCTTCTTTCTCTTTGTTATCGGAGGATATTTCCTTTGGCCCTATAGTCTCCAAAGGGATCCGAAATATCTGTTCTCAGATTCCACAGAAATAAGGCTAGCAAAGAGATCCACGAAATACAGATGTAACTCTGTGAGATGAATTAACAGAACACTAAGCAGTTTCTCAGAAAGCTTCTTTCCAGATTTCATCTGAGGATATTTCCTTTTTCACCCTAGCCCTCTATGGGCTTCCAAATATCACTTTGCCAATTCCACAAGAAATGTCTTAGCGAAAGGCTTCTTGAGGGGAAAGCTGTAACTCTGTGAGTTGATTACAGAACACAAAGAAGTTTCTCAGAAAGCTCCTTTCTCTTTGTTATCGGAGGATATTTCCTTTGGCCCTATAGTGTTTAAAGGGAAACGAAATATCTGTTCTCAGATTCCACAGAAATAAGGCTAGCAAAGAGATCCACGAAATACAGATGTAACTCTGTGAGATGAATTAACAGAACACTAAGCAGTTTCTCAGAAAGCTTCTTTCCAGATTTCATCTGAGGATATTTCCTTTTTCACCATAGCCCTCTATGGGCTTCCAAATATCACTTTGCCAATTCCACAAGAACACTCTTAGCGAAAGGCTTCTTGAGGGGAAAGCTGTAACTCTGTGAGATGATTTCACAGAACACAAAGAAGTTTCTCAAAAAGCTTCTTTCTCTTTGTTATCGGAGGATATTTCCTTTGGCCCTATAGTCTCCAAAGGGATCCGAAATATCTGTTCTAAGATTCCACAGAAATAAGGCTAGCAAAGAGATCCAAGAAATACAGATGTAACTCTGTGAGATGAATTAACAGAACACTAAGCAGTTTCTCAGAAAGCTTCTTTCCAGATTTCCTCTGAGGATATTTCCTTTTTCACCATCGCACTCTATGGGCTTCCAAATATCATTTGCCAAATCCACAAGAACTGTCTTAGCGAAAGGCTTCTTGAGGGGAAAGCTGTAACTCTGTGAGTTGATTTCACAGAACACAGAGAAGTTTCTCAGAAAACTTCTTTCCTTTTTTTGTCGGAGGATATTTCCTTTGGCCCTATAGTCTCTAAAGGGATCCGAAATATCTGTTCTCAGATTCCACGGAAATAAGGCTAGCAAAGAGATCCACGAAATACAGATGTAACTCTGTGAGATGAATTAACAGAACACTAAGCAGTTTCTCAGAAAGCTTCTTTCCAGATTTCCTCTGAGGATATTTCCTTTTTCACCATAGCCCTCTATGGGCTTCCAAATATCACTTTGCCAATTCCACAAGAACTGTCTTAGCGAAAGGCTTCTTGAGGGGAACGCTGTAACTCTGTGAGATGATTTCACAGAACACAAAGAAGTTTCTCAGAAAGCTTCTTTCTCTTTGTTATCGGAGGATATTTCCTTTGGCCCTATAGTCTTCAAAGGGATCCGAAATGTCTGTTCTCAGATTCCACAGAAATAAGGCTAGCACAGAGATCCACGAAATACAGATGTAACTCTGTGAGATGAATTAACAGACCACTAAGCAGTTTCACAGAAAGCTTCTTTCCAGATTTCCTCTGAGGATATTTCCTTTCTCACCCTAGACCTCTATGGGCTACCAAATATCACTTTGCCAATTCCACAAGAACTGTCTTAGCGAAAGGCTTCTTGAGGGGACAGCTGTAACTCTGTGAAATGATTTCACACAACACAAAGATGTTTCTCAGAAAGCTTCTTTCTCTTTGTTATCGGAGGATATTTCCTTTAGCCCTATAGTCTTCAAAGGGATCCGAAATATCTGTTCTCAGATTCCACAGAAATAAGGCGAGCAAAGAGATCCACGAAATACAGATGTAACTCTGTGAGATGAATTAACAGAACACTAAGCAGTTTCTCAGAAAGCTTCTTTCCAGATTTCATCTGAGGATATTTCCTTTTTCACCCTAGCCCTCTATGGGCTTCCAAATATCACTTTGCCAATTACACAAGAAATGTCTTAGCGAAAGGCTTCTTGAGGGGAAAGCTGTAACTCTGTGAGATGATTACATAGAACACAAAGAAGTTTCTCAGAAAGCTTCTTTCTCTTTGTTATCGGAGGATATTTCCTTTGGCCCTATAGTCTCCAAAGGGATCCGAAATATCTGTTCTCAGATTCCACAGAAATAAGGCTAGCAAAGAGATCCACGAAATACGCATGTAACTCTGTGAGATGAATTAACAGAACACTAAGCAGTTTCTCAGAAAGCTTCTTTCCAGATTTCATCTGAGGATATTTCCTTTTTCACCATGGCCCTCTATGGGCTTCCAAATATCACTTAGCCAATTCCACAAGAACTGTCTTAGCGAAAGGCTTCTTGAGGGGAAAGCTGTAACTCTGTGAGATGATTGCACAGAACACAAAGAAGTTTCTCAAAAAGCTTCTTTCTCTTTGTTATCGTAGGATATTTCCTTTGGCCCTATAGTCTCTAAAGGGATCCGAAATATCTGTTCTCAGATTCCACAGAAATAAGGCTAGCAAAGAGATACACGAAATACAGATGTAACTCTGTGAGATGAATTAACAAAACACTCAGCAGTTTCTCAGAAAGCTTCTTTCCAGATTTCCTCTGAGGATATTTCCTTTTTCACCATAGCCCTCGAAGGGCTTCCAAATATCACTTTGCCAATTCCACAAGAACTGTCTTAGCGAATGGCTTCTTGAGGGGAAAGCTGTAACTCTGTGAGTTGATTACAGAACACAAAGAAGTTTCTCAGAAAGCTCCTTTCTCTTTGTTATCGGAGGATATTTCCTTTGGCCCTATAGTGTTTAAAGGGAAACGAAATATCTGTTCTCAGATTCCACAGAAATAAGGCTAGCAAAGAGATCCACGAAATACAGATGTAACTCTGTGAGATGAATTAACAGAACACTAAGCAGTTTCTCAGAAAGCTTCTTTCCAGATTTCCTCTGAGGATATTTCCTTTTTCACCATAGCCCTCTATGGGCTTCCAAATATCACTTTGCCAATTCCACAAGAACTGTCTTAGCGAAAGGCTTCTTGAGGGGAAAGCTGTAACTCTGTGAGATGATTTCACAGAACACTAAGAAGTTTCTCAAAAAGCTTCTTTCTCTTTGTTATCGGAGGATATTTCCTTTGGCCCTATAGTCTCCAAAGGGATCCGAAATATCTGTTCTAAGATTCCACAGAAATAAGGCTAGCAAAGAGATCCAAGAAATACAGATGTAACTCTGTGAGATGAATTAACAGAACACTAAGCAGTTTCTCAGAAAGCTTCTTTCCAGATTTCCTCTGAGGATATTTCCTTTTTCACCATCGCCCTCTATGGGCTTCCAAATATCATTTGCCAAATCCACAAGAACTGTCTTAGCGAAAGGCTTCTTGAGGGGAAAGCTGTAACTCTGTGAGTTGATTTCACAGAACACAGAGAAGTTTCTCAGAAAACTTCTTTCCTTTTTTTGTCGGAGGATATTTCCTTTGGCCCTATAGTCTCTAAAGGGATCCGAAATATCTGTTCTCAGATTCCACGGAAATAAGGCTAGCAAAGAGATCCACGAAATACAGATGTAACTCTGTGAGATGAATTAACAGAACACTAAGCAGTTTCTCAGAAAGCTTCTTTCCAGATTTCCTCTGAGGATATTTCCTTTTTCACCATAGCCCTCTATGGGCTTCCAAATATCACTTTGCCAATTCCACAAGAACTGTCTTAGCGAAAGGCTTCTTGAGGGGAACGCTGTAACTCTGTGAGATGATTTCACAGAACACAAAGAAGTTTCTCAGAAAGCTTCTTTCTCTTTGTTATCGGAGGATATTTCCTTTGGCCCTATAGTCTTCAAAGGGATCCGAAATGTCTGTTCTCAGATTCCACAGAAATAAGGCTAGCAAAGAGATCCACGAAATACAGATGTAACTCTGTGAGATGAATTAACAGACCACTAAGCAGTTTCACAGAAAGCTTCTTTCCAGATTTCCTCTGAGGATATTTCCTTTCTCACCCTAGACCTCTATGGGCTACCAAATATCACTTTGCCAATTCCACAAGAACTGTCTTAGCGAAAGGCTTCTTGAGGGGAAAGCTGTAACTCTGTGAAATGATTTCACACAACACAAAGAAGTTTCTCAGAAAACTTCTTTCTCTTTGTTATCGGAGGATATTTCCTTTGGCCCTATAGTCTTCAAAGGGATCCGAAATATCTGTTCTCAGATTCCACAGAAATAAGGCTAGCAAAGAGATCCACGAAATACAGATGTAACTCTGTGAGATGAATTAACAGAACACTGAGTACTTTCTCAGAAAGCTTCTTTCCAGATTTCATCTGAGGATATTTCCTTTTTCACCATAGCCCTCTATGGGCTTCCAAATATCACTTTGCCAATTCCACAAGAACTGTCTTAGCGAAAGGCTTCTTGAGGGGAAAGCTGTAACTCTGTGAGATGATTTCACAGAACACTAAGAAGTTTCTCAGAACGCTTCTTTCTCTTTGTTATCGGAGGATATTTCCTTTGGCCCTATAGTCTCCAAAGGGATCCGAAATATCTGTTCTAAGATTCCACAGAAATAAGGCTAGCAAAGAGATCCAAGAAATACAGATGTAACTCTGTGAGATGAATTAACAGAACACTAAGCAGTTTCTCAGAAAGCTTCTTTCCAGATTTCCTCTGAGGATATTTCCTTTTTCACCATCGCCCTCTAGGGGTTCCAAATATCATTTGCCAATTCCACAAGAACTGTCTTAGCGAAAGGCTTCTTGAGGGGAAAGCTGTAACTCTGTGAGTTGATTTCACAGAACACAAAGAAGTTTCTCAGAAAACTTCTTTCCTTTTTTTGTCGGAGGATATTTCCTTTGGCCCTATAGTCTTCAAAGGAATCCGAAATATCTTTTCTCAGATTCCACAGAAAAAAGGCTACCAAAGAGATCCAGGAAATACAGATGTAACTCTGTGAGATGAATTAACAGAACACTAAGCAGTTTCTCAGAAAGCTTCTTTCCAGATTTCATCTGAGGATATTTACTTTTTCACCCTAGCTCTCTATGGGCTTCCAAATATCACTTTGCCAATTCCACAAGAATTGTCTTAGCGAAAGGCTTCTTGAGGGGAAAGCTGTAACTCTGTGAGATGATTACATAGAACACAAAGAAGTTTATCAGAAAGCTTGTTTCTCTTTGTTATCGGAGGATATTTCCTTTGGCCCTATAGTCTCCAAAGGGATCCGAAATATCTGTTCTCAGATTCCACAGAAATAAGGCTAGCAAAGAGATCCACGAAATACACATGTAACTCTGTGAGATGAATTAACAGAACACTAAGCAGTTTCTCAGAAAGCTTCTTTCCAGATTTCATCTGAGGATATTTCCTTTTTCACCATGGCCCTCTATGGGCTTCCAAATATCACTTTGCCAATTCCACAAGAACTGTCTTAGCGAAAGGCTTCTTGAGGGGAAAGCTGTAACTCTGTGAGTTGATTACAGAACACAAAGAAGTTTCTCAGAAAGCTCCTTTCTCTTTGTTATCGGAGGATATTTCCTTTGGCCCTATAGTGTTTAAAGGGAACCGAAATATCTGTTCTCAGATTCCACAGAAATAAGGCTAGCAAAGAGATCCACGAAATACAGATGTAACTCTGTGAGATGAATTAAGAGAACACTAAGCAGTTTCTCAGAAAGCTTCTTTCCAGATTTCCTCTGAGGATATTTCCTTTTTCACCATCGCCCTCTATGGGCTTCCAAATATCACTTTGCCAATTCCACAAGAACTGTCTTAGCGAAAGGCTTCTTGAGGGGAAAGCTGTAACTCTGTGAGATGATTTCACAGAACACTAAGAAGTTTCTCAAAAAGCTTCTTTCTCTTTGTTATCGGAGGATATTTCCTTTGGCCCTATAGTCTCCAAAGGGATCCGAAATATCTGTTCTAAGATTCCACAGAAATAAGGCTAGCAAAGAGATCCAAGAAATACAGATGTAACTCTGTGAGATGAATTAACAGAACACTAAGCAGTTTCTCAGAAAGCTTCTTTCCAGATTTCCTCTGAGGATATTTCCTTTTTCACCATCGCCCTCTATGGGCTTCCAAATATCATTTGCCAATTCCACAAGAACTGTCTTAGCGAAAGGCGTCTTGAGGGGAAAGCTGTAACTCTGTGAGTTGATTTCACAGAACACAAAGAAGTTTCTCAGAAAACTTCTTTCCTTTTTTTGTCGGAGGATATTTCCTTTGGCCCTATAGTCTCTAAAGGGATCCGAAATATCTGTTCTCAGATTCCACGGAAATAAGGCTAGCAAAGAGATCCACGAAATACAGATGTAACTCTGTGAGATGAATTAACAGAACACTCAGCAGTTTCTCAGAAAGCTTCTTTCCAGATTTCCTCTGAGGATATTTCCTTTTTCACCGTAGCCCTCGAAGGGCTTCCAAATATCACTTTGCCAATTCCACAAGAACTGTCTTAGCGAAAGGCTTCTTGAGGGGAAAGCTGTAACTCTGTGAGTTGATTTCACAGAACACAAAGAAGTTTCTCAGAAAGCTTCTTTCTCTTTGTTATCGGAGGATATTTCCTTTGGCCCTATAGTGTTTAAAGGGAACCGAAATATCTGTTCTCAGATTCCACAGAAATAAGGCTAGCAAAGAGATCCACGAAATACAGATGTAACTCTGTGAGATGAATTAACAGAACACTAAGCAGTTTCTCAGAAAGCTTCTTTCCAGATTTCCTATGAGGATATTTCCTTTTTCACCCTAGCCCTCTATGGGCTACCAAATATCACTTTGCCAATTCCACAAGAACTGTCTTAGCGAAAGGGTTCTTGAGGGGAAAGCTGTAACTCTGGGAAATGATTTCACAGAACACAAATAAGTTTCTCAAAAAGCTTCTTTCTCTTTGTTATCGGAGGATATTTCCTTTGGCCCTATAGTCTTCAAAGGAATCCGAAATATCTGTTCTCAGATTCCACAGAAATAAGGCTACCAAAGAGACCCAGGAAATACAGATGTAACACTGTGAGATGAATTAACAGAACACTAAGCAGTTTCTCAGAAAGCTTCTTTCCAGATTTCCTCTGAGGATATTTCCTTTCTCACCCTAGACCTCTATGGGCTACCAAATATCACTTTGCCAATTCCACAAGAACTGTCTTAGCGAAAGGCTTCTTGAGGGGAAAGCTGTAACTCTGTGAAATGATTTCACACAACACAAAGAAGTTTCTCAGAAAACTTCTTTCTCTTTGTTATCGGAGGATATTTCCTTTGGCCCTATAGTCTTCAAAGGGATCCGAAATATCTGTTCTCAGATTCCACAGAAATAAGGCTAGCAAAGAGATCCACGAAATACAGATGTAACTCTGTGAGATGAATTAACAGAACACTGAGTACTTTCTCAGAAAGCTTCTTTCCAGATTTCATCTGAGGATATTTCCTTTTTCACCATAGCCCTCTATGGGCTTCCAAATATCACTTTGCCAATTCCACAAGAACTGTCTTAGCGAAAGGCTTCTTGAGGGGAAAGCTGTAACTCTGTGAGATGATTTCACAGAACACTAAGAAGTTTCTCAAAAAGCTTCTTTCTCTTTGTTATCGGAGGATATTTCCTTTGGCCCTATAGTCTCCAAAGGGATCCGAAATATCTGTTCTAAGATTCCACAGAAATAAGGCTAGCAAAGAGATCCAAGAAATACAGATGTAACTCTATGAGATGAATTAACAGAACACTAAGCAGTTTCTCAGAAAGCTTCTTTCCAGATTTCCTCTGAGGATATTTCCTTTTTCACCATCGCCCTCTATGGGCTTCCAAATATCATTTGCCAATTCCACAAGAACTGTCTTAGCGAAAGGCTTCTTGAGGGGAAAGCTGTAACTCTGTGAGTTGATTTCACAGAACACAAAGAAGTTTCTCAGAAAGCTTCTTTCTCTTTGTTATCTTAGGATATTGCCTTTGGCCATATAGTCTTCAAAGGGATCCGAAATGTCTGTTCTCAGATTCCACAGAAATAAGGCTAGCAAAGAGATCCACGAAATACAGATGTAACTCTGTGAGATGAATTAACAGAACACTAAGCAGTTTCAGAGAAAGCTTCTTTCCAGATTTCCTCTGAGGATATTTCCTTTCTCACCCTAGCCCTCTATGGGCTACCAAATATCACTTTGCCAATTCCACAAGAACTGTCTTAGCGAAAGGCTTCCTGAGGGGAAAGCTGTAACTCTGTGAAATGATTTCACACAACACAAAGAAGTTTCTCAGAAAACTTCTTTCTCTTTGTTATCGGAGGATATTTCCTTTGGCCCTATAGTCTTCAAAGGGATCCGAAATATCTGTTCTCAGATTCCACAGAAATAAGGCTAGCAAAGAGATCCACGAAATACAGATGTAACTCTGTGAGATGAATTAACAGAACACTGAGTACTTTCTCAGAAAGCTTCTTTCCAGATTTCATCTGAGGATATTTCCTTTTTCACCATAGCCCTCTATGGGCTTCCAAATATCACTTTGCCAATTCCACAAGAACTGTCTTAGCGAAAGGCTTCTTGAGGGGAAAGCTGTAACTCTGTGAGATGATTTCACAGAACACTAAGAAGTTTTTCAAAAAACTTCTTTCTCTTTGTTATCGGAGGATATTTCCTTTGGCCCTATAGTCTCCAAAGGGATCCGAAATATCTGTTCTAAGATTCCACAGAAATAAGGCTTGCAAAGAGATCCAAGAAATACAGATGTAACTCTGTGAGATGAATTAACAGAACACTAAGCAGTTTCTCAGAAAGCTTCTTTCCAGATTTCCTCTGAGGATATTTCCTTTTTCACCATCGCCCTCTATGGGCTTCCAAATATCATTTGCCAATTCCACAAGAACTGTCTTAGCGAAAGGCTTCTTGAGGGGAAAGCTGTAACTCTGTGAGTTGATTTCACAGAACACAAAGAAGTTTCTCAGAAAGCTTCTTTCTCTTTGTTATCGGAGGATATTGCCTTTGGCCATATAGTCTTCAAAGGGATCCGAAATGTCTGTTCTCAGATTCCACAGAAATAAGGCTAGCAAAGAGATCCACGAAATACAGATGTAACTCTGTGAGATGAATTAACAGAACACTAAGCAGTTTCACAGAAAGCTTCTTTCCAGATTTCCTCTGAGGATATTTCCTTTCTCACCCTAGCCCTCTATGGGCTACCAAATATCACTTTGCCAATTCCACAAGAACTGTGTTAGCGAAAGGCTTCTTGAGGGGAAAGCTGTCACTCTGTGAAATGATTTCACACAACACAAAGAAGTTTCTCAGAAAACTTCTTTCTCTTTGTTATCGGAGGATATTTCCTTTGGCCCTATAGTCTTCAAAGGGATCCGAAATATCTGTTCTCAGATTCCACAGAAATAAGGCTAGCAAAGAGATCCACGAAATACAGATGTAACTCTGTGAGATGAATTAACAGAACACTGAGTACTTTCTCAGAAAGCTTCTTTCCAGATTTCATCTGAGGATATTTCCTTTTTCACCATAGCCCTCTATGGGCTTCCAAATATCACTTTGCCAATTCCACAAGAACGGTCTTAGCGAAAGGCTTCTTGAGGGGAAAGCTGTAACTCTGTGAGATGATTTCACAGAACACTAAGAAGTTTTTCAAAAAACTTCTTTCTCTTTGTTATCGGAGGATATTTCCTTTGGCCCTATAGTCTCCAAAGGGATCCGAAATATCTGTTCTAAGATTCCACAGAAATAAGGCTTGCAAAGAGATCCAAGAAATACAGATGTAACTCTGTGAGATGAATTAACAGAACACTAAGCAGTTTCTCAGAAAGCTTCTTTCCAGATTTCCTCTGAGGATATTTCCTTTTTCACCATCGCCCTCTATGGGCTTCCAAATATCATTTGCCAATTCCACAAGAACTGTCTTAGCGAAAGGCTTCTTGAGGGGAAAGCTGTAACTCTGTGAGTTGATTTCACAGAACACAAAGAAGTTTCTCAGAAAGCTTCTTTCTCTTTGTTATCGGAGGATATTGCCTTTGGCCATATAGTCTTCAAAGGGATCCGAAATGTCTGTTCTCAGATTCCACAGAAATAAGGCTAGCAAAGAGATCCACGAAATACAGATGTAACTCTGTGAGATGAATTAACAGAACACTAAGCAGTTTCACAGAAAGCTTCTTTCCAGATTTCCTCTGAGGATATTTCCTTTCTCACCCTAGCCCTCTATGGGCTACCAAATATCACTTTGCCAATTCCACAAGAACTGTCTTAGCGAAAGGCTTCTTGAGGGGAAAGCTGTCACTCTGTGAAATGATTTCACACAACACAAAGAAGTTTCTCAGAAAACTTCTTTCTCTTTGTTATCGGAGGATATTTCCTTTGGCCCTATAGTCTTCAAAGGGATCCGAAATATCTGTTCTCAGATTCCACAGAAATAAGGCTAGCAAAGAGATCCACGAAATACAGATGTAACTCTGTGAGATGAATTAACAGAACAGTAAGCACATTCTCAGAAAGCTTCTTTCCAGATTTCATCTGAGGATATTTCCTTTTTCACCATAGCCCTCTATAGGCTTCCAAATATCACTTTGCCAATTCCACAAGAACTGTCTTAGCGAAAGGCTTCTTGAGGGGAAAGCTGTAACTCTGTGAGATGATTTCACAGAACACAAAGAAGTTTCTCAGAACGCTTCTTTCTCTTTGTTATCGGAGGATATTTCCTTAGGCCCTATAGTCTCCAAAGGGATCCGAAATATCTGTTCTAAGATTCCACAGAAATAAGGCTAGCAAAGAGATCCACGAAATACAGATGTAACTCTGTGAGATGAATTAACAGAACACTAAGCAGTTTCTCAGAAAGCTTCTTTCCAGATTTCCTCTGAGGATATTTCCTTTTTCACCATCGCCCTCTATGGGCTTCCAAATATCACTTTGCCAATTCCACAAGAACTGTCTTAGCGAAAGGCTTCTTGAGGGGAAAGTTGTAACTCTGTGAGTTGATTTCACAGAACACAAAGAAGTTTCTCAGAAAGCTTCTTTCTCTTTTTTATCGGAGGATATTTCCTTTGGCCCTATAGTCTTCAAAGGGATCCGAAATATCTGTTCTCAGATTCCACAGAAATAAGGCTAGGAAAGAGATCCACGAAATACAGATGTAACTCTGTGAGATGAATTAACAGAACACTAAGCAGTTTCTCAGAAAGCTTCTTTCCAGATTTCATCTGAGGATATTTCCTTTTTCACCATAGCCCTCTACGGGCTTCCAAATATCACTTTGCCAATTCCACAAGAACTGTCTTAGCGAAAGGCTTCTTGAGGGGAAAGCTCTAAGTCTGTGAGTTGATTTCACAGAAGACAAAGAAGTTTCTCCGAAAGCTTCATTCTCTTTGTTATCGGAGGATATTTCCTTTGGCCCTATAGTCTTCAAAGGGATCCGAAATATCTGTTCTCAGATTCCACAGAAATAAGGCTAGCAAAGAGATCCACGAAATACAGATGTAACTCTGTGAGATGAATTAACAGAACCCTAAGCCGTTTCTCAGAAAACTTCTTTCCAGATTTCCTCTGTGTATATTTCCTTTCTCACCCTAGCCCTCTATGGGCTACCAAATATCACTTTGCCAATTCCACAAGAACTGTCATAGCGAAAGGCTTCTTGAGGGGAAAGCTGTAACTCTGTGAAATGATTTCACAGAACACAAATAAGTTTCTCAAAAAGCTTCTTTCTCTTTGTTATCGGAGGATATTTCCTTTGGCCCTATAGTCTTCAAAGGAATCCGAAATATCTGTTCTCAGATTCCACAGAAATAAGGCTACCAAAGAGACCCAGGAAATACAGATGTAACTCTGTGAGATGAATTAACAGAACACTAAGCAGTTTCTCAGAAAGCTTCTTTCCAGATTTCCGCTGAGGATATTTCCTTTCTCACCCTAGACCTCTATGGGCTACCAAATATCACTTTGCCAATTCCACAAGAACTGTCTTAGCGAAAGGCTTCTTGAGGGGAAAGCTGTAACTCGGTGAAATGATTTCACACAACAAAAAGAAGTTTCTCAGAAAACTTCTTTCTCTTTGTTATCGGACGATATTTCCTTTGGCCCTATAGTCTTCAAAGGGATCCGAAATATCTGTTCTCAGATTCCACAGAAATAAGGCTAGCAAAGAGATCCACGAAATACAGATGTAACTCTGTGAGATGAATTAACAGAACACTGAGTACTTTCTCAGAAAGCTTCTTTCCAGATTTCATCTGAGGATATTTCCTTTTTCACCATAGCCCTCTATGGGCTTCCAAATATCACTTTGCCAATTCCACAAGAACTATCTTAGCGAAAGGCTTCTTGAGGGGAAAGCTGTAACTCTGTGAGATGATTTCACAGAACACTAAGAAGTTTCTCAAAAAGCTTCTTTCTCTTTGTTATCGGAGGATATTTCCTTTGGCCCTATAGTCTCCAAAGGGATCCGAAATATCTGTTCTAAGATTCCACAGAAATAAGGCTAGCAAAGAGATCCAAGAAATACAGATGTAACTCTGTGAGATGAATTAACAGAACACTAAGCAGTTTCTCAGAAAGCTTCTTTCCAGATTTCCTCTGAGGATATTTCCTTTTTCACCATCGCCCTCTATGGGCTTCCAAATATCATTTGCCAATTCCACAAGAACTGTCTTAGCGAAAGGCTTCTTGAGGGGAAAGCTGTAACTCTGTGAGTTGATTTCACAGAACACAAAGAAGTTTCTCAGAAAGCTTCTTTCTCTTTGTTATCGGAGGATATTGCCTTTGGCCCTATAGTCTTCAAAGGGATCCGAAATGTCTGTTCTCAGATTCCACAGAAATAAGGCTAGCAAAGAGATCCACGAAATACACATGTAACTCTGTGAGATGAATTAACAGAACACTAAGCAGTTTCACAGAAAGCTTCTTTCCAGATTTCCTCTGAGAATATTTCCTTTCTCAACCTAGCCCTCTATGGGCTACCAAATATCACTTTGCCAATTCCACAAGAACTGTCTTAGCGAAAGGCTTCTTGAGGGGAAAGCTGTAACTCTGTGAAATGATTTCACACAACACAAAGAAGTTTCTCAGAAAACTTCTTTCTCTTTGTTATCGGAGGATATTTCCTTTGGCCCTATAGTCTTCAAAGGGATCCGAAATATCTGTTCTCAGATTCCACAGAAATAAGGCTAGCAAAGAGATCCACGAAATACAGATGTAACTCTGTGAGATGAATTAACAGAACAGTAAGCACATTCTCAGAAAGCTTCTTTCCAGATTTCATCTGAGGATATTTCCTTTTTCACCATAGCCCTCTATAGGCTTCCAAATATCACTTTGCCAATTCCACAAGAACTGTCTTAGCGAAAGGCTTCTTGAGGGGAAAGCTGTAACTCTGTGAGATGATTTCACAGAACACAAAGAAGTTTCTCAGAACGCTTCTTTCTCTTTGTTATCGGAGGATATTTCCTTAGGCCCAATAGTCTCCAAAGGGATCCGAAATATCTGTTCTAAGATTCCACAGAAATAAGGCTAGCAAAGAGATCCACGAAATACAGATGTAACTCTGTGAGATGAATTAACAGAACACTAAGCAGTTTCTCAGAAAGCTTCTTTCCAGATTTCCTCTGAGGATATTTCCTTTTTCACCATCGCCCTCTATGGGCTTCCAAATATCACTTTGCCAATTCCACAAGAACTGTCTTAGCGAAAGGCTTCTTGAGGGGAAAGTTGTAACTCTGTGAGTTGATTTCACAGAACACAAAGAAGTTTCTCAGAAAGCTTCTTTCTCTTTTTTATCGGAGGATATTTCCTTTGGCCCTATAGTCTTCAAAGGGATCCGAAATATCTGTTCTCAGATTCCACAGAAATAAGGCTAGCAAAGAGATCCACGAAATACAGATGTAACTCTGTGAGATGAATTAACAGAACACTACGCAGTTTCTCAGAAAGCTTCTTTCCAGATTTCATCTGAGGATATTTCCTTTTTCACCATAGCCCTCTACGGGCTTCCAAATATCACTTTGCCAATTCCACAAGAACTGTCTTAGCGAAAGGCTTCTTGAGGGGAAAGCTCTAAGTCTGTGAGTTGATTTCACAGAAGACAAAGAAGTTTCTCCGAAAGCTTCATTCTCTTTGTTATCGGAGGATATTTCCTTTGGCCCTATAGTCTTCAAAGGGATCCGAAATATCTGTTCTCAGATTCCACAGAAATAAGACTAGCAAAGAGATCCACGAAATACAGATGTAACTCTGTGAGATGAATTAACAGAACCCTAAGCCGTTTCTCAGAAAACTTCTTTCCAGATTTCCTCTGTGGATATTTCCTTTCTCACCCTAGCCCTCTATGGGCTACCAAATATCACTTTGCCAATTCCACAAGAACTGTCTTAGCGAAAGGCTTCTTGAGGGGAAAGCTGTAACTCTGTGACATGATTTCACAGAACACAAATAAGTTTCTCAAAAATCTTCTTTCTCTTTGTTATCGGAGGATATTTCCTTTGGCCCTATAGTCTTCAAAGGAATCCGAAATATCTGTTCTCAGATTCCACAGAAATAAGGCTACCAAAGAGACCCAGGAAATACAGATGTAACTCTGTGAGATGAATTAACAGAACACTAAGCAGTTTCTCAGAAAGCTTCTTTCCAGATTTCCGCTGAGGATATTTCCTTTCTCACCCTAGACCTCTATGGGCTACCAAATATCACTTTGCCAATTCCACAAGAACTGTCTTAGCGAAAGGCTTCTTGAGGGGAAAGCTGTAACTCGGTGAAATGATTTCACACAACACAAAGAAATTTCTCAGAAAACTTCTTTCTCTTTGTTATCGGACGATATTTCCTTTGGCCCTATAGTCTTCAAAGGGATCCGAAATATATGTTCTCAGATTCCACAGAAATAAGGCTAGCAAAGAGATCCACGAAATACAGATGTAACTCTGTGAGATGAATTAACAGAACACTGAGTACTTTCTCAGAAAGCTTCTTTCCAGATTTCATCTGAGGATATTTCCTTTTTCACCATAGCCCTCTATGGGCTTCCAAATATCACTTTGCCAATTCCACAAGAACTGTCTTAGCGAAAGGCTTCTTGAGGGGAAAGCTGTAACTCTGTGAGATGATTTCACAGAACACTAAGAAGTTTCTCAAAAAGCTTCTTTCTCTTTGTTATCGGAGGATATTTCCTTTGGCCCTATAGTCTCCAAAGGGATCCGAAATATCTGTTCTAAGATTCCACAGAAATAAGGCTAGCAAAGAGATCCAAGAAATACAGATGTAACTCTGTGAGATGAATTAACAGAACACTAAGCAGTTTCTCAGAAAGCTTCTTTCCAGATTTCCTCTGAGGATATTTCCTTTTTCACCATCGCCCTCTATGGGCTTCCAAATATCATTTGCCAATTCCACAAGAACTGTCTTAGCGAAAGGCTTCTTGAGGGGAAAGCTGTAACTCTGTGAGTTGATTTCACAGAACACAAAGAAGTTTCTCAGAAAGCTTCTTTCTCTTTGTTATCGGAGGATATTGCCTTTGGCCCTATAGTCTTCAAAGGGATCCGAAATGTCTGTTCTCAGATTCCACAGAAATAAGGCTAGCAAAGAGATCCACGAAATACAGATGTAACTCTGTGAGATGAATTAACAGAACACTAAGCAGTTTCACAGAAAGCTTCTTTCCAGATTTCCTCTGAGGATATTTCCTTTCTCACCCTAGCCCTCTATGGGCTACCAAATATCACTTTGCCAATTCCACAAGAACTGTCTTAGCGAAAGGCTTCTTGAGGGGAAAGCTGTAACTCTGTGAAATGATTTCACACAACACAAAGAAGTTTCTCAGAAAACTTCTTTCTCTTTGTTATCGGAGGATATTTCCTTTGGCCCTATAGTCTTCAAAGGGATCCGAAATATCTGTTCTCAGATTCCACAGAAATAAGGCTAGCAAAGAGATCCACGAAATACAGATGTAACTCTGTGAGATGAATTAACAGAACAGCAAGCACATTCTCAGAAAGCTTCTTTCCAGATTTCATCTGAGGATATTTCCTTTTTCACCATAGCCCTCTATGGGCTTCCAAATATCACTTTGCCAATTCCACAAGAACTGTCTTAGCGAAAGGCTTCTTGAGGGGAAAGCTGTAACTCTGTGAGATGATTTCACAGAACACAAAGAAGTTTCTCAGAAAGCTTCTTTCTCTTTGTTATCGGAGGATATTTCCTTAGGCCCTATAGTCTCCAAAGGGATCCGAAATATCTGTTCTAAGATTCCACAGAAATAAGGCTAGCAAAGAGATCCACGAAATACAGATGTAACTCTGTGAGATGAATTAACAGAACACTAAGCAGTTTCTCAGAAAGCTTCTTTCCAGATTTCCTCTGAGGGTATTTCCTTTTTCACCATCGCCCTCTATGGGCTTCCAAATATCACTTTGCCAATTCCACAAGAACTGTCTTAGCGAAAGGCTTCTTGAGGGGAAAGTTGTAACTCTGTGAGTTGATTTCACAGAACACAAAGAAGTTTCTCAGAAAACTTCTTTCTCTTTTTTATCGGAGGATATTTACTTTGGCCCTATAGTCTTCAAAGGGATCCGAAATATCTGTTCTCAGATTCCACAGAAATAAGGCTAGCAAAGAGATCCACGAAATACAGATGTAACTCTGTGAGATGAATTAACAGAACACTAAGCAGTTTCTCAGAAAGCTTCTTTCCAGATTTCATCTGAGGATATTTCCTTTTTCACCATAGCCCTCTATGGGCTTCCAAATATCACTTTGCCAATTCCACAAGAACTGTCTTAGCGAAAGGCTTCTTGAGGGGAAAGCTCTAAGTCTGTGAGTTGATTTCACAGAAGACAAAGAAGTTTCTCTGAAAGCTTCATTCTCTTTGTTATCGGAGGATATTTCCTTTGGCCCTATAGTCTTCAAAGGGATCCGAAATATCTGTTCTCAGATTCCACAGAAATAAGGCTAGCAAAGAGATCCACGAAATACAGATGTAACTCTGTGAGATGAATTAACAGAACACTAAGCAGTTTCTCAGAAAGCTTCTTTCCAGATTTCATCTGAGGATATTTCCTTTTTCACCATAGCCCTCTATGGGCTTCCAAATATCACTTTGCCAATTCCACAAGAACTGTCTTAACGAAAGGCTTCATGAGGGGAAAGTTCTAAGTCTGTGAGTTGATTTCACAGAACACAAAGAAGTTTCTCAGAAAGCTTCTTTCTCTTTGTTATCGGAGGATATTGCCTTTGGCCCTATAGTCTTCAAAGGGATCCGAAATGTCTGTTCTCAGATTCCACAGAAATAAGGCTAGCAAAGAGATCCACGAAATACAGATGTAACTCTGTGAGATGAATTAACAGAACACTAAGCAGTTTCACAGAAATCTTCTTTCCAGATTTCCTCTGAGGATATTTCCTTTCTCACCCTAGCCCTCTATGGGCTACCAAATATCACTTTGCCAATTCCACAAGAACTGTCTTAGCGAAAGGCTTCTTGAGGGGAAAGCTGTAACTCTGTGAAATGATTTCACACAACACAAAGAAGTTTCTCAGAAAACTTCTTTCTCTTTGTTATCGGAGGATATTTCCTTTGGCCCTATAGTCTTCAAAGGGATCCGAAATATCTGTTCTCAGATTCCACAGAAATAAGGCTAGCAAAGAGATCCACGAAATACAGATGTTACTCTGTGAGATGAATTAACAGAACAGTAAGCACATTCTCAGAAAGCTTCTTTCCAGATTTCATCTGAGGATATTTCCTTTTTCACCATAGCCCTCTATGGGCTTCCAAATATCACTTTGCCAATTCCACAAGAACTGTCTTAGCGAAAGGCTTCTTGAGGGGAAAGCTGTAACTCTGTGAGATGATTTCACAGAACACAAAGATGTTTCTCAGAACGCTTCTTTCTCTTTGTTATCAGAGGATATTTCCTTAGGCCCTATAGTCTCCAAAGGGATCCGAAATATCTGTTCTCAGATTCCACAGAAATAAGGCTAGCAAAGAGATCCACGAAATACAGATGTAACTCTGTGAGATGAATTAACAGAACACTAAGCAGTTTCTCAGAAAGCTTCTTTCCAGATTTCCTCTGAGGATATTTCCTTTTTCACCATCGCCCTCTATGGGCTTCCAAATATCACTTTGCCAATTCCACAAGAACTGTCTTAGCGAAAGGCTTCTTGAGGGGAAAGTTGTAACTCTGTGAGTTGATTTCACAGAACACAAAGAAGTTTCTCAGAAAACTTCTTTCTCTTTTTTATCGGAGGATATTTCCTTTGGCCCTATAGTCTTCAAAGGGATCCGAAATATCTGTTCTCAGATTCCACAGAAATAAGGCTAGCAAAGAGATCCACGAAATACAGATGTAACTCTGTGAGATGAATTAACAGAACACTAAGCAGTTTCTCAGAAAGCTTCTTTCCAGATTTCATCTGAGGATATTTCCTTTTTCACCATAGCCCTCGAAGGGCTTCCAAATATCACTTTGCCAATTCCACAAGAACTGTCTTAGCGAAAGGCTTCTTGAGGGGAAAGCTCTAAGTCTGTGAGTTGATTTCACAGAAGACAAAGAAGTTTCTCCGAAAGCTTCATTCTCTTTGTTATCGGAGGATATTTCCTTTGGCCCTATAGTCTTCAAAGGGATCCGAAATATCTGTTCTCAGATTCCACAGAAATAAGGCTAGCAAAGAGATCCACGAAATACAGATGTAACTCTGTGAGATGAATTAACAGAACCCTAAGCCGTTTCTCAGAAAACTTCTTTCCAGATTTCCTCTGTGGATATTTCCTTTCTCACCCTAGCCCTCTATGGGCTACCAAATATCACTTTGCCAATTCCACAAGAACTGTCTTAGCGAAAGGCTTCTTGAGGGGAAAGCTGTAACTCTGTGAAATGATTTCACAGAACACAAATAAGTTTCTCAAAAAGCTTCTTTCTCTTTGTTATCGGAGGATATTTCCTTTGGCCCTATAGTGTTTAAAGGGAACCGAAATATCTGTTCTCAGATTTCACAGAAATAAGGCTAGCAAAGAGATCCACGAAATACAGATGTAACTCTGTGAGATGAATTAACAGAACACTAAGCAGTTTCTCAGAAAGCTTCTTTCCAGATTTCCTCTGAGGATATTTCCTTTTTCACCATAGCCCTCTATGGGCTTCCAAATATCACTTTGCCAATTCCACAAGAACTGTCTTAGCGAAAGGCTTCTTGAGGGGAAAGCTGTAACTCTGTGAGATGATTTCACAGAACACAAAGAAGTTTCTCAGAAAGCTTCTTTCTCTTTGTTATCGGAGGATATTGCCTTTGGCCCTATAGTCTTCAAAGGGATCCGAAATGTCTGTTCTCAGATTCCACAGAAATAAGGCTAGCAAAGAGATCCACGAAATACAGATGTAACTCTGTGAGATGAATTAACAGAACACTAAGCAGTTTCACAGAAAGCTTCTTTCCAGATTTCCTCTGAGGATATTTCCTTTCTCACCCTAGCCCTCTATGGGCTACCAAATATCACTTTGCCAATTCCACAAGAACTGTCTTAGCGAAAGGCTTCTTGAGGGGAAAGCTGTCACTCTGTGAAATGATTTCACACAACACAAAGAAGTTTCTCAGAAAACTTCTTTCTCTTTGTTATCGGAGGATATTTCCTTTGGCCCTATAGTCTTCAAAGGGATCCGAAATATCTGTTCTCAGATTCCACAGAAATAAGGCTAGCAAAGAGATCCACGAAATACAGATGTAACTCTGTGAGATGAATTAACAGAACAGTAAGTACATTCTCAGAAAGCTTCTTTCCAGATTTCATCTGAGGATATTTCCTTTTTCACCATAGCCCTCTATGGGCTTCCAAATATCACTTTGCCAATTCCACAAGAACTGTCTTATCGAAAGGCTTCTGGAGGGGAATGTTGTAACTCTGTGAGTTGATTTCACAGAACACAAAGAAGTTTCTCAGAAAAATTCTTTCTCTTTTTTATCGGAGGATATTTCCTTTGGCCCTATAGTCTTCAAAGATATCGAAATATCTGTTCTCAGATTCCACAGAAATAAGGCTAGCAAAGAGATCCACGAAATACACATGTAACTCTGTGAGATGAATTAACAGAACACTAAGCAGTTTCTCAGAAAGCTTCTTTCCAGATTTCATCTGAGGATATTTCCTTTTTCACCATAGCCCTCTATGGGCTTCCAAATATCACTTTGCCAATTCCACAAGAACTGTCTTAGCGAAAGGCTTCTTGAGGGGAAAGTTCTAAGTCTGTGAGTTGATTTCACAGAACACAAAGAAGTTTCTCAGAAAGCTTCTTTCTCTTTGTATCGGAGGATATTGCCTTTGGCCCTATAGTCTTCAAAGGGATCCGAAATGTCTGTTCTCAGATTCCACAGACATAAGGCTAGCAAAGAGATCCACGAAATACAGATGTAACTCTGTGAGATGAATTAACAGAACCCTAAGCAGTTTCACAGAAAGCTTCTTTCCAGATTTCCTCTGAGGATATTTCCTTTCTCACCCTAGCCCTCTATGGGCTACCAAATATCACTTTGCCAATTCCACAAGAACTGTCTTAGCGAAAGGCTTCTTGAGGGGAAAGCTGTAACTCTGTGAAATGATTTCACACAACACAAAGAAGTTTCTCAGAAAACTTCTTTCTCTTTGTTATCGGAGGATATTTCCTTTGTCCCTATAGTCTTCAAAGGGATCCGAAATATCTGTTCTCAGATTCCACAGAAATAAGGCTAGCAAAGAGATCCACGAAATACAGATGTTACTCTGTGAGATGAATTAACAGAACAGTAAGCACATTCTCAGAAAGCTTCTTTCCAGATTTCATCTGAGGATATTTCCTTTTTCACCATAGCCCTCTATGGGCTTCCAAATATCACTTTGCCAATTCCACAAGAACTGTCTTAGCGAAAGGCTTCTTGAGGGGAAAGCTGTAACTCTGTGAGATGATTTCACAGAACACTAAGAAGTTTCTCAAAAAGCTTCTTTCTCTTTGTTATCGGAGGATATTTCCTTTGGCCCTATAGTCTCCAAAGGGATCCGAAATATCTGTTCTAAGATTCCACAGAAATAAGGCTAGCAAAGAGATCCAAGAAATACAGATGTAACTCTGTGAGATGAATTAACAGAACACTAAGCAGTTTCTCAGAAAGCTTCTTTCCAGATTTCCTCTGAGGATATTTCCTTTTTCACCATCGCCCTCTATGGGCTTCCAAATATCATTTGCCAATTCCACAAGAACTGTCTTAGCGAAAGGCTTCTTGAGGGGAAAGCTGTAACTCTGTGAGTTGATTTCACAGAACACAAAGAAGTTTCTCAGAAAGCTTCTTTCTCTTTGTTATCGGAGGATATTGCCTTTGGCCCTATAGTCTTCAAAGGGATCCGAAATGTCTGTTCTCAGATTCCACAGAAATAAGGCTAGCAAAGAGATCCACGAAATACAGATGTAACTCTGTGAGATGAATTAACAGAACACTAAGCAGTTTCACAGAAAGCTTCTTTCCAGATTTCCTCTGAGGATATTTCCTTTCTCACCCTAGCCCTCTATGGGCTACCAAATATCACTTTGCCAATTCCACAAGAACTGTCTTAGCGAAAGGCTTCTTGAGGGGAAAGCTGTAACTCTGTGAAATGATTTCACACAACACAAAGAAGTTTCTCAGAAAACTTCTTTCTCTTTGTTATCGGAGGATATTTCCTTTGGCCCTATAGTCTTCAAAGGGATCCGAAATATCTGTTCTCAGATTCCACAGAAATAAGGCTAGCAAAGAGATCCACGAAATACAGATGTAACTCTGTGAGATGAATTAACAGAACAGCAAGCACATTCTCAGAAAGCTTCTTTCCAGATTTCATCTGAGGATATTTCCTTTTTCACCATAGCCCTCTATGGGCTTCCAAATATCACTTTGCCAATTCCACAAGAACTGTCTTAGCGAAAGGCTTCTTGAGGGGAAAGCTGTAACTCTGTGAGATGATTTCACAGAACACAAAGAAGTTTCTCAGAAAGCTTCTTTCTCTTTGTTATCGGAGGATATTTCCTTAGGCCCTATAGTCTCCAAAGGGATCCGAAATATCTGTTCTAAGATTCCACAGAAATAAGGCTAGCAAAGAGATCCACGAAATACAGATGTAACTCTGTGAGATGAATTAACAGAACACTAAGCAGTTTCTCAGAAAGCTTCTTTCCAGATTTCCTCTGAGGGTATTTCCTTTTTCACCATCGCCCTCTATGGGCTTCCAAATATCACTTTGCCAATTCCACAAGAACTGTCTTAGCGAAAGGCTTCTTGAGGGGAAAGTTGTAACTCTGTGAGTTGATTTCACAGAACACAAAGAAGTTTCTCAGAAAACTTCTTTCTCTTTTTTTCGGAGGATATTTACTTTGGCCCTATAGTCTTCAAAGGGATCCGAAATATCTGTTCTCAGATTCCACAGAAATAAGGCTAGCAAAGAGATCCACGAAATACAGATGTAACTCTGTGAGATGAATTAACAGAACACTAAGCAGTTTCTCAGAAAGCTTCTTTCCAGATTTCATCTGAGGATATTTCCTTTTTCACCATAGCCCTCTATGGGCTTCCAAATATCACTTTGCCAATTCCACAAGAACTGTCTTAGCGAAAGGCTTCTTGAGGGGAAAGCTCTAAGTCTGTGAGTTGATTTCACAGAAGACAAAGAAGTTTCTCTGAAAGCTTCATTCTCTTTGTTATCGGAGGATATTTCCTTTGGCCCTATAGTCTTCAAAGGGATCCGAAATATCTGTTCTCAGATTCCACAGAAATAAGGCTAGCAAAGAGATCCACGAAATACAGATGTAACTCTGTGAGATGAATTAACAGAACACTAAGCAGTTTCTCAGAAAGCTTCTTTCCAGATTTCATCTGAGGATATTTCCTTTTTCACCATAGCCCTCTATGGGCTTCCAAATATCACTTTGCCAATTCCACAAGAACTGTCTTAACGAAAGGCTTCATGAGGGGAAAGTTCTAAGTCTGTGAGTTGATTTCACAGAACACAAAGAAGTTTCTCAGAAAGCTTCTTTCTCTTTGTTATCGGAGGATATTGCCTTTGGCCCTATAGTCTTCAAAGGGATCCGAAATGTCTGTTCTCAGATTCCACAGAAATAAGGCTAGCAAAGAGATCCACGAAATACAGATGTAACTCTGTGAGATGAATTAACAGAACACTAAGCAGTTTCACAGAAATCTTCTTTCCAGATTTCCTCTGAGGATATTTCCTTTCTCACCCTAGCCCTCTATGGGCTACCAAATATCACTTTGCCAATTCCACAAGAACTGTCTTAGCGAAAGGCTTCTTGAGGGGAAAGCTGTAACTCTGTGAAATGATTTCACACAACACAAAGAAGTTTCTCAGAAAACTTCTTTCTCTTTGTTATCGGAGGATATTTCCTTTGGCCCTATAGTCTTCAAAGGGATCCGAAATATCTGTTCTCAGATTCCACAGAAATAAGGCTAGCAAAGAGATCCACGAAATACAGATGTTACTCTGTGAGATGAATTAACAGAACAGTAAGCACATTCTCAGAAAGCTTCTTTCCAGATTTCATCTGAGGATATTTCCTTTTTCACCATAGCCCTCTATGGGCTTCCAAATATCACTTTGCCAATTCCACAAGAACTGTCTTAGCGAAAGGCTTCTTGAGGGGAAAGCTGTAACTCTGTGAGATGATTTCACAGAACACAAAGATGTTTCTCAGAACGCTTCTTTCTCTTTGTTATCAGAGGATATTTCCTTAGGCCCTATAGTCTCCAAAGGGATCCGAAATATCTGTTCTCAGATTCCACAGAAATAAGGCTAGCAAAGAGATCCACGAAATACAGATGTAACTCTGTGAGATGAATTAACAGAACACTAAGCAGTTTCTCAGAAAGCTTCTTTCCAGATTTCCTCTGAGGATATTTCCTTTTTCACCATCGCCCTCTATGGGCTTCCAAATATCACTTTGCCAATTCCACAAGAACTGTCTTAGCGAAAGGCTTCTTGAGGGGAAAGTTGTAACTCTGTGAGTTGATTTCACAGAACACAAAGAAGTTTCTCAGAAAACTTCTTTCTCTTTTTTATCGGAGGATATTTCCTTTGGCCCTATAGTCTTCAAAGGGATCCGAAATATCTGTTCTCAGATTCCACAGAAATAAGGCTAGCAAAGAGATCCACGAAATACAGATGTAACTCTGTGAGATGAATTAACAGAACACTAAGCAGTTTCTCAGAAAGCTTCTTTCCAGATTTCATCTGAGGATATTTCCTTTTTCACCATAGCCCTCGAAGGGCTTCCAAATATCACTTTGCCAATTCCACAAGAACTGTCTTAGCGAAAGGCTTCTTGAGGGGAAAGCTCTAAGTCTGTGAGTTGATTTCACAGAAGACAAAGAAGTTTCTCCGAAAGCTTCATTCTCTTTGTTATCGGAGGATATTTCCTTTGGCCCTATAGTCTTCAAAGGGATCCGAAATATCTGTTCTCAGATTCCACAGAAATAAGGCTAGCAAAGAGATCCACGAAATACAGATGTAACTCTGTGAGATGAATTAACAGAACCCTAAGCCGTTTCTCAGAAAACTTCTTTCCAGATTTCCTCTGTGGATATTTCCTTTCTCACCCTAGCCCTCTATGGGCTACCAAATATCACTTTGCCAATTCCACAAGAACTGTCTTAGCGAAAGGCTTCTTGAGGGGAAAGCTGTAACTCTGTGAAATGATTTCACAGAACACAAATAAGTTTCTCAAAAAGCTTCTTTCTCTTTGTTATCGGAGGATATTTCCTTTGGCCCTATAGTGTTTAAAGGGAACCGAAATATCTGTTCTCAGATTTCACAGAAATAAGGCTAGCAAAGAGATCCACGAAATACAGATGTAACTCTGTGAGATGAATTAACAGAACACTAAGCAGTTTCTCAGAAAGCTTCTTTCCAGATTTCCTCTGAGGATATTTCCTTTTTCACCATAGCCCTCTATGGGCTTCCAAATATCACTTTGCCAATTCCACAAGAACTGTCTTAGCGAAAGGCTTCTTGAGGGGAAAGCTGTAACTCTGTGAGATGATTTCACAGAACACAAAGAAGTTTCTCAGAAAGCTTCTTTCTCTTTGTTATCGGAGGATATTGCCTTTGGCCCTATAGTCTTCAAAGGGATCCGAAATGTCTGTTCTCAGATTCCACAGAAATAAGGCTAGCAAAGAGATCCACGAAATACAGATGTAACTCTGTGAGATGAATTAACAGAACACTAAGCAGTTTCACAGAAAGCTTCTTTCCAGATTTCCTCTGAGGATATTTCCTTTCTCACCCTAGCCCTCTATGGGCTACCAAATATCACTTTGCCAATTCCACAAGAACTGTCTTAGCGAAAGGCTTCTTGAGGGGAAAGCTGTCACTCTGTGAAATGATTTCACACAACACAAAGAAGTTTCTCAGAAAACTTCTTTCTCTTTGTTATCGGAGGATATTTCCTTTGGCCCTATAGTCTTCAAAGGGATCCGAAATATCTGTTCTCAGATTCCACAGAAATAAGGCTAGCAAAGAGATCCACGAAATACAGATGTAACTCTGTGAGATGAATTAACAGAACAGTAAGTACATTCTCAGAAAGCTTCTTTCCAGATTTCATCTGAGGATATTTCCTTTTTCACCATAGCCCTCTATGGGCTTCCAAATATCACTTTGCCAATTCCACAAGAACTGTCTTATCGAAAGGCTTCTGGAGGGGAATGTTGTAACTCTGTGAGTTGATTTCACAGAACACAAAGAAGTTTCTCAGAAAAATTCTTTCTCTTTTTTATCGGAGGATATTTCCTTTGGCCCTATAGTCTTCAAAGATATCGAAATATCTGTTCTCAGATTCCACAGAAATAAGGCTAGCAAAGAGATCCACGAAATACACATGTAACTCTGTGAGATGAATTAACAGAACACTAAGCAGTTTCTCAGAAAGCTTCTTTCCAGATTTCATCTGAGGATATTTCCTTTTTCACCATAGCCCTCTATGGGCTTCCAAATATCACTTTGCCAATTCCACAAGAACTGTCTTAGCGAAAGGCTTCTTGAGGGGAAAGTTCTAAGTCTGTGAGTTGATTTCACAGAACACAAAGAAGTTTCTCAGAAAGCTTCTTTCTCTTTGTATCGGAGGATATTGCCTTTGGCCCTATAGTCTTCAAAGGGATCCGAAATGTCTGTTCTCAGATTCCACAGACATAAGGCTAGCAAAGAGATCCACGAAATACAGATGTAACTCTGTGAGATGAATTAACAGAACCCTAAGCAGTTTCACAGAAAGCTTCTTTCCAGATTTCCTCTGAGGATATTTCCTTTCTCACCCTAGCCCTCTATGGGCTACCAAATATCACTTTGCCAATTCCACAAGAACTGTCTTAGCGAAAGGCTTCTTGAGGGGAAAGCTGTAACTCTGTGAAATGATTTCACACAACACAAAGAAGTTTCTCAGAAAACTTCTTTCTCTTTGTTATCGGAGGATATTTCCTTTGTCCCTATAGTCTTCAAAGGGATCCGAAATATCTGTTCTCAGATTCCACAGAAATAAGGCTAGCAAAGAGATCCACGAAATACAGATGTTACGCTGTGAGATGAATTAACAGAACAGTAAGCACATTCTCAGAAAGCTTCTTTCCAGATTTCATCTGAGGATATTTCCTTTTTCACCATAGCCCTCTATGGGCTTCCAAATATCACTTTGCCAATTCCACAAGAACTGTCTTAGCGAAAGGCTTCTTGAGGGGAAAGCTGTAACTCTGTGAGATGATTTCACAGAACACAAAGAAGTTTCTCAGAAAGCTTCTTTCTCTTTGTATCGGAGGATATTGCCTTTGGCCCTATAGTCTTCAAAGGGATCCGAAATGTCTGTTCTCAGATTCCACAGAAATAAGGCTAGCAAAGAGATCCACGAAATACAGATGTAACTCTGTGAGATGAATTAACAGAACACTAAGCAGTTTCACAGAAAGCTTCTTTCCAGATTTCCTCTGAGGATATTTCCTTTCTCACCCTAGCCCTCTATGGGCTACCAAATATCACTTTGCCAATTCCACAAGAACTGTCTTAGCGAAAGGCTTCTTGAGGGGAGAGCTGTAACTCTGTGAAATGATTTCACACAACACAAAGAAGTTTCTCAGAAAACTTCTTTCTCTTTGTTATCGGAGGATATTTCCTTTGGCCTTATAGTCTTCAAAGGGATCCGAAATATCTGTTCTCAGATTCCACAGAAATAAGGCTAGCAAAGAGATCCACGAAATACAGATGTTACTCTGTGAGATGAATTAACAGAACAGTAAGCACATTCTCAGAAAGCTTCTTTCCAGATTTCATCTGAGGATATTTCCTTTTTCACCATAGCCCTCTATGGGCTTCCAAATATCACTTTGCCAATTCCACAAGAACTGTCTTAGCGAAAGGCTTCTTGAGGGGAAAGCTGTAACTCTGTGAGATGATTTCACAGAACACAAAGATGTTTCTCAGAACGCTTCTTTCTCTTTGTTATCGGAGGATATTTCCTTAGGCCCTATAGTCTCCAAAGGGATCCGAAATATCTGTTCTCAGATTCCACAGAAATAAGGCTAGCAAAGAGATCCACGAAATACAGATGTAACTCTGTGAGATGAATGAACAGAACACTAAGCAGTTTCTCAGAAAGCTTCTTTCCAGATTTCCTCTGAGGATATTTCCTTTTTCACCATCGCCCTCTATGGGCTTCCAAATATCACTTTGCCAATTCCACAAGAACTGTCTTAGCGAAAGGCTTCTTGAGGGGAAAGCTGTAACTCTGTGAGTTGATTTCACAGAACACAAAGAAGTTTCTCAGAAAACTTCTTTCTCTTTTTTATCGGAGGATATTTCCTTTGGCCCTATAGTCTTCAAAGGGATCTGAAATATCTGTTCTCAGATTACACAGAAATAAGGCTAGCAAAGAGATCCACGAAATACAGATGTAACTCTGTGAGATGAATTAACAGAACACTAAGCAGTTTCTCAGAAAGCTTCTTTCCAGATTTCATCTGAGGATATTTCCTTTTTCACCATAGCCCTCGAAGGGCTTCCAAATATCACTTTGCCAATTCCACAAGAACTGTCTTAGCGAAAGGCTTCTTGAGGGGAAAGCTCTAAGTCTGTGAGTTGATTTCACAGAAGACAAAGAAGTTTCTCCGAAAGCTTCATTCTCTTTGTTATCGGAGGATATTTCCTTTGGCCCTATAGTCTTCAAAGGGATCCGAAATATCTGTTCTCAGATTCCACAGAAATAAGGCTAGCAAAGAGATCCACGAAATACAGATGTAACTCTGTGAGATGAATTAACAGAACCCTAAGCCGTTTCTCAGAAAACTTCTTTCCAGATTTCCTCAGTGGATATTTCCTTTCTCACCCTAGCCCTCTATGGGCTACCAAATATCACTTTGCCAATTCCACAAGAACTGTCTTAGCGAAAGGCTTCTTGAGGGGAAAGCTGTAACTCTGTGAAATGATTTCACAGAACACAAATAAGTTTCTCAAAAAGCTTCTTTCTCTTTGTTATCGGAGGATATTTCCTTTGGCCCTGTAGTCTCCAAAGGGATCCGAAATATCTGTTCTCAGATTCCACAGAAATAAGGCTAGCAAAGAGATCCACGAAATACAGATGTAACTCTGTGAGATGAATTAACAGAACAGTAAGTACATTCTCAGAAAGCTTCTTTCCAGATTTCATCTGAGGATATTTCCTTTTTCACCATAGCCCTCTATGGGCTTCCAAATATCACTTTGCCAATTCCACAAGAACTGTCTTATCGAAAGGCTTCTGGAGGGGAAAGTTGTAACTCTGTGAGTTGATTTCACAGAACACAAAGAAGTTTCTCAGAAAACTTCTTTCTCTTTTTTATCGGAGGATATTTCCTTTGGCCCTATAGTCTTCAAAGGGATCCGAAATATCTGTTCTCAGATTCCACAGAAATAAGGCTAGCAAAGAGATCCACGAAATACAGATGTAACACTGTGAGATGAATTAACAGAACACTAAGCAGTTTCTCAGAAAGCTTCTTTCCAGATTTCATCTGAGGATATTTCCTTTTTCACCATAGCCCTCTATGGGCTTCCAAATATCACTTTGCCAATTCCACAAGAACTGTCTTAGCGAAAGGCTTCTTGAGGGGAAAGTTCTAACTCTGTGAGTTGATTTCACAGAACACAAAGAAGTTTCTCAGAAAGCTTCTTTCTCTTTGTATCGGAGGATATTGCCTTTGGCCCTATAGTCTTCAAAGGGATCCGAAATGTCTGTTCTCAGATTCCACAGAAATAAGGCTAGCAAAGAGATCCACGAAATACAGATGTAACTCTGTGAGATGAATTAACAGAACACTAAGCAGTTTCACAGAAAGCTTCTTTCCAGATTTCCTCTGAGGATATTTCCTTTCTCACCCTAGCCCTCTATGGGCTACCAAATATCACTTTGCCAATTCCACAAGAACTGTCTTAGCGAAACGCTTCTTGAGGGGAAAGCTGTAACTCTGTGAAATGATTTCACACAACACAAAGAAGTTTCTCAGAAAACTTCTTTCTCTTTGTTATCGGAGGATATTTCCTTTGGCCCTATAGTCTTCAAAGGGATCCGAAATATCTGTTCTCAGATTCCACAGAAATAAGGCTAGCAAAGAGATCCACGAAATACAGATGTTACTCTGTGAGATGAATTAACAGAACAGTAAGCACATTCTCAGAAAGCTTCTTTCCAGATTTCATCTGAGGATATTTCCTTTTTCACCATAGCCCTCTATGGGCTTCCAAATATCACTTTGCCAATTCCACAAGAACTGTCTTAGCGAAAGGCTTCTTGAGGGGAAAGCTGTAACTCTGTGAGATGATTTCACAGAACACAAAGATGTTTCTCAGAACGCTTCTTTCTCTTTGTTATCGGAGGATATTTCCTTAGGCCCTATAGTCTCCAAAGGGATCCGAAATATCTGTTCTCAGATTCCACAGAAATAAGGCTAGCAAAGAGATCCACGAAATACAGATGTAACTCTGTGAGATGAATTAACAGAACACTAAGCAGTTTCTCAGAAAGCTTCTTTCCAGATTTCCTCTGAGGATATTTCCTTTTTCACCATCGCCCTCTATGGGCTTCCAAATATCACTTTGCCAATTCCACAAGAACTGTCTTAGCGAAAGGCTTCTTGAGGGGAAAGCTGTAACTCTGTGAGTTGATTTCACAGAACACAAAGAAGTTTCTCAGAAAACTTCTTTCTCTTTTTTATCGGAGGATATTTCCTTTGGCCCTATAGTCTTCAAAGGGATCTGAAATATCTGTTCTCAGATTACACAGAAATAAGGCTAGCAAAGAGATCCACGAAATACAGATGTAACTCTGTGAGATGAATTAACAGAACACTAAGCAGTTTCTCAGAAAGCTTCTTTCCAGATTTCATCTGAGGATATTTCCTTTTTCACCATAGCCCTCGAAGGGCTTCCAAATATCACTTTGCCAATTACACAAGAACTGTCTTAGCGAAAGGCTTCTTGAGGGGAAAGCTCTAAGTCTGTGAGTTGATTTCACAGAAGACAAAGAAGTTTCTCCGAAAGCTTCATTCTCTTTGTTATCGGAGGATATTTCCTTTGGCCCTATAGTCTTCAAAGGGATCCGAAATATCTGTTCTCAGATTCCACAGAAATAAGGCTAGCAAAGAGATCCACGAAATACAGATGTAACTCTGTGAGATGAATTAACAGAACCCTAAGCCGTTTCTCAGAAAACTTCTTTCCAGATTTCCTCTAAGGATATTTCCTTTCTCACCCTAGCCCTCTATGGGCTACCAAATATCACTTTGCCAATTCCACAAGAACTGTCTTAGCGAAAGGCTTCTTGAGGGGAAAGCTGTAACTCTGTGAAATGGTTTCACAGAACACAAATAAGTTTCTCAAAAAGCTTCTTTCTCTTTGTTATCGGAGGATATTTCCTTTGGCCCTGTAGTCTCCAAAGGGATCCGAAATATCTGTTCTCAGATTCCACAGAAATAAGGCTAGCAAAGTGATCCACGAAATACAGATGTAACTCTGTGAGATGAATTAACAGAACACTAAGCAGTTTCACAGAAAGCTTCCTTCCAGATCTCCTCTGAGGATATTTCCTTTCTCACCCTAGCCCTCTATGGGCTACCAAATATCACTTTGCCAATTCCACAAGAACTGTCTTAGCGAAAGGCTTCTTGAGGGGAAAGCTGTAACTCTGTGAAATGATTTCACAGAACACAAAGAAGTTTCTCAGAAAACTTCTTTCTCCTTGTTATCGGAGGATATTTCCTTTGGCCCTATAGTCTTCAAAGGGATCCGAAATATCTGTTCTCAGATTCCACAGAAAGAAGGCTAGCAAAGTGATCCACGAAATACAGATGTAACTCTGTGAGATGAATTAACAGAACACTAAGCAGTTTCACAGAAAGCTTCTTTCCAGATCTCCTCTGAGGATATTTCCTTTCTCACCCTAGCCCTCTATGGGCTACCAAATAATACTTTGCCAATTCCACAAGAACTGTCTTAGCGAAAGGCTTCTTGAGGGGAAAGCTGTAACTCTGTGAGTTGATATCTCAGAACACAAAGAAGTTTCTCAGAAAACTTCTTTCCTTATTTTGTCGAAGGATATTTCCTTTGGCCCTATAGTCTTCAAAGGAATCCGAAATATCTGTTCTCAGATTCCACAGAAATAAGGCTACCAAAGAGACCCAGGAAATACAGATGTAACTCTGTGAGATGAATTAACAGAACACTAAGCAGTTTCTCAGAAAGCTTCTTTCCAGATTTCATCTGAGGATATTTCCTTTTTCACCATAGCCCTCTAAGGGCTTCCAAATATCACTTTGCCAATTCCACAAGAACTGTCTTAGCGAAAGGCTTCTTGAGGGGAAAGCTGTAACTCTGTGAGTTGATTTCACAGAACACAAAGAAGTTTCTCAGAAAGCTTCTTTCTCTTTGTTATCGGAGGATATTTCCTTTGGCCCTATAATGTTTAAAGGGAACCGAAATATCTGTTCTCAGATTCCAGAGAAATAAGGCTAGCAAAGAGATCCACGAAATACAGATGTAAGTCTGTGAGATGAATTAACAGAACACTAAGCAGTTTCTCAGAAAGCTTCTTTCCAGATTTCCTCTGAGGATATTTCCTTTTTCACCATAGCCCTCTATGGGCTTCCAAATATCACTTTGCCAATTCCACAAGAACTGTCTTAGCGAAAGGCTTCTTGAGGGGAAAGCTGTAACTCTGTGAGATGATTTCACAGAACACAAAGAAGTTTCTCAGAAAGCTTCTTTCTCTTTGTTATCGGAGGATATTGCCTTTGGCCCTATAGTCTTCAAAGGGATCCGAAATGTCTGTTCTCAGATTCCACAGAAATAAGGCTAGCAAAGAGATCCACGAAATACAGATGTAACTCTGTGAGATGAATTAACAGAACACTAAGCAGTTTCACAGAAAGCTTCTTTCCAGATTTCCTCTGAGGATATTTCCTTTCTCACCCTAGCCCTCTATGGGCTACCAAATATCACTTTGCCAATTCCACAAGAACTGTCTTAGCGAAAGGCTTCTTGAGGGGAAAGCTGTCACTCTGTGAAATGATTTCACACAACACAAAGAAGTTTCTCAGAAAACTTCTTTCTCTTTGTTATCGGAGGATATTTCCTTTGGCCCTATAGTCTTCAAAGGGATCCGAAATATCTGTTCTCAGATTCCACAGAAATAAGGCTAGCAAAGAGATCCACGAAATACAGATGTAACTCTGTGAGATGAATTAACAGAACACTAAGCAGTTTCTCAGAAAGCTTCTTTCCAGATTTCATCTGAGGATATTTCCTTTTTCACCATAGCCCTCTATGGGCTTCCAAATATCACTTTGCCAATTCCACAAGAACTGTCTTAGCGAAAGGCTTCCTGAGGGGAAAGTTCTAAGTCTGTGAGTTGATTTCACAGAAGACAAAGAAGTTTCTCCGAAAGCTTCATTCTCTTTGTTATCGGAGGATATTTCCTTTGGCCCGATAGTCTTCAAAGGGATCCGAAATATCTGTTCTCAGATTCCACAGAAAGAAGGCTAGCAAAGAGATCCACGAAATACAGATGTAACTCTGTGAGATGAATTAACAGAACACTAAGCAGTTTCTCAGAAAGCTTCTTTCCAGATTTCCTCTGAGGATATTTCCTTTTTCACCATAGCCCTCTATGGGCTTCCAAATATCACTTTGCCAATTCCACAAGAACTGTCTTAGCGAAAGGCTTCTTGAGGGGAAAGCTGTAACTCTGTGAGATGATTTCACAGAACACAAAGAAGTTTCTCAGAAAGCTTCTTTCTCTTTGTTATCGGAGGATATTGCCTTTGGCCCTATAGTCTTCAAAGGGATCCGAAATGTCTGTTCTCAGATTCCACAGAAATAAGGCTAGCAAAGAGATCCACGAAATACAGATGTAACTCTGTGAGATGAATTAACAGAACACTAAGCAGTTTCACAGAAAGCTTCCTTCCAGATCTCCTCTGAGGATATTTCCTTTCTCACCCTAGCCCACTATGGGCTACCAAATATCACTTTGCCAATTCCACAAGAACTGTCTTAGCGAAAGGCTTCTGGAGGGGAAAGCTGTAACTCTGTGAAATGATTTCACAGAACACAAAAAAGTTTCTCAGAAAACTTCTTTCTCTTGGTTATCGGAGGATATTTCCTTTGGCCCTATAGTCTTCAAAGGGATCCGAAATATCTGTTCTCAGATTCCACAGAAATAAGGCTAGCAAAGTGATCCACGAAATACAGATGTAACTCTGTGAGATGAATTAACAGAACACTAAGCAGTTTCACAGAAAGCTTCTTTCCAGATCTCCTCTGAGGATATTTCCTTTCTCACCCTAGCCCTCTATGGGCTACCAAATAATACTTTGCCAATTCCACAAGAACTGTCTTAGCGAAAGGCTTCTTGAGGGGAAAGCTGTAACTCTGTGAAATGATTTCACAGAACACAAAGAAGTTTCTCAGAAAACTTCTTTCTCTTTGTTATCGGAGGATATTTCCTTTGGCCCTATAGTCTTCAAAGGGATCCGAAATATCTGTTCTCAGATTCCACAGAAATAAGGCTACCAAAGAGATCCACGAAATACAGATGTAACTCTTTGAGATGAATTAACAGAACACTAAGTACTTTCTCAGAAAGCTTCTTTCCAGATTTCCTCTGAGGATATTTCCTTTTTCACCATAGCCCTCTATGGGCTTCCAAATATCACTTTGCCAATTCCACAAGAACTGTCTTAGCGAAAGGCTTCTTGACGGGAAAGCTGTAACTCTGTGAGATGATTTCACAGAACACTAAGAAGTTTCTCAAAAAGCTTCTTTCTCTTTGTTATCGGAGGATATTTCCTTTGGCCCTATAGTCTCCAAAGGGATCCGAAATATCTGTTCTCAGATTCCACAGGAATAAGGCTAGCAAAGAGATCCAAGAAATACAGATGTAACTCTGTGAGATGAATTAACAGAACACTAAGCAGTTTCTCAGAAAGCTTCTTTCCAGATTTCCTCTGAGGATATTTCCTTTTTCACCATCGCCCTCTAAGGGCTTCCAAATATCACTTTGCCAATTCCACAAGAACTGTCTTAGCGAAAGGCTTCTTGAGGGGACAGCTGTAACTCTGTGAGTTGATTTCACAGAACACAAAGAAGTTTCTCCGAAAGCTTCTTTCTCTTTGTTATCGGAGGATATTTCCTTTGGCCCTATAGTCTTCAAAGGGATTCGAAATATCTGTTCTCAGATTCCACAGAAATAAGGCTAGCAAAGAGATCCACGAAATACAGATGTAACTCTGTGAGATGAATTAACAGAACACTAAGCAGTTTCTCAGAAAGCTTCTTTCCAGATTTCTTCTGAGGATATTTCCTTTTTCACCATAGCCCTCTATGGGCTTCCAAATATCACTTTGCCAATTCCACACGAAATATCTTAGCGAAAGGCTTCTTGAGGGGACAGCTGTAACTCTGTGAGTTGATTTCACAGAACACAAAGATGTTTCTCAGAAAGCTTCTTTCTCTTTGTTATCGGAGGATATTTCCTTTAGCCCTATAGTCTACAAAGGGATCCGAAATATCTGTTCTCAGATTCCACAGAAATAAGGCTAGCAAAGAATTCCACGAAATACAGATGTAACTCTGTGAGATGAATTAACAGAACACTAAGCAGTTTCTCAGAAAGCTTCTTTCCAGATTTCATCTGAGGATATTTCCTTTTTCACCATAGCCCTCTATGGGCTTCCAAATATCACTTTGCCAATTCCACAAGAACTGTCTTAGCGAAAGGCTTCTTGAGGGGAAAGCTGTAACTCTGTGAGATGATTTCACAGAACACAAAGAAGTTTCTCAGAAAGCTTCTTTCTCTTTGTTATCGGAGGATATTTCCTTTGGCCCTATAGTCTCCAAAGGGATCCGAAATATCTGTTCTCAGATTCCACAGAAATAAGGCTAGCAAAGAGATCCACGAAATACAGATGTAACTCTGTGAGATGAATTAACAGAACACTAAGCAGTTTCTCAGAAAGCTTCTTTCCAGATTTCCTCTGAGGATATTTCCTTTTCCTCCATAGCCCTCTATGGGCTTCCAAATATCACTTTGCCAATTCCACAAGAACTGTCTTAGCGAAAGGCTTTTTGAGGGGAAAGCTGTAACTCTGTGAGATGATTTCACAGAACACAAAGAAGTTTCTCAGAAAGCTTCTTTCTCTTTGTTATCGGAGGATATTTCCTTTGGCCCTATAGTCTCCAAAGGGATCCGAAATATCTGTTCTCAGATTCCACAGAAATAAGGCTAGCAAAGAGATCCACGAAATACAGATGTAACTCTGTGAGATGAATTAACATAACACTAAGCAGTTTCACAGAAAGCTTCTTTCCAGATTTCCTCTGAGGATATTTCCTTTCTCACCCTAGCCCTCTATGGGCTACCAAATATCACTTTGCCAATTCCACAAGAACTGTCTTAGCGAAAGGCTTCTTGAGGGGAAAGCTGTAACTCTGTGAGTTGATTTCACAGAACACAAACTAGTTTCTCAGAAAACTTCTTTCTCTTTTTTATCGGAGGATATTTCCTTTGGCCCTATATTCTTCAAAGATATCCGAAATATCTGTTCTCAGATTCCACAGAAATAAGGCTAGCAAAGAGATCCACGAAATACAGATGTAACTCTGTGAGATGAATTAACAGAACACTAAGCAGTTTCTCACAAAGCTTCTTTCCAGATTTCATCTGAGGATATTTCCCTTTTCACCTTAGCCCTCTATGGGCTTCCAAATATCACTTTGCCAATTCCACAAGAACTGTCTTAGCGAAAGGCTTCTGGAAGGGAAAGCTGTAACTCTGTGAGATGATTTCAAAGAACACAAAGAAGTTTCTCAAAACGCTTCTTTCTCTTTGTTATCGGAGGATATTTCCTTTGGCCCTATAGTCTCCAAAGGGATCCGAAATATCTGTTCTCAGGTTCCACAGAAATAAGGCTAGCAAAGAGATCCAAGAAATACAGATGTAACTCTGTGAGATGAATTAACAGAACACTAAGCAGTTTCTCAGAAAGCTTCTTTCCAGATTTCATCTGAGGATATTTCCTTTTTCACCGTAGCCCTCTATGGGCTTCCAAATATCACTTTGCCAATTCCACAAGAACTGTCTTAGCGAAAGGCTTCTTGAGGGGAAAGCTGTAACTCTGGGAGTTGATTTCACAGAACACAAAGAAGTTTCTCCGAAAGCTTCTTTCTCTTTGTTATCGGAGGATATTTCCTTTGGCCCTATAGTCTTCAAAGGGATTCGAAATATCTGTTCTCAGATTCCACAGAAATAAGGCTAGCAAAGAGATCCACGAAATACAGATGTAACTCTGTGAGATGAATTAACAGAACACTAAGCAGTTTCTCAGAAAGCTTCTTTCCAGATTTCTTCTGAGGATATTTCCTTTTTCACCATAGCCCTCTATGGGCTTCCAAATATCACTTTGCCAATTCCACACGAAATGTCTTAGCGAAAGCCTTCTTGAGGGGACAGCCTTAACTCTGTGAGTTGATTTCACAGAACACAAAGAAGTTTCTCAGAAAGCTTCTTTCTCTTTGTTATCGGAGGATATTTCCTTTGGCCCTATAGTCTTCAAAGGGATCCGAAATATATGTTCTCAGATTCCACAAAAATAAGGCTAGCAAAGAGATCCACGAAATACAGATGTAACTCTGTGAGATGAATTAACAGAACACTAAGCAGTTTCTCAGAAAGCTTCTTTCCAGATTTCATCTGAGGATATTTCCTTTTTCACCATAGCCCTCTATGGGCTTCCAAATATCACTTTGCCAATTCCACAAGAACTGTCTTAGCGAAAGGCTTCTTGAGGGGAAAGCTGTAACTCTGTGAGATGATTTCACAGAACACAAAGAAGTTTCTCATAAAGCTTCTTTCTCTTTGTTATCGGAGGATATTTCCTTTGGCCCTATAGTCTCCAAAGGGATCCGAAATATCTGTTCTCAGATTCCACAGAAATAAGGTTAGCAAAGAGATCCACGAAATACAGATGTAACTCTGTGAGATGAATTTACAGAACACTAAGCAGTTTCTCAGAAAGCTTCTTTCCAGATTTCCTCTGAGGATATTTCCTTTTTCACCATCGCCCTTTATGGGCTTCCAAATATCACTTTGCCAATTCCACAAGAACTGTCTTAGCGAAAGGCTTCTTGAGGGGAAAGCTGTAACTCTGTGAGATGATTCACAGAACACAAAGAAGTTTCTCAGAAAGCTTCTTTCTCTTTTTTATCGGAGGATATTTCCTTTGGCCCTATAGTCTTCAAAGGGATCCGAAATATCTGTTCTCAGATTCCACAGAAATAAGGCTAGCAAAGAGATCCACGAAATACAGATGTAACTCTGTGAGATGAATTAACAGAACACTAAGCAGTTCCTCAGAAAGCTTCTTTCCAGATTTCATCTGAGGATATTTCCTTTTTCACCATAGCCCTCTATGGGCTTCCAAATATAACTTTGCCAATTCCACAAGAACTGTCTTAGCGAAAGGCTTATTAAGGGGAAAGCTGTAACTCTGTGAGATGATTTCAAAGAACACAAAGAAGTTTCTCAAAAAGCTTCTTTCTGTTTGTTATCGGAGGATATTTCCTTTGGCCCTATAGTCTCCAAAGGGATCCGAAATATATGTTCTCAGATTCCACAGAAATAAGGCTAGCAAAGAGATCCACGAAATACAGATGTAACTCTGTGAGATGAATTAACAGAACACTAAGCAGTTTCTAGAAAGCTTCTTTACAGATTTCATCTGAGGATATTTCCTTTTTCACCACAGCCCTCTACGGGCTTCCAAATATCACTTTGCCAATTCCACAAGAACTGTGTTAGCGAAAGGCTTCTTGAGGGGAAAGCTGTAACTCTGTGATATGATTTCACAGAACACAAAGAAGTTTCTCAGAACGCTTCTTTCTCTTTGTTATCGGAGGATATTTCCTTTGGCCCTATAGTCTTCAAAGGGATCCGAAATATCTGCTCTCAGATTTCACAGAAATAAGGCTAGCAAAGAGATCCACGAAATACAGATGTAACTCTGTGAGATGAATTAAGAGAACACTAAGCAGTTTCTCAGAAAGCTTCTTTCCAGATTTCATCTGAGGATATTTCCTTTTTCACCATAGCCCTCTATGGGCTTCCAAATATCACTTTGCCAATTCCAGAAGAACTGTCTTAGCGAAAGGCTTCTGGAGGGGAAAGCTGTAACTCTGTGAGATGATTACATAGAACACAAAGAAGTTTCTCAGAAAGCTTCTTTCTCTTTGTTATCGGAGGATATTTCCTTTGGCCCTATAGTCTCCAAAGGGATCCGAAATATCTGTTCTCAGATTCCACAGAAATAAGGCTAGCAAAGAGATCCACGAAATACAGATGTAACTCTGTGAGATGAATTAACAGAACACTAAGCAGTTTCTCAGAAAGCTTCTTTCCAGATTTCCTCTGAGGATATTTCCTTTTTCTCCATAGCCCTCTATGGGCTTCCAAATATCACTTTGCCAATTCCACAAGAACTGTCTTAGCGAAAGGCTTTTTGAGGGGAAAGCTGTAACTCTGTGAGATGATTTCACAGAACACAAAGAAGTTTCTCAGAAAGCTTCTTTCTCTTTGTTATCGGAGGATATTTCCTTTGGCCCTATAGTCTCCAAAGGGATCCGAAATATCTGTTCTCAGATTCCACAGAAATAAGGCTAGCAAAGAGATCCACGAAATACAGATGTAACTCTGTGAGATGAATTAACAGAACACTAAGCAGTTTCACAGAAAGCTTCTTTCCAGATTTCCTCTGAGGATATTTCCTTTCTCACCCTAGCCCTCTATGGGCTACCAAATATCACTTTGCCAATTCCACAAGAACTGTCTTAGCGAAAGGCTTCTTGAGGGGAAAGCTGTAACTCTGTGAGTTGATTTCACAGAACACAAAGAAGTTTCTCAGAAAACTTCTTTCTCTTTTTTATCGGAGGATATTTCCTTTGGCCCTATATTCTTCAAAGATATCCGAAATATCTGTTCTCAGATTCCACAGAAATAAGGCTAGCAAAGAGATCCACGAAATACAGATGTAACTCTGTGAGATGAATTAACAGAACACTAAGCAGTTTCTCAGAAAGCTTCTTTCCAGATTTCATCTGAGGATATTTCCCTTTTCACCTTAGCCCTCTATGGGCTTCCAAATATCACTTTGCCAATTCCACAAGAACTGTCTTAGCGAAAGGCTTCTGGAAGGGAAAGCTGTAACTCTGTGAGATGATTTCAAAGAACACAAAGAAGTTTCTCAAAACGCTTCTTTCTC
Source organism: Macaca mulatta (assembly GCF_049350105.2). Lineage (NCBI taxonomy): Eukaryota > Metazoa > Chordata > Mammalia > Primates > Cercopithecidae > Macaca > Macaca mulatta. The sequence continues at coordinate 67,565,657 of NC_133412.1, forward strand.
TTTGTTATCGGAGGATATTTCCTTTGGCCCTATAGTCTCCAAAGGGATCCGAAATATCTGTTCTCAGGTTCCACAGAAATAAGGCTAGCAAAGAGATCCACGAAATACAGATGTAACTCTGTGAGATGAATTAACAGAACACTAAGCAGTTTCTCAGAAAGCTTCTTTCCAGATTTCATCTGAGGATATTTCCTTTTTCACCATGGCCCTCTATGGGCTTCCAAATATCACTTTGCCAATTCCACAAGAACTGTCTTGGCGAAAGGCTTCTTGAGGGGAAAGCTGTAACTCTGTGAGATGATTTCACAGAACACAAAGAAGTTTCTAAAAAAGCTTCTCTCTCTTTGTTATCGGAGGATATTTCCTTTGGCCCTATAGTCTCTAAAGGGATCCGAAATATCTGTTCTCAGATTCCACAGAAATAAGGCTAGCAAAGAGATCCACGAAATACAGATGTAACTCTGTGAGATGAATTAACAGAACACTCAGCAGTTTCTCAGAAAGCTTCTTTCCAGATTTCCTCTGAGGATATTTCCTTTTTCACCATAGCCCTCGAAGGGCTTCCAAATATCACTTTGCCAATTCCAAAAGAACTGTCTTAGCGAAAGGCTTCTTGAGGAGAAAGCTGTAACTCTGTGAGTTGATTTCACAGAACACAAAGAAGTTTCTCAGAAAGCTTCTCTCTCTTTGTTATCGGAGGATATTTCCTTTGGCCCTATAGTGTTTAAAGGGATCCGAAATATCTGTTCTCAGATTCCACAGAAATACGGCTAGCAAAGAGAAACACGAAATACAGATATAATTCTGTGAGATGAATTAACAGAACACTAAGCAGTTTCTCAGAAAGCTTCTTTCCAGATTTCCTCTGAGGATATTTCCTTTTTCACCATAGCCCTCTATGGCCTTCCAAATATCATTTTGCCAATTCCACAAGAACTGTCTTAGCGAAAGGCTTCTTGAGGGGAAAGCTGTAACTCTGTGAGTTGATTTCACAGAACACAAAGAAGTTTCTCAGAAAGCTTCTTTCTCTTTGTTATCGGAGGATATTTCCTTTGGCCCTATAGTCTTCAAAGGGATCCGAAATGTCTGTTCTCAGATTCCACAGAAATAAGGCTAGCAAAGAGATCCACGAAATACAGATGTAACTCTGTGAGATGAATTAACAGAACACTAAGCAGTTTCACAGAAAGCTTCTTTCCAGATTTCCTCTGAGGATATTTCCTTTCTTACCCTAGCCCTCTATGGGCTACCAAATATCACTTTGCCAATTCCACAAGAACTGTCTTAGCGAAAGGCTTCTGGAGGGGAAAGCTGTAACTCTGTGAGTTGATTTCACAGAACACAAAGAAGTTTCTCAGAAAACTTCTTTCTCTTTTTTATCGGAGGATATTTCCTTTGGCCCTATAGTCTTCAAAGGGATCCGAAATATCTGTTCTCAGATTCCACAGAGATAAGGCTAGCAATGAGATCCACGAAATACAGATGTAACTCTGTGAGATGAATTAACAGAACACTAAGCAGTTTCTCAGAAAGCTTCTTTCCAGATTTCATCTGAGGATATTTCCTTTTTCACCATAGCCCTCTATGGGCTTCCAAATATCACTTTGCCAATTCCACAAGAACTGTCTTAGCGAAAGGCTTCTGGAAGGGAAAGCTGTAACTCTGTGAGATGATTTCAAAGAACACAAAGAAGTTTCTCAAAAAGCTTCTTTCTCTTTGTTATCGGAGGATATTTCCTTTGGCCCTATAGTCTCCAAAGGGATCCGAAATATCTGATCTCAGATTCCACAGAAATAAGGATAGCAAAGAGATCCACGAAATACAGATGTAACTCTGTGAGATGAATTAACAGAACACTAAGCAGTTTCTCAGAAAGCTTCTTTCCAGATTTCTCTGAGGATATTTCCTTTTTCAGCATAGCCCTCTATGGGCTTCCAAATATCACTTTGCCAATTCCACAAGAACTGTCTTAGCGAAAGGCTTCTTGAGAGGAAAGCTGTAACTCTGGGAGTTGATTTCACAGAACACAAAGAAGTTTCTCCGAAAGCTTCTTTCTCTTTGTTATCGGAGGATATTTCCTTTGGCCCTATAGTCTTCAAAGGGATTCGAAATATCTGTTCTCAGATTCCACAGAAATAAGGCTAGCAAAGAGATCCACGAAATACAGATGTAACTCTGTGAGATGAATTAACAGAACACTAAGCAGTTTCTCAGAAAGCTTCTTTCCAGATTTCTTCTGAGGATATTTCCTTTTTCACCATAGACCTCTATGGGCTTCCAAATATCACTTTGCCAATTCCACACGAAATGTCTTAGCGAAAGGCTTCTTGAGGGGACAGCTGTAACTCTGTGAGTTGATTTTACAGAACACAAAGATGTTTCTCAGAAAGCTTCTTTCTCTTTGTTATCGGAGGATATTTCCTTTAGCCCTATAGTCTTCAAAGGGATCCGAAATATCTGTTCTCAGATTCCACAGAAATAAGGCTAGCAAAGAGATCCACGAAATACAGATGTAACTCTGTGAGATGATTTAAGAGAACACTAAGCAGTTTCTCAGAAAGCTTCTTCCCAGATTTCATCTGAGGATATTTCCTTTTTCACCATAGCCCTCTATGGGCTTCCAAATATCACTTTGCCAATTCCACAAGAACTGTCTTAGCGAAAGGCTTCTTGAGGGGAAAGCTGTAACTCTGTGAGATGATTCACAGAACACAAAGAAGTTTCTCAGAAAGCTTCTTTCTCTTTTTTATCGGAGGATATTTCCTTTGGCCCTATAGTCTTCAAAGGGATCCGAAATATCTGTTCTGAGATTCCACAGAAATAAGGCTAGCAAAGAGATCCACGAAATACAGATGTAACTCTGTGAGATGAATTAACAGAACACTAAGCAGTTTCTCAGAAAGCTTCTTTCCAGATTTCATCTGAGGATATTTCCTTTTTCACCATAGCCCTCGAAGGGCTTCCAAATATCACTTTGCCAATTCCACAAGAACTGTCTTAGCGAAAGGCTTCTTGAGGGGAAAGCTGTAACTCTGTGCGATGATTTCACAGAACACAAAGAAGTTTCTCAAAAAGCTTCTTTCTCTTTGTTATCGGAGGATATTTCCTTTGGCCCTATAGTCTCCAAAGGGATCCGATATATCTGTTCTGAGATTCCACAGAAATAAGGCTAGCAAAGAGATCCACGAAATACCGATGTAACTCTGTGAGATGAATTAACAGAACACTCAGCAGTTTCTCAGAAATCTTCTTTCCAGATTTCATCTGAGGATATTTCCTTTTTCACCATAGACCTCGAAGGGCTTCCAAATATCACTTTGCCAATTCCACAAGAACTGTCTTAGCGAAAGGCTTCTTGAGGGGAAATTTGTAACTCTGTGAGTTGATTTCACAGAACACAAAGAAGTTTCTCCGAAAGCTTCTTTCTCTTTGTTATCGGAGGATATGTTCTTTGGCCCTATAGTCTCCAAAGGGATCCGAAATATCTGTTCTCAGATTCCACAGAAATAAGGCTAGCAAAGAGATCCACGAAATACACATGTAACTCTGTGAGATGAATTAACAGAACACTAAGCAGTTTCTCAGAAAGCTTCTTTCCAGATTTCATCTGAGGATATTTCCTTTTTCACCATGGCCCTCTATGGGCTTCCAAATATCACTTTGCCAATTCCACAAGAACTGTCTTGGCGAAAGGCTTCTTGAGGGGAAAGCTGTAACTCTGTGAGATGATTTCACAGAACACAAAGAAGTTTCTCAAAAAGCTTCTTTCTCTTTTTTATCGGAGGATATTTCCTTTGGCCCTATAGTCTTCAAAGGGATCCGAAATATCTGTTCTGAGATTCCACAGAAATAAGGCTAGCAAAGAGATCCACGAAATACAGATGTAACTCTGTGAGATGAATTAACAGAACACTAAGCAGTTTCTCAGAAAGCTTCTTTCCAGATTTCATCTGAGGATATTTCCTTTTTCACCATAGCCCTCGAAGGGCTTCCAAATATCACTTTGCCAATTCCACAAGAACTGTCTTAGCGAAAGGCTTCTTGAGGGGAAAGCTGTAACTCTGTGAGATGACTTCACAGAACACAAAGAAGTTTCTCAAAAACCTTCTTTCTCTTTGTTATCGGAGGATATTTCCTTTGGCCCTATAGTCTCCAAAGGGATCCGAAATATCTGTTCTGAGATTCCACAGAAATAAGGCTAGCAAAGAGATCCACGAAATACAGATGTAACTCTGTGAGATGAATTAACAGAACACTCAGCAGTTTCTCAGAAAGCTTCTTTCCAGATTTCCTCTGAGGATATTTCCTTTTTCACAATAGCCCTCGAAGGGCTTCCAAATATCACTTTGCCAATTCCACAAGAACTGTCTTAGCGAAAGGCTTCTTAAGGGGAAAGCTGTAACTCTGTGAGATGATTTCACAGAACACAAAGCAGTTTCTCAAAAAGCTTCTTTCTCTTTGTTATCGGAGGATATTTCCTTTGGCCCTATAGTCTCCAAAGGGATCCGAAATATCTGTTCTCAGATTCCACAGAAATAAGGCTAGCAAAGAGATCCACGAAATACACATGTAACTCTGTGAGATGAATTAACAGAACACTAAGCAGTTTCTCAGAAAGCTTCTTTCCAGATTTCCTCTGAGGATATTTCCTTTTTCACCATAGCCCTCTATGGCCTTCCAAATATCATTTTGCCAATTCCACAAGAACTGTCTTAGCGAAAGGCTTCTTGAGGGGAAAGCTGTAACTCTGTGAGATGATTTCACAGAACACAAAGAAGTTTCTCAGAAAGCTTCTTTCTCTTTGTTATCGGAGGATATTTCCTTTGGCCCTATAGTCTTCAAAGGGATCCGAAATGTCTGTTCTCAGATTCCACAGAAATAAGGCTAGCAAAGAGATCCACGAAATACAGATGTAACTCTGTGAGATGAATTAACAGAACACTAAGCAGTTTCACAGAAAGCTTCTTTCCAGATTTCCTCTGAGGATATTTCCTTTCTCACCCTAGCCCTCTATGGGCTACCAAATATCACTTTGCCAATTCCACAAGAACTGTCTTAGCGAAAGGCTTCTGGAGGGGAAAGCTGTAACTCTGTGAGTTGATTTCACAGAACACAAAGAAGTTTCTCAGAAAACTTCTTTCTCTTTTTTATCGGAGGATATTTCCTTTGGCCCTATAGTCTTCAAAGGGATCCGAAATATCTGTTCTCAGATTCCACAGAAATAAGGCTAGCAAAGAGATCCACGAAATACAGATGTAACTCTGTGAGATGAATTAACAGAACACTAAGCAGTTTCCAGAAAGCTTCTTTCCAGATTTCATCTGAGGATATTTCCTTTTTCACCATAGCCCTCTATGGGCTTCCAAATATCACTTTGCCAATTCCACAAGAACTGTCTTAGCGAAAGGCTTCTTGAGGGGAAAGCTGTAACTCTGTGAGTTGATTTCACAGAAGACAAAGAAGTTTCTCCGAAAGCTTCTTTCTCTTTGTTATCGGAGGATAATTAATTTGGCCCTATACTCTTCAAAGGGATCCGAAATATCTGTTCTCAGATTCCACAGAAATAAGGCTAGCAAAGAGATCCAGGAAATACAGATGTAACTCTGTGAGATGAATTAAGAGAACACTAAGCAGTTTCTCACAAAGCTTCTTTCCAGATTTCATCTCAGGATATTTCCTTTTTCACCATAGCCCTCTATGGGCTTCCAAATATCACTTTGCCAATTCCACAAGAACTGTCTTAGCGAAAGGCTTCTGGAAGGGAAAGCTGTAACTCTGTGAGATGATTTCAAAGAACACAAAGAAGTTTCTCAAAAAGCTTCTTTCTCTTTGTTATCGGAGGATATTTCCTTTGGCCCTATAGTCTCCAAAGGGATCCGAAATATCTGTTCTCAGATTCCACAGAAATAAGGCTAGCAAAGAGATCCACGAAATACAGATGTAACTCTGTGAGATGAATTAACAGAACACTAAGCAGTTTCTCAGAAAGCTTCTTTCCAGATTTCATCTGAGGATATTTCCTTTTTCCCCATAGCCCTCTATGGGCTTCCAAATATCACTTTGCCAATTCCACAAGAACTGTCTTAGCGAAAGGCTTCTTGAGGGGAAAGCTGTAACTCTGGGAGTTGATTTCACAGAACACAAAGAAGTTTCTCCGAAAGCTTCTTTCTCTTTGTTATCGGAGGATATTTCCTTTGGCCCTATAGTCTTCAAAGGGATTCGAAATATCTGTTCTCAGATTCCACAGAAATAAGGCTAGAAAAGAGATCCACGAAATACAGATGTAACTCTGTGAGATGAATTAACAGAACACTAAGCAGTTTCTCAGAAAGCTTCTTTCCAGATTTCTTCTGAGGATATTTCCTTTTTCACCATAGCCCTCTATGGGCTTCCAAATATCACTTTGCCAATTCCACACGAAATGTCTTAGCGAAAGGCTTCTTGAGGGGACAGCTGTAACTCTGTGAGTTGATTTCACAGAATACAAAGATGTTTCTCAGAAAGCTTCTTTCTCTTTGTTATCGGAGGATATTTCCTTTAGCCCTATAGTCTTCAAAGGGATCCGAAATATCTGTTCTCAGATTCCACAGAAATAAGGCTAGCAAAGAGATCCACGAAATACAGATGTAACTCTGTGAGATGAATTAACAGAACACTAAGCAGTTTCTCAGAAAGCTTCTTTCCAGATTTCCTCTGAGGATATTTCCTTTTTCACCATAGCCCTCTATGGGCTTCCAAATATCACTTTGCCAATTCCACAAGAACTGTCTTAGCGAAAGGCTTCTTGAGGGGAAAGCTGTAACTCTGTGAGATGATTCACAGAACACAAAGAAGTTTCTCAGAAAGCTTCTTTCTCCTTTTTATCGGAGGATATTTCCTTTGGCCCTATAGTCTTCAAAGGGATCCGAAATATCTGTTCTGAGATTCCACAGCAATAAGGCTAGCAAAGAGATCCACGAAATACAGATGTAACTCTGTGAGATGATTTAACAGAACACTAAGCAGTTTCTCAGAAAGCTTCTTTCCAGATTTCATCTGAGGATATTTCCTTTTTCACCATAGCCCTCGAAGGGCTTCCAAATATCACTTTGCCAATTCCACAAGAACTGTCTTAGCGAAAGGCTTCTTGAGGGGAAAGCTGTAACTCTGTGAGATGATTTCACAGAACACAAAGAAGTTTCTCAAAAAGCTTCTTTCTCTTTGTTATCGGAGGATATTTCCTTTGGCCCTATAGTCTCCAAAGGGATCCGAAATATCTGTTCTGAGATTCCACAGAAATAAGGCTAGCAAAGAGATCCACGAAATACAGATGTAACTCTGTGAGATGAATTAACAGAACACTCAGCAGTTTCTCAGAAAGCTTCTTTCCAGATTTCCTCTGAGGATATTTCCTTTTTCACAATAGCCCTCGAAGGGCTTCCAAATATCACTTTGCCAATTCCACAAGAACTGTCTTAGCGAAAGGCTTCTTGAGGGGAAAGCTGTAACTCTGTGAGTTGATTTCACAGAACACAAAGAAGTTTCTCAGAAAGCTTCTTTCTCTTTGTTATCGGAGGATATTTCCTTTGGCCCTATAGTCTTCAAAGGGATCCGAAATATCTGTTCTCAGATTCCACAGACATAAGGCTAGCAAAGAGATCCACGAAATACAGATGTAACTCTGTGAGATGAATTAATAGAACACTAAGCAGTTTCTCAGAAAGCTTCTTTCCAGATTTCATCTGAGGATATTTCCTTTTTCACCATAGCCCTTTATGGGCTTCCAAATATCACTTTGCCAATTCCACAAGAACTGTCTTAGCGAAAGGCTTCTTGAGGGGAAAGCTGTAACTCTGTGAGATGATTTCACAGAACACAAAGAAGATTCTCAGAAAGCTTCTTTCTCTTTGTTATCGGAGGATATTTCCTTTGGCCCTATAGTCTTCAAAGGGGTCCGAAATATCTGTTCTCAGATTCCACAGAAATAAGGCTAGCAAAGAGATCCACGAAATACAGATGTAACTCTGTGAGATGAATTAACAGAACACTAAGCAGTTTCTCAGAAAGCTTCTTTCCAGATTTCCTCTGAGGATATTTCCTTTTTCACCATAGCCCTCTATGGCCTTCCAAATATCACTTTGCCAATTCCACAAGAACTGTCTTAGCGAAAGGCTTCTGGAAGGGAAAGCTGTAACTCTGTGAGATGATTTCAAAGAACACAAAGAAGTTTCTCAAAAAGCTTCTTTCTCTTTGTTATCGGAGGATATTTCCTTTGGCCCTATAGTCTCCAAAGGGATCCGAAATATCTGTTCTCAGATTCCACAGAAATAAGGCTAGCAAAGAGATCCAAGAAATACAGATGTAACTCTGTGAGATGAATTAACAGAACACTAAGCAGTTTCTCAGAAAGCTTCTTTCCAGATTTCATCTGAGGATATTTCCTTTTTCACCATAGCCCTCTATGGCCTTCCAAATATCACTTTGCCAATTCCACAAGAACTGTCTTAGCGAAAGGCTTCTTGAGGGGAAAGCTGTAACTCTGTGAGTTGATTTCACAGAAGACAAAGAAGTTTCTCCGAAAGCTTCTTTCTCTTTGTTATCGGAGGATAATTCCTTTGGCCCTATACTCTTCAAAGGGATCCGTAATATCTGTTCTCAGATTCCACAGAAATAAGGCTAGCAAAGAGATCCAGGAAATACAGATGTAACTCTGTGAGATGAATTAACAGAACACTAAGCAGTTTCTCACAAAGCTTCTTTCCAGATTTCATCTGAGGATATTTCCTTTTTCACCATAGCCCTCTAAGGGCTTCCAAATATCACTTTGCCAATTCCACAAGAACTGTCTTAGCGAAAGGCTTCTGGAGGGGAAAGCTGTAACTCTGTGAGATGATTTCAAAGAACACAAAGAAGTTTCTCAAAAAGCTTCTTTCTCTTTGTTATCGGAGGATATTTCCTTTGGCCCTATAGTCTCCAAAGGAATCCGAAATATCTGTTCTCAGATTCCACAGAAATAAGGCTAGCAAAGAGATCCACGAAATACAGATGTAACTCTGTGAGATGAATTAACAGAACACTAAGCAGTTTCTCAGAAAGCTTCTTTCCAGATTTCATCTGAGGATATTTCCTTTTTCACCATAGCCCTCTATGGGCTTCCAAATATCACTTTGCCAATTCCACAAGAACTGTCTTAGCGAAAGGCTTCTTGAGGGGAAAGCTGTAACTCTGGGAGTTGATTTCACAGAACACAAAGAAGTTTCTCCGAAAGCTTCTTTCTCTTTGTTATCGGAGGATATTTCCTTTGGCCCTATAGTCTTCAAAGGGATTCGAAATATCTGTTCTCAGATTCCACAGAAATAAGGCTAGCAAAGAGATCCACGAAATACAGATGTAACTCTGAGAGATGAATTAACAGAACACTAAGCAGTTTCTCAGAAAGCTTCTTTCCAGATTTCTTCTGAGGATATTTCCTTTTTCACCATAGCCCTCTATGGGCTTCCAAATATCACTTTGCCAATTCCACACGAAATGTCTTAGCGAAAGGCTTCTTGAGGGGACAGCTGTAACTCTGTGAGTTGATTTCACAGAACACAAAGATGTTTCTCAGAAAGCTTCTTTCTCTTTGTTATCGGAGGATATTTCCTTTAGCCCTATAGTCTTCAAAGGGATCCGAAATATCTGTTCTCAGATTCCACAGAAATAAGGCTAGCAAAGAGATCCACGAAATACAGATGTAACTCTGTGAGATGAATTAACAGAACACTAAGCAGTTTCTCAGAAAGTTTCTTTCCAGATTTCCTCTGAGGATATTTCCTTTTTCACCGTAGCCCTCTATGGGCTTCCAAATATCACTTTGCCAATTCCACAAGAACTGTCTTAGCGAAAGGCTTCTTGAGGGGAAAGCTGTAACTCTGTGAGATGATTCACAGAACACAAAGAAGTTTCTCAGAAAGCTTCTTTCTCTTTGTTATCGGAGGATATTTCCTTTGGCCCTATAGTCTTCAAAGGGATCCGAAATATCTGTTCTGAGATTCCACAGAAATAAGGCTAGCAAAGAGATCCACGAAATACAGATATATCTCTGTGAGATGAATTAACAGAACACTAAGCAGTTTCTCAGAAAGCTTCTTTCCAGATTTCATCTGAGGATATTTCCTTTTTCACCATAGACCTCGAAGGGCTTCCAAATATCACTTTTCCAATTCCACAAGAACTGTCTTGGCGAAAGGCTTCTTGAGGGGAAAGCTGTAACTCTGTGAGATGATTTCACAGAACACAAAGAAGTTTCTCAAAAAGCTTCTTTCTCTTTTTTATCGGAGGATATTTCCTTTGGCCCTATAGTCTCCAAAGGGATCCGAAATATCTGTTCTGAGATTCCACAGAAATAAGGCTAGCAAAGAGATCCACGAAATACAGATGTAACTCTGTGAGATGAATTAACGGAACACTCAGCAGTTTCTCAGAAAGCTTCTTTCCAGATTTCCTCTGAGGATATTTCCTTTTTCACAATAGCCCTCGGAGGGCTTCCAAATATCACTTTGCCAATTCCACAAGAACTGTCTTAGCGAAAGGCTTCTTAAGGGGAAAGCTGTAACTCTGTGAGATGATTTCACAGAACACAAAGAAGTTTCTCAAAAAGCTTCTTTCTCTTTGTTATCGGAGGATATTTCCTTTGGCCCTATAGTCTCCCAAGGGATCCGAAATATCTGTTCTCAGATTCCACAGAAATAAGGCTAGCAAAGAGATCCACGAAATACACATGTAACTCTGTGAGATGAATTAACAGAACACTAAGCAGTTTCTCAGAAAGCTTCTTTCCAGATTTCATCTGAGGATATTTCCTTTTTCACCATGGCCCTCTATGGGCTTCCAAATATCACTTTGCCAATTCCACAAGAACTGTCTTGGCGAAAGGCTTCTTGAGGGGAAAGCTGTAACTCTGTGAGATGATTTCACAGAACACAAAGAAGTTTCTCAAAAAGCTTCTTTCTCTTTGTTATCGGAGGATATTTCCTTTGGCCCTATAGTCTCTAAAGGGATCCGAAATATCTGTTCTCAGATTCCACAGAAATAAGGCTAGCAAAGAGATCCACGAAATACAGATGTAACTCTGTGAGATGAATTAACAGAACACTAAGCAGTTTCTCAGAAAGCTTCTTTCCAGATTTCCTCTGAGGATATTTCCTTTTTCACCATAGCCCTCTAAGGCCTTCCAAATATCACTTTGCCAATTCCACAAGAACTGTCTTAGCGAAAGTCTTCTTGAGGGGAAAGCTGTAACTCTGTGAGATGATTTCACAGAACACAAAGAAGTTTCTCAGAAAGCTTCTTTCTCTTTGTTATCGGAGGATATTTCCTTTGGCCCTATAGTCTTCAAAGGGATCCGAAATGTCTGTTCTCAGATTCCACAGAAATAAGGCTAGCAAAGAGATCCACGAAATACAGATGTAACTATGTGAGATGAATTAACAGAACACTAAGCAGTTTCACAGAAAGCTTCTTTCCAGATTTCCTCTGAGGATATTTCCTTTCTCACCCTAGCCCTCTATGGACTACCAAATATCACTTTGCCAATTCCACAAGAAGTGTCTTAGCGAAAGGCTTCTTGAGGGGAAAGGTGTAACTCTGTGAGTTGATTTCACAGAACACAAGGAAGTTTCTCAGAAAACTTCTTTCTCTTTTTTATCGGAGGATATTTCCTTTGGCCCTATAGTCTTCAAAGGGATCCGAAATATCTGTTCTCAGATTCCACAGAAATAAGGCTAGCAAAGAGATCCACGAAATACAGATGTAACTCTGTGAGATGAATTAACAGAACACTAAGCAGTTTCTCAGAAAGCTTCTTTCCAGATTTCATCTGAGGATATTTCCTTTTTCACCATAGCCCTCTATGGGCTTCCAAATATCACTTTGCCAATTCCACAAGAACTGTCTTAGCGAAAGGCTTCTTGAGGGGAAAGCTGTAACTCTGTGAGTTGATTTCACAGAAGACAAAGAAGTTTCTCCGAAAGCTTCTTTCTCTTTGTTATCGGAGGATAATTCCTTTGGCCCTATACTCTTCAAAGGGATCCGAAATATCTGTTCTCAGATTTCACAGAAATAAGGCTAGCAAAGAGATCAAGGAATACAGATGTAACTCTGTGAGATGAATTAACAGAACACTAAGCAGTTTCTCAGAAAGCTTCTTTCCAGATTTCTTCTGAGGATATTTCCTTTTTCACCATAGCCCTCTATGGGCTTCCAAATATCACTTTGCCAATTCCACACGAAATGTCTTAGCGAAAGGCTTCTTGATTGGACAGCTGTAACTCTGTGAGTTGATTTCACAGAACACAAAGATGTTTCTCAGAAAGCTTCTTTCTCTTTGTTATCGGAGGATATTTCCTTTGGCCCTATAGTCTCCAAAGGGATCCGAAATGTCTGTTCTCAGATTCCACAGAAATAAGGCTAGCAAAGAGATCCACGAAATACAGATGTAACTCTGTGAGATGAATTAACAGAACACTAAGCAGTTTCACAGAAAGCTTCTTTCCAGATTTCCTCTGAGGATATTTCCTTTCTCACCCTAGCCCTCTATGGGCTAACAAATATCACTTTGCCAATTCCACAAGAACTGTCTTAGCGAAAGGCTTCTTGAGGGGAAAGCTGTAACTCTGTGAGTTGATTTCACAGAACACAAAGAAGTTTCTCAGAAAACTTCTTTCTCTTTTTTATCGGAGGATATTTCCTTTGGCCCTATAGTCTTCAAAGGGATCCGAAATATCTGTTCTCAGATTCCACAGAAATAAGGCTAGCAAAGAGATCCACGAAATACAGATGTAACTCTGTGAGATGAATTAACAGAACACTAAGCAGTTTCTCAGAAAGCTTCTTTCCAGATTTCATCTGAGGATATTTCCTTTTTCACCATAGCCCTCTATGGGCTTCCAAATATCACTTTGCCAATTCCACAAGAACTGTCTTAGCGAAAGGCTTCTTGAGGGGAAAGCTGTAACTCTGTGAGTTGATTTCACAGAGGACAAAGAAGTTTCTCCGAAAGCTTCTTTCTCTTTGTTATCGGAGGATAATTCGTTTGGCCCTATACTCTTCAAAGGGATCCGAAATATCTGTTCTCAGATTCCACAGAAATAAGGCTAGCAAAGAGATCCAGGAAATACAGATGTAACTCTGTGAGATGAATTAACAGAACACTAAGCAGTTTCTCACAAAGCTTCTTTCCAGATTTCATCTGAGGATATTTCCTTTCTCACCATAGCCCTCTATGGGCTTCCAAATATCACTTTGCCAATTCCACAAGAACTGTCTTAGCGAAAGGCTTCTGGAAGGGAAAGCTCTAACTCTGTGAGATGATTTCAAAGAACACAAAGAAGTTTCTCAAAAAGCTTCTTTCTCTTTGTTATCGGAGGATATTTCCTTTGGCCCTATAGTCTCCAAAGGGATCCGAAATATCTGTTCTCAGATTCCACAGAAATAAGGCTAGCAAAGAGATCCACGAAATACAGATGTAACTCTGTGAGATGAATTAACAGAACACTAAGCAGTTTCTCAGAAAGCTTCTTTCCAGATTTCCTCTGAGGATATTTCCTTTTTCACCATAGCCCTCTATGGGCTTCCAAATATCACTTTGCCAATTCCACAAGAACTGTCTTAGCGAAAGGCTTCTTGAGGGGAAAGCTGTAACTCTGTGAGATGATTTCACAGAACACAAAGAAGTTTCTCAGAAAGCTTCTTTCTCTTTGTTATCGGAGGATATTTCCTTTGGCCCTATAGTCTCCAAAGGGATCCGAAATATCTGTTCTCAGATTCCACAGAACTAAGGCTAGCAAAGAGTTCCACGAAATACAGATGTAACTCTGAGAGATGAATTAACAGAACACTAAGCAGTTTCTCACAAAGCTTCTTTCCAGATTTCATGTGAGGATATTTCCTTTTTCACCCTAGCCCTCTATGGGCTTCCAAATATAACTTTGCCAATTCCACAAGAAATGTCTTAGCGAAAGGCTTCTTAAGGGGAAAGCTGTAACTCTGTGAGTTGATTTCACAGAACACAAAGAAGTTTCTCAGAAAGCTTCTTTCTCTTTGTTATCGGAGGATATTTCCTTTGGCCCTATAGTCTTCAAAGGGATCCGAAATATCTGTTCTCAGATTCCACAGAAATAAGGCTAGCGAAGAGATCCACGAAATACAGATGTAACACTGTGAGATGAATTAACAGAACACTAAGCAGTTTCTCAGAAAGCTTCTTTCCAGATTTCCTCTGAATATTTCCTTTCTCACCCTAGCCCTCTATGGGCTACCAAATATCACTTTGCAAATTCCACAAGAACTGTCTTAGCGAAAGGCTTCTTGAGGGGAAAGCTGTAACTCTGTGAGATGATTTCACAGAACACAAAGAAGATTCTCAGAAAGCTTCTTTCTCTTTGTTATCGGAGGATATTTCCTTTGACCCTATAGTCTTCAAAGGGGTCCGAAATACCTGTTCTCAGATTCCACAGAAATAAGGCTAGCAAAGAGATCCACGAAATACAGATGTAACTCTGTGAGATGAATTAACAGAACACTAAGCAGTTTCTCAGAAAGCTTCTTTCCAGATTTCATCTGAGGATATTTCCTTTTTCACCATAGCCCTCTATGGGCTTCCAAATATCACTTTGCCAATTCCACAAGAACTGTCTTAGCGAAAGGCTTCTTGAGGGGAAAGCTGTAACTCTGTGAGATGATTTCACAGAACACAAAGAAGTTTCTCAGAAAGCTTCTTTCTCTTTGTTATCGGAGGATATTTCCTTTGGGCCTATAGTCTCCAAAGGGATCCGAAATATCTGTTCTCAGATTCCACAGAAATAAGGCTAGCAAAGAGATCCACGAAATACAGATGTAACTCTGTGAGATGAATTAACAGAACACTCAGCAGTTTCTCAGAAAGCTTCTTTCCAGATTTCATCTGAGGATATTTCCTTTTTCACCATAGCCCTCTATGGGCTTCCAAATATCACTTTGCCAATTCCACAAGAACTGTCTTAGCGAAAGGCTTCTGGAGGGGAAAGCTGTAACTCTGTGAGATGATTTCACAGAACACAAAGAAGTTTCTCAGAAAGCTTCTTTCTCTTTGTTATCGGAGGATATTTCCTTTAGCCCTATAGTCTTCAAAGGGATCCGAAATATCTGTTCTCAGATTCCACAGAAATAAGGCTAGCAAAGAGATCCACGAAATACAGATGTAACTCTGTGAGATGAATTAACAGAACACTAAGCAGTTTCTCAGAAAGTTTCTTTCCAGATTTCCTCTGAGGATATTTCCTTTTTCACCATAGCCCTCTATGGGCTTCCAAATATCACTTTGCCAATTCCACAAGAACTGTCTTAGCGAAAGGCTTCTTGAGGGGAAAGCTGTAACTCTGTGAGATGATTTCACAGAACACAAAGAAGTTTCTCAAAAAGCTTCTTTCTCTTTGTTATCGGAGGATATTTTCTTTGGCCCTATAGTCTCCAAAGGGATCCGAAATATCTGTTCTGAGATTCCACAGAAATAAGGCTAGCAAAGAGATCCACGAAATACACATGTAACTCTGTGAGATGAATTAACAGAACACTCAGCAGTTTCTCAGAAAGCTTCTTTCCAGATTTCATCTGAGGATATTTCCTTTTTCACCATCGCCCTCGAAGGGCTTCCAAATATCACTTTTCCAATTCCACAAGAACTGTCTTAGCGAAAGGCTTCTTGAGGGGAAAGTTGTAACTCTGTGAGTTGATTTCACAGAACACAAAGAAGTTTCTCCGAAAGCTTCTTTCTCTTTGTTATCGGAGGATATGTCCTTTGGCCCTATAGTCTTCAAAGGGATCCGAAATATATGTTCTCAGAAATCACAGAAATAAGGCTAGCAAAGAGATCCACGAAATACAGATGTAACTCTGTGAGATGATTTAACAGAACACTCAGCAGTTTCTCAGAAAGCTTCTTTCCAGATTTCATCTGAGGATATTTCCTTTTTCACCATCGCCCTCTATGGGCTTCCAAATATCACTTTGCCAATTCCACAAGAAATGTCTTAGCGAAAGGCTTCCTGAGGGGAAAGCTGTAACTCTGTGAGTTGATTTCACAGTACACAAAGAAGTTTCTCAGAAAGCTTCTTTCTCTTTGTTATCGGAGGATATTTCCTTTGGCCGTATAGTCTTCAAAGGGATCCGAAATATCTGTTCTCAGATTCCACAGACATAAGGCTAGCAAAGAGATCCACGAAAT